>NC_056748.1:112311944-112346944 GCF_019279795.1 Protopterus annectens | reverse complement strand
AATTTGACTCAGATATGCAGCAACTCCATCAAGGCTGGTCTGAGATGGCCCTGTATGCCAGACACAGGTCATCTTTGAGCAGTCTGTATGTGACTGACTAGAGGGTCAGGGCTTTTAGCCTATCTGTATAAGATAGGTGTTTGAAACCCTTGATTTTTCTGGTCAGGAACCTTTGTGTTCTCCAGCTGCCACACGTGCTGGCAAGGTACATGCCAAAGGGGGCCTTGTACTTGATAATGGGTATGATAAGGGAGGAGTACAGGGATGTTATGATCTCCTTGTTCCTGGATGAAATACCCTTACATATGAGGTGGGCCGTGTAGAAAGCCTTCCGTACAGCATAGACAAAGTGGTGGTCAAAAGTCAGGTCTCTTATCAACCTGGGTGCCCAAGTCTCTCACAACTGATTGCATGCTTGGTACATTGTTATTAATGTGATAATTTGTGGGGATGCCATTTTCCTTGAAGGGGACAATGATGCATTTCTTGGCATTCAGTTTGAGGCCATGCTTCTGGGACCAGTCATTTGTTTTGGAAAGGCCCTCTTGGAGGATGTTCACATCACTCTGGGAATTTAAGACAGTGCCCATCTTGCAGTCATCTGCAAACTTGGTCAGCCACAGACCACTAGTTTTAGCTTGCACCTCAGGAAAGTATATCCCAAACAATAGAAGCCCCAAGACCAATCCTTGGGTTACAACCCTCATTACGGGTCTACTACTAGAGGTGGCTTCCCCTATTTTGACTGAGTGGATTCTGTCAGTGAGCCAGTTAGCTACTCATCTGGTAACATACATGTTGATGCCTAGCTGGGAGAGTTTATCTATTATGTCCAAGTGGGGAATAGTGTCAAAGGCTTTGACTAAATCAAGGTAAGCTGTGTCTTCCCCTCGCCTATGGCTTTGGTGACTGTTTCAATGAAGTCAACCAAGTTTAACAGGCATGATCTCCATTTGACAAAACCAAACTGCGTGGGGTCAAGTGTTTGGAGGTTGCAAATTATTCTTGCTTATAAGGTCCATGATATGCATTCCATGGCCTTGCAGATAAGGCTAGTTAGGCCGATGGGTCTATAATTGCCTGGGTTGGTGGGCACTTTATCTTTGTGTAGAGAAATTACAGTGGCTGTCCTCCATTTGGCTGGGATGAAGCCAGTGCTCAGGCTTTGGTTGAGTAGGATGCCTAATGGTGCTGAGAGCTCTTGCCTGAGGTCATGTAGGTTTCAGCCAGGGATGTTATTGGGTCCCATGGAGGCTGTAGTCTTTGCCTTTGAGAGGCCATTAAAGACCTGCTCCCTGGTGATGAGGAGAAGGTGGCAGGTGCTGGGGTTGTCCTGGTTTGGTGATGGAGGACAGGGGAGTGAAGTTTTCACTGAACCCGTCTGCCAGCATGTTGGCTGTATCTACAGCATTTGTGTATGTGGTGCTCTTGACGACCAATTCACAGCAGATTTGGGTGTTACCTTTCAGACTGGATGTATGTGAAGAAGGCTTTGTGATTGTCCTTAGTGGATGTGGCCAATTTGTACTTGAAGTTAGCCTTACAGGATTTCACCAATGACCTTATTTGCTTGTTCAGACAGAGGAGAGATTGCTTCCAACTTGGCACCTGCTCCTTTTTGGTACTGGACAGCAATTTTTTTTTCCTTTTGTTCTAGAGTTTGTTTATCGCTGCTGTCCACCAGACAGATTCACTCTTCCTTCAGGAAGATGATTTGTATCTGTCAGGTATTGCTGATCCATGCAGCTATGTAGGTGCTCGAATAGTTTTTTGGTGTAGGCTTGGAAATTAGTGCTAGTTCCAGCTCAAGGGATGGTGGCTGTGAAGCTCCTTATATCTGCTCTCAGGAGGTTGTAGTCAGCTTTGGAAAAGTTTTTTTGTTTGGCCCTGACAAGGGGAGTGGGGTCAGAGGAGATGATGACTTCAAAAGTGATCACTTTATGGTCGGATCTTACCAAGGAGGATGACACTGTAGAGGTGCTACAGTGGCTACTCATGTTGATTAGTACCAGGTCCAGGATATTTTCACCTCTTATGGAGGTGTCAACCAGCTGATCCAATGCATTGGCATTGACAAAGTCAAGGAATGTCTGGGTGTCTGTATTTCAGCTAGAGTAGGTCTTCCACTCTTTGGTTGTTTAGTTAAAGTTGCCCGGATCAGGCTAGAGGGTTGAATCTTGATGAATTCAAGTAAGTCCAGATAGGTGGAGTGAGTGTCCTGAGTCATGGTTGGGGGTCTGTAGCTAGCTATGATTTGAATAGTTGTTTTGCCAACAGTTAACTGCACCTGGAGTGTCTCCTGTGTGTCATACTGTTTGACCAGCCTGGAGGTGTGCATGTCTTTGATAAATATTGAAATTCCACCATCTTTGGCATTGTAGCCCCCCCATTTGGGGTCTGAAAGTATGGTAGGACGAATAACCTGGTAAGGCTGGGGTGCTCTCCATAGTTTTGAGCCAGGTTTCAGTGACTGCACAAATGTCAGCATCTTCCAGGGTGAGGAATGTTTGCGAAGAGTGCAGTTATATGTTAAGACTCCTAGCATTTAGCAGCATGACATTAAACTTCATTTAGACAAATTTTTCACTTTGATAATTTTTGTCCTCGTTATTTGGCCTTAGAAAGATTCTGTGAGGGTGAGAAGAGCTATTGCCAGAAGCCTGAATCCCAGGAGAGACAGATGAAGGCCATCTCTGTTAAAGCATCATGGTCTGTCAATCATGTCCTCCCAGGCTGTCAGGTACTGAATTCCCTTGGAATGACACCAGAAACTATACTAATTGTTAAAGTCAATCATTTTCTGTTTGTATTGAGGCATCATTCTGGGTGACGGTAGGATGCTGCTTAATGCTAGGGACATACCTGTCTGGGACACATATTCAGCAAGCTCAATCATGCTTCTCCTCATATAGTCCAGAGAAGTATGTTTCAAGTCATTCACACCAACATGGACTATGACAGAGGTATAAAAGTACCTGTTGTTGAGAGACTTGAGTGTGTGCGTGATACACCTCGCAAGCAACTTACTGTGACTTTCTACTTGTCCAGTCTGGTAAGGGGCACATCTGTATATCTCAAGATAGAGTTTCCTATGACTTGTATGTTGGGTTTGTGGCTGGACCTTAGAGGCTGTGAGACACAGATGTGCGTACTATGTGTGGTGTTTGGTGCTGTGAGTTATGATGTGTATGGGTGTTTTTGCCTCGGAGGTCTCTTTTGTTTAAGTATGTTTTTGTTGAGAACCTTCACATATGTGGGAATGTTTTATACAGGTGTGGGTGTTGTTAGAGGTGTGGTGTTTCTGGTGTTTGACCAGACAACCTTCTCAGTGCCAGACATGCTAGCTTGTGATAGAGAAAGCAAGGATTCTTGGTTCTTAATATAACTGCATTGATCATATATTGTGTTCCTATGTGGTAGTAGTAGAGGTTTGCATTACTGATTTACATATCCACTGTTATTTTTTCTTGCTGCTGTCTGGAACCCTGCATGCCATTTAACATATTTTCTTTATTTTTATTGCCTTTTACCCTCCTCTCTTCCTTGGGTACTTCTAAAATCATTACCATCAATAATTTTGCCAACTTAATATTCATTATATTTGAAATATTGTATTGCTTCCTCCTGAGCAACATCACAAAGTTCTCTTCTTATTTTTGTGAGCAATATAAACACCAGATTTAAGCTGTTAAATCTGTTCTTGACTTCTATTATGCATTCATATAAAATAATATGATGCTTGCATGTTGCTAACCTGGGACTTGTCCTGTTTTCTTTCACAATTCTAAATATTGAGATAAAAAGATGATGGTCGAAGTCAAAGTCACCTCCAGGTAAAGTTTTTACAGTCTATATAGAGCTGTTTCATCTCTGACTGCAAAGTGTATACTCAGAATTGATCATCTCATAATATGCATTTCGTAGGTATTGAAATAGTTTGTTTGCTGTGACAAGTTGAGTTTTCTTGGCAGAATTCTAGTAGTCTATGTCAAGCTTCATTTTGAATATCTATGCATACCTATCAACTGTCCAGATTTTTGCAGAATGTCCAGATTTTTGCTTCATAAATTAGTGGTTTTCTGGCAAATCACTGGAAACTAAAATCACTAAACAATGACAGGTGTTTGAACTTCGGACTTTATATCTTTCATAAAATGCAGGCTAATGCACAACCTGTTATTCTAGCAACTTTCTAAGGTAATAAGAGCAGTATTTAAAATCTGTACCTAATTTTGGGACTTTGTGTCCCCCAATTATTGCTGGCTTTGTCCAGATTTCTTGCACTAAGAGGTTGAGAGGTATGCACCTAGGCCAAAGATGTTTATTTTCCAGCTGAGTTTTGGCCATCAAGTTTATGATTTCAATCAAGTATAGGGGATGCAATATCTTTTTTGGTATTATATTCAGAAGCTTTTGCAGATCAGTGAAAAATCTGTCTTACCTCTTCACTTCCAGCATCCAATAGATGGAACATAATTTTGTTACTGTCATTTTGAAAGCCTCACTTTTGAATAATAACAAATGTATTGAAGCTGATACCCTTTTATTGGCTACAAAGACTATTCCATTTTTGTTGCAAGATTCTTGTCTGCAATAGATTTGATGATTTTGTGGTGTACGTTGTCCCATTGCAGTCCATTTTAGTTCATTAATTCCTAAAGTATTGAGGGTTATTTTTGTCATCTCATGTTTTACCATATATCAACTTAGCATTTGCACTGAAATCATATAAGATTCTTGAAAGCACTGGGCTGTCTTTACTTTATATAGCACCTCGGGATGCCACCAGCATCACAACTTCCACCACTATCTGTACTTGTCCTTCTGTCCTTTTTAGTATTATGTTGGTCACCGATGTACCAAGGTTCCCATTCTCTGGTACAATTCCAATGTGTCTCATATCGCTTTTGCTAACTTTTCTTGGAAAAAAATGAGTGACATGTCTTTACCCTTTCCACTTGGAGATTGTCATATTTCCATAATTCAGTGTACTATAAAATGATTTAGTTTAATACATGTTTTAGTTGTTTAAGTAAGCAAACAATTCTGATTTTAATGAGTGTGCAAATTCAGGAATAGGGAAAACTTATCTGAACTGCTAAGTGGGCAGTTCATTGTTTAGAAAATTCTGAATAAGATTATATTCTTTTAAAGTGTCCTAAAGTAAGAAGGCACTGACTTTTCAGTTTTTTTTTATATATGTCTTGTATGCTTCTTAAAAAAAATCCATAGACGATGAGGCTGTGATTTGTGAAAAACCAGAGCAGGAACATAGCCAGAATTTCTAAAATTGTATACCAACTTCCAGAATCCAATGTCTACAGACAGTGCATGTTTCTGAGCAACAAGCCTTTTTCAATGGGTGATTTTGATAACATCCAAGAGTCTGTAAGTGCAATCTTCAAAATGGTAAAATATAAGTTTGACTATGTGGGATATGTACCATGTCTGAGGTAATGACTTGAACTCTGTAGGGGTACATTTTTGATACTGAAAAAAAAATCAAGTAAAAATAGTCTTAAAATTGCAGGCTTGCAGGCTTGAACAATGTAGCAAATTAGTCATTGTTAAAAAGTATCAAAACATATAGCTTATTAAGTTAAGTCAATGTAATATATTTTAATTAAACTATGGTGCATCTCATTGCTCAAAAATAAGAACTATATTAAACAGTATACATTGTGATGTATGTGGTGTACATATAACTTTGAAACAGAGGAATAGAACAACTGAAGTATCAGTTCCATTTTTACACTTCATTTTGTAAAGAAATAAACGTCTATGCGTAATGTGTTTAAAGGATTCAGGACAAAACGCTGCACATATCAACATCAAGTCCCACACCACTGAAAATATGGCATTGCCGTATAACCAACATCAGTGTGCAAGAAAAAATGAAATAATCCCCTTTGGCAGTGACCATAAGCCCATAGACACTACCTATGTGTAATCTTTCATCACTAAAAACTCCAGTTGTTTAACTTAATCACCTCTGTTGTTTTTGAAAAAAAAAAAGGACATACCACAGAGAAATTTAAAATGGTCCCAGAGTCCCCTGCAGCTTTTATCATCTAAGAACATGGCAGTAAATGGTTTTTGGTTTAATAATCATGCTCTCTAAACTGCTAGCTCTGACTAAAATTCAGGATCGTGTATTTAAGCATTTGTTTGATATGCAATGTCTGTCAGTAATTTAACACAGTTAGTAAAATTTATACCAAACTGCATCCAGTGGCTAACTGACACAGAACAATAACTAGCCACATTAACATCCTGGGAAGTCCCCACACCGGTGACCCCTTCAAACTAAACCTACTTGGTCTTCACAACTCTTAGTCTTGTCCTCACTCCAATATTGCAGAATTAATTCAAATCAATTCATTTAGACAGACCCACAGCTGGGACTCTTTCAATAAATAAAGAAACTGGCAAATGTGTTATCTTCAGTAAATGCCACTTCTGTATTTCTGATCGGATCAGCAGACAGGATTTTATATATATATATATATATATATATATATATAGAGAGAGAGAGAGAGAGAGAGAGAGATAAATATATGTTTGTGTGTGTGTACATATTTATATATATATATATATATATATGTATATATATATATATATATATATATATATATATATATATATATATATATATATATATATATATATATATAAATATATATATATATATATATATATATATGTGTGTGTGTGTGTGTGTGTGTGTGTGTGTGTGTGTGTATATAGATAGATAGATATATGCATAGATAATCGGGGGGATTCAATAAGCCCTTCTGCGACATGCACACAGTAGCAAAGAAATTTAGATTTAAGTGCCTTGTAGAGGCGTGCACCCCTGTGCAAACAAAGTAAACACCATGGCATGCTAATTACAGCATAAGCAGCTTAACTATATGCTAATCATTCAATCCAACATAGTGGAGCTATTCAACAAGCTAGAAAGCACCAGTGTAGACTCCATGCTGTTTTTTCCTGCAATTCCAAAACTTTTGTAATGCAGCCATGGAAAGAAGTCTACACAGACAGAATGCTAGGGGCTGCTGCTACTTTAATCCATTTGTATATGATAGAGGCTGAAGCCAATGCTGATGCTGCTGCTAATAAGCCTAGGCTGAGAAGGAGAAGAGTTTTCAGGCCATGTTTCTCTTTTCACAACCTACATGATATGGAAATTGTAGAGCACTACAGGATGGACAGGGACACACTGCAGGAACTCTGCAACCTCTGCTGTCCTCAACTCACAGCCAGAGCCAACGAAAGGGAACCTATTCTGTGCAGCCCTTAGAATCTTGCTACAGGTGTATCTGAGACCAACAGGGGATATGATGGGATTGTCACAAGCATCAGCATCCAGGATACTCCACCAGTTCCTGAATGCTATGCTCCAACATGCCAGCCACCACATATATTTTCCCCGTAGCTCTGTGGAGAGTGGCAGATATATGCAGGAGGTCTACCATATATCACACTACCTTGATGTACTGGTTGCCACAGATTGCACACATATAGATATAAAGGCACCACCTGGGAAACAGGGTAGGCTCTACATAAACAGAAAGGGCAACCACAATATCCACTGCCAAATCATGTGTATTGCCAAGGAAATCATCTTGAATGTGTGCGACTGGCAACCCTGGCAGTTACCACGACTCACATACCCGACACACTTCCCTACTGTACTGTTTTTTTGTTAGGGGGTATATGCCACAGAGGCATTTACTGAGGGATGCAGACTATGCACTGGAACTGTGGCTAATGACACCCATCAGAAATGCACACACACCCATGGATGAACTCCATAATGAGACAAACGCTCAAACTAGAAATATCATAGAGCATGTGTTTGGGCTGCTGAAGTCATGGTTCAGGTGCTCAGGTATATCTGAGGAAGCCCTGCAGTGCAATCCACTGACATGTACAGAAATATTCACAGTATGTGCCATATTATACAACATCATCCTGAGGAAACAGCATCAGCAGGATCAGCAAGGGGAAGGGGCACACATCCCACCACCAATGCTAAGGTCACCACAGCCACAGGCAGATGAGGATTTACAGGGGGAACCACCAGCTGCTGTGGGTGTTGACAGATATAGGCATGCTCAGTATGTCCTCACATTGGCTAAGAGGCTAGCACATTGACTTACCACCTAGCAGCCTAAACCCTTCCTCCTACACATGTACATATAGTAACATTGATGTCAGGCAGCTCACACAGTCTTTAACTCCCCATGTATTGGCTGTGTATTAGACAGAGTCAGCTCTGAACTAAAACTGTGGCAGCTGCTGCATTTGCAAGGTAAGTTCTGAACCTGGAGTGTATTGTTTAATTATATGACTGTGTGGCATATCCTTGTATTTCATTACTTGGTCCAGTAAGCAAGCAAAAGGTGGAAGATTTGTATAGAAATTACCTTAACATGTGACAGCAGAGAATTATTTGACTTATATCTGTTCATTACTAAGTAGTAGGTCTCAGGCATCAAAGATTCACAGACAGTCATACTCTCAGAAATACTGGTAATCACTGCATAACTTCAGTTTAGGACAATACGTTTGTACTGGAAAGTCATTAAAGAGATATTGTAGAAAGTAATGATACAAACTGCAGTTTCTGACTTCACAGCCTGCACATGATCATTCACTATAAAGTTGTGAAATGTTGATGCTATCAACTGTCTGACTTTCCAAGACCAATATAAGTCAAAGTCACAATTACCAGATTAGCAGATATACTAAACACTAAGTTAGCTAGGCACCCTGAGCATCAGACACAAAGCTTATGTATCCCTGAATCCAAAAGATATTAAACAGGGATATGGCACAGTTATCATCACTTACACAGGGTGTCGTGTGGGTGGTCAGGAAGCCTAAGCTGACACAAAAGGTCAGTGAGTGTGAGTAAGGAAGAAAAAAAGCAGGCAGACATATGGATAAACCAACAAATGACCAGTGAGACAAAATGAGTAACGGCTGTGTGTCTGAAGGGATCCTCCAGGTGAAATTAGTATGTGAGTGTCTGCATGAATACAGCCAATCTCTGTGCTGGCTCTACATCTTGATAAATCAGACAAGTGTGAGCCATGCATTGTAGAGGTGGCAGTCCATTGTTATCATCTCTGATTGCGAGAACTTTTTGTGCGAGGAGTTGCACTGGTAAATACATGCCCACAGTCAGTTGCTGTGCTGCTACATTAACGTGTCTGATGTCTGATGGAGGAGCTCCCTTCATGGGGACACCCGGGACCAGGACCCCATGGTCTGCCACATCTGGGTGTAGCCAGCACACTCAATGATGGAGCACTGGAAGTACTGCCACTGTGGGAGTGTGATCAGTCATGGCTATGTTGGCTGTCAGCAGATGATGTGGCTGACCTACGCCCATGAGGATGTTATTCTCCTCCCAGCAGACATGCCATCACAGACTATGCTTATTCCATGACAGATATCCCTTGGTCCATCACAGACACCCCTTGTTCAAATGTGTCATTCATCTGATACAGGGAATTGCCAACACTATGGAGGCAGTCATGCATGTCAGAATGTGCCACATCTACATCCATGAGCATTTGTCTGGAGCACCTTTCTGAATGTGCCTGATCCTCCATGGTAGCCCTAAACTTACATTGAGTGGTATGGGAAGAAACACCTGCACCTGGTGGAGGAGGGAAAACAGGCCCCCACCAAGCCCCCCATTAACCCTTCTGCATGGTACCTCACCCACACTTTGGCTACAGCCAGAGTCAACAGGCATTGAAGCCACAGTAGCCACATTCCCTGATCAATGGCCTTGTCTTCCACCTGTCCAATATCTGAAGGCTGACTGGAATAGGTAGGTGTATGCCTACTGGCTATGTTCAATGGAATTGCAAGGATGGCTAAATGTCATCCTCAGTATCAGATTCAACTTCTGCACCCCCTGACTGTGCCTCAGTTTGGCCACCATCATCATCAGAGTCTACTGATATACTAGCATCAGGAGGCAGAGGGCCCATGCTCCTACTGTCATAATCTCCTATGATAAAAAATAACAAACACAGGAAAAAATTAATACTTATACTACTATTGTCCAATATATACTAAGAAAGTAACAGTGCTGTCACTATTGCAAACAGTACAGGAATACACACAGAAGGCCTGACATCAACAGCACATACTAAAATATTTCTTTAAATTGCTCAGCAGTACAGAAATAAAAATGTTTGGCTTACAATCTGCAGATGAGATACTCCTCTGCAATCCAGATGGTCCTGGAAGACATTAAGCAAGAAGTAAGGGCAACAACATCATAATTAACAGTAACATAGTGGGTTATAATTTTACCCCTTTATGTCCATTAACTATACTTTCGACAAGAATGTGGCTGACAACATCAACCTGCGCTAATAAGTGTAGCAATTTTCAATCCCACCAAAAAGACATCTGACACAGAATTAACTTACTGATTTCAATTGTTTTACTATATAACAGTATTCAACTGTTGAGACAACAAACCCTATCTGGAACTTGCTTGCTGTCTCAGAAACTGTTGCTCCAACATTCAGCACATGTTTTACTGCACTCTCCTGGGAGCTGTCTGGATCCCTGATATTGTCCAGGAACTCTTCATTGGGTGTTAATGGTGGTTCCCTAGCAGGCTCTTTCCCAGTATCCATCTGGTCATGGCCCACTGCAGCATCTCTCCTCCATGCAGATGTGATCTGGCCCTTTGACGCACCTGCTTATGTCTTGCCACGGCCATGCATGGCATTCACACCATCTATTATCTGTTGACAAATTGGCATCAAATGCGCCATATCTCCCAATCTCCTTTCCAGCAGCAAAGCACTATGTTGCCTAAAGGTGTGCACTATAACCTGGTTTTCAGTATCAATGAATGGGGGAGGTCTCCGAGGAATGACACACTTGGGTGGCATACTGCTAGATGTCCTAAAATACAACAGAAGAATAATACACATAAGTATCACATAAGTAATGCATAATTGATTCCAGATCAAGCAGAAAATGTAACCACTCAGTATTACCCACTGGAAAAACATATGACAGTCTACAGATGTGAAATACAAACAACAGGCAGAATGCAAAACAAGGAGAGTAGCAGTAACTCACCTCCCTCCACACACAAAAGAACAGCCAGTCCTTGTTTGTGTCATAACAGTAACTCAAATTTGCTCCTCCCAAAAAAAAAAGAATAGTGCTCCCTTGTTTGTGCCATAACAGTATTTCACCTTTGCTCCCCCCAAAAATAATGGAAAAATTACACATTTTGCCACCAAACCAGCTTTGAAATTCTAAAAAGTGCTATAAAAGGAACTGTCCATGAAATGTTTGCATATATTTAATCTCTCAGCATTCCATTTGCATGTATTGGCAATCATTTATACCTCTGAAATAGCTTGAAAAACATGCCCATGCCATCAGTGCACTTCTAACTAATGCATATAGCTAAAAGTGTAAAAGCCTTTGCTTCAGATTATTCTTAAGTGCATTCCAGTATATGCAGTGCATAGCTGACAAAATGGAAGCATACCTTCTAAAGTTCAAATCTTCTCTGTACAGATGTATGCTGAAGAAATAGCTTATGTGCAGTCCTCCCAACATAAGCAAGTCTCCTCAATGTCAGTTTGCCTAGCTACACGTTTGCCTTTTTATATAATGTCAATTTAGGGCTGTTAGCTATGATGAATATGCAAATGAGGTGTGAACTCATTTGAATTGCTGAATTTCAAATACTTGGAGCCATGTAAGAGATGTAAACATAGTGTAGACACTCCCTCAGTGTTTGGTTTTAAAGGATTTCAACTGTGAATGATTAGTGGCTGGGAGCATGAAAACACAACAGCACTACAGGATGCCTTACTTCCCTTCCACTGGGTGTGTCAGGTTAGATCTATAAAGTGTTAGATGAAAGGCTGGAAATATAAGTAAGCAGCACACAAGTGACATATTGTGTTCCTTAACACTGAACCTGGCCTTCATTTGTTGGCAACTGCATATGATATTAATTCCACTTAATAGCCTTACACATTTTAAGGCCAATAATATATAATGGCTTATACACTGCATGACTCAGATTACTTGTCAGATAAATGAAGAATGGCCAACAAACACAGAAATGTAAGACAGAGCTATATATTTGCAAGCACTAATCATGACAAGTTGTGTGATCACTAGGTGCACTACATCCAAAAATAATAAATGTACAAATAACATTTTTATGGCTTGATATCACTACAGATGCTGTTTCAGTTGGTTGTGTGCAGATTGATTTCAGTTCTTTATTGCAAAGCTGTTTGTGTACTGCAGTGGTGGTGCTGTGGTGGCGTTGTCGCCTCACAGATGTTGCCCGTTCGATTCTCAGATAAAGCGTCTTCTGTGTAGCGACATGCATGAATGGGCGTACCTTCGTTGAAGGTTGCACGTTAGGCCCGGCAAGCCAGTACATAAAATGTACTGCCAATCATTAGCGGACCGGAGTTCCGCTGTGGCGATCCCTAACCGGGAAAAGCCAAAAGACACAATTGAAAAGCTGTTTGTATGGCAAAGAGGGATAAGATGCCCACCCTGTGTTCTGAAGGTGCATTGGAGTGAGAGTTCAAATCCTGATCTATGTAGACATACCTAATGTGAGCTATCATTTTCTTGTATGTTTGTCATACATTGATTTTCCTAATTTAAATACTTGACCTTTTTTATTTTTTTCCTTTTCTTTCTGTCTGTTTTTTGGGAAGGGAGGGGAGGCCAGTGTTTGTGCAATGTGGCCCTTAGCAAACTCAAGGGAGCAGATGAGATGAATGCTGGGTCTGGCTATGCTTATCTCATTTGCATAAAATGTGTCAGTGCATAAACTGGACAACTGCACCCCCCCCCCCGATGCAGACAGGACCCAGACAGCCAACACTAGAAACCGGATACATTCAATTAATGCTATTGGCCATCACACAAACCTGCTAAATGGTGTTGAGTAGTAGTTAACAGTGAAACCTTAAGAATGATTACTAAAATAAGGCATGTTGTATAACTAGTACTGTAGCAGTAGGTATAAGTGTAGGCCTTGAATACAGATGTTCCTGGATTGTAGTGCAGGGTGTGCAACCTCTTTTTTTTCACTGTTGTGACATTGCAGTCTATAGCAATGACCTGAAAGACAGACAAGTGCTGTTTCAACCTTCTTGTGACAACAGGTGCAAGTGTAGGACTGTCATAGATATGGTCCTAGGATGGAATACAGGATATTCCATACACTTTTACTCTTGTACCACTTCCCATTATAGTCACAATCACTTATAACACTTGAGATAGTGGAGCTGATATTAATTATATATGTGAGGGCTGACAAAGTAGTATTTTGTCAGTTGTTTCATTATTTATCTGTGTATTATCACATTTATATCAGATGTATGACTGTGGGTATGCTGTGTACTCTATTCCTGTAAGTATGATTCTGTTGTCTGCACTGGCATGGCCTTCACATCTGCCTAACAAACATACACAACTGCCTGTACATCCAATAACCTTGGAATTGTAATTGCACTTACTAATGCTTAACTGTTGCTCTGTGCTTACCAGATGCAAACTCATTGCTTGGGGGTGCACACTGCTGAGCAATGAACTTGTATGATGGTAAGTGGAATGCAACAGTTTCCATCCTTGTGTGCACTACAGGAAAGCATCACTCTCCATTCCTCTATATCCACTGCAGACATGGCAGGTGTTTGTGGAGAAAGTGCCAAGTTTAGGGCACAGAGGCGGGGTGTCCAGGAGTTCAAGGTTTTTATTGGACTCCTAGTTAAGAAGCACAGTGACAAGCTTCTGCAGGGGGACTATTCTAGTGACCAGTATAAGATTGAGGTTTGTGATACTTTGGCCTGGGCTGTTTCCAGTGCCACCAGTATCCCACACACTGAAGAAAAATGCAGGAATCAATATAATGATCCACAGAGGAGGAAGAGGGATACCCTCAAATGCTGGATTGAGGAATTTAGGACTGAGGACATCCCACACCTGTGTAAGTATCATCTAAAGAGAATACTTACAACACTTAATTGAATATAGGCAAATCTAGTGTTAATAATGGTCTTCTGTTCTGTTCTGTTTTTTCCACAGATGCCAGTGACTGTGAGTGCAATGTCCAAACCCATGGGGCTAGATTTGCAAGGATGGGAAGTATGTATGCAGAAGAGTACTGTTATTGTAGCATTAAAAGCTAAAGATAGCTTTTTTTGTATTTTATAGAGTTGTATCAAATTGAGCATGCATATCTCAACTATAAATGCAAGTATGCACGTATTAGTTTGTAGCACAGACCAATTAGTCTGATTAGACTTTAATCAGAGGTTGTGGGTTCAAATACCACACTTCCCAGCTATACAGTACTGTTAATTCTTCAATAATATTTAAATTAAAATAAAACCTCTATACCAGTGGCACACATGTCCTGCTGTAAACTGTACTCTGCATAATTGGAACATGCATTTGCCCAGTATATGTACATGCCAAGGATTACCTGCAGCAGTCTGGAGTATAGTGTGCATCTATTATAAGGTGGTAATGTTAAATGTAAAAGTTAAGATAATACAGTCAAATAACTGTATTAATACATTGTATGTCACATATGAAGGTACTAATCTTATCTCTTTTTTCCTCTCGCCCCAACCTTATTCTCTCTTTTTTATTTTATTTTTATTTTATTTCATATTATTTATACTAAAATATTTTTTGTACCTTTTTATTTATTTTATGAATATTTTTTATGCTATTGTTATGTTATTTTATTGTATTGTAAAAATTAATTTTTATTTTACTTTTCTTTTCTTTTCTTTCTTATTTATTTTTTTAATTTTATTATATGTTGTCAAAATGTGTCCATGTCATCCATGGGTACCACATCACTAAATGCTCCACAGTACAGCAGATTAGGCCTGTCCCACTGGATCCACCTGACCCCACTCAACTAGCTCCTGCACTGATGTGCATAATGTCTGGGAGCAAACCTGCCAGCACTACCTCTGCTGCCCCTAAACTACCTGCACCCACAGGTCATCCTGCCCCTGAGGCTGGTCCAGTGGTACCCTCTGGGAACAGTGGTGGAGGTTTTGATTTTGTCACAAACACCAAGTTGCCAGGAATGGTGTATAGGGTTGTGCGCTGCACCTTTGATGTACGCCTTCACCAGCTGGAGAAGCTGCTCTCCCTCATTTAGCATAGTACTAAGAGGAGGAAAAGGAGATGTCAACCACTCCAGGCAGTGGTGGAGTGAGGTGACAGTGATGACAGTCCAGTGGGGAGGACTTGATTATCACTGTCACCCAGTTTGATGACCATTGGTTTGGGATGTCCCAACCCTCACCCCAATCATGGAATCTCCCAAACTTTTGTGTCCATCACCATCCATGTCTCTTGTCTTGTTTGTCCTGTCTGCTTGCAATTGCTTCCTCATCTACCCAACTTACCTGACCCTGACATATCTAAGTCCCTTCCTCAAAATTCCTCTCTCTCTCAAAAAAAAGGCACCTGTCTCACAAAAACAAATAAACAAACAAACAAAAAATGTTGCACACGTGTCTTCTTGACACACTTAATTTGATCCAATTGGCTATACAACATAATTGTTTTGTGATTACCCTTCTCTCTGGAGGTGACAGTCCAAATTCAGTTAATATTTTCCTCATATGTTCACTTTATACTTTTAAAGAAATGGATAGTTATAGTTCTTTCCTACCACCCCCTGCAAATTCCTGCCCTGCTTTCCCTTTGTTCTACCCCCTGCTTGGTCCCCATTTCACCACTGTCCTATCTACTTCATTTTACCTCATTAATCCATGTTTGCATGAAGGTGAGTGCACATTGAGTAGCAATGGTGAACAGTGGCAATATATTTAAAAGTATTTAAAAGTATTATATAAACCTGTATTCAAACGCAATACCACCTGACCCCATCAACGAATGTATCAATGCATTAACATGTGCTGCCACAGAGTCAGTAAAGCAGCTAGTGTAATTCATAGGCTCAATACTGTCAGACTTTAGTGATGTGGCTCGTGTTTGCGCACTGCTTAACTACATGCAAACTTGTGTAACACACATGCATATGTACCTTCCTAAACATTGTGCAAACCTGCTGCTATGGGAATGTACATATTATACTGAATTACTGTGGTTTACTGTCCATTCCCTGTGTGTGACATGAAATCAAATGTGGAAGCATTACAAACTGAGGGCCATATCTCACAATATGTCACATATTTATAATACATCCATGTGTTGCCAGTACCCAGGCACTGCAACTCTGGTGTCTCAGTACTTTTTCCGCACATATAATAACCACAGTACTAAATGTAATATCAAATGTTGCATGGTATGCATTGCACATCAATCTGGGCACATGCAGCTACTGACTCATATGCCTCAAAATCTTTATCTGGAAGGCTAGGGAAGGAATTGGCATGGATCATATCCACAGGGACAAAGGTGACATTCAGAACACTTGACCCTACCTATTTTGTTTTTGTCATGGGTAGATCTTGCTTATTGTCCCTTGTGGACGTTTTGGACTTTGACCCCACAGACCTGGGTGAGAGATAACATGACATACCTCCTATGTTGAGTTATGCAATGCCTTTGACACTATCCTCCCTTCATGTGTCATAGTGAATATCTTTGACACTATCCTCCCTTCATGTGTCATAGTGAATATATACTTTGTGGGAATTAAGCCATACAGTAATACAGGGATAGGCAACTGTCTCACTGATATAACACACACTGTCAAAGTTGGAGACTGCACCTCTCCCAGTAGCCAGTTACCATTAGATTACCACAGGGATCTGCACTGGGCCCTCAACTGTGTGCAAACTACTTCACTGAAGCACAAGCAATGGTAGCTCACCTGTGGTTCACTAAGCTTGCAGATGACTGGTAACTGGATGCACTAATATAGAGTGCCCCAATGATGATAACATATTACAGAAGAGGCTGCCACACACAAGTTATTGATGCCAATCTCATGGACTGAACATTAAAGCATACAATGGCTCATTGCCCCTTTGACAATTAAGCATCCCTGCTAATTATGATATACATAACACCCTTCTAAGCTGAAACACAGTGTTGTGAGATTTGGGAACACATGTTGATAGCAATCTATACTTTTCTTATTATGTCTCCATAGTGGTGACACACACATTCTGCATTTTGCACATCATACATTATGGACATCACATCCAAGACCAGGGTGGTCATACCTCTGCTCTACTGCACCCTTATCAGACCACTAATTAAATGCAATGCTGTCTTCTGTCTGTACCTAACCAGACACCTGCTGCAATTGTAGAAAACATAGAGTTGAGCCTGGATGACTCCAGGGCCTCCAAACATGACATACCTGGGAAGAGTGAAAGACCTGTCACTGTACTCAGTATCATGCAGGCTGCTGAGAGGTGAACTATGTCTGCCCTACACAGTAATCTCAGATCCTGCCCTACTAGAAATGCTGGACATCTGCAAATCAAATGGGATAAGAATAATATGGACAAGGGTTCAGAAACTAGCCTGTGGCATAAACAGAACATGCTGGGGAGACAGATATATCCCCCAGCAATTCACACTTGTCTGTAATAGGCTGTCACTGCATGTGAATCAGTGCTCCTGAATAACCTTGTTCAAGCTCAACCTTGATTACTGCTTGGATGATTATAAAGTCACAACTGGAGTGGCACGTATGTCCCTCATGGAGATTGCCAGTTGGTAGTGATCACAAAATCACTCTGCTAACAACAACCATCCAGCTATGCTCAGTAAGGGTACTTGTGTTTTACAGACCTAGGCTTTTAGACACCATAGGGATACTTGGTTAGTAGCCTCCTATGAACATATGAAGCTATAAGCCTATGCAGGCCCCCAACATTCATCTCCCACATGTCCTGCTGATGTCATCAACTATAAGTTCACCTGTACTCATAAAAAAGTCAGACTTGTGCTGTTTGCATAACATTCTGTGTTCTGTAGTCTGTGTACATAGATAGGTAGGAGTTCTTTTCTCACTGCAGTCAGCTGGGAATGTGTGTGTCTACACAGAAGAGCAGAAATGTGTATTCTATGGCTACTGCTCCAATACCAAGGAGTTTCAGTATTTTGATTCTTGCAGATGCCTACACATCTATTTCATGCAGGCCACCCAACATATTATCCCACACATGGTCTGCTGATGTTATCAACTATAAGTTGAAATACCTCACAAAGAAGATTACCAGCCTCAAACAGATGCCCTACGCAGACCGTCTCAAAAAACTCCAGCTTTACTCCGTTGCATATCGCCTACTCAGAGGTGATCTCTGCCTAACATACAAAGCTATGTCAAACCCAGAGCTGTTGGACATGCTCCACTTAAAAAAAAATCCCAATCCCTCCAAGCTACACGCTCTAGGGACCTAAACCTTGTCACCGCAATAAACAGAACATGCTGGAGGGATAGATTCTTGTCCCAGAGACTTCCCATACTCTGGAATAAACTACCTATCTATATCAAACAAAGCTCCTCATTAGCACTCTTCAAGAAAAATCTTGATGACTGGATGGGAAATAGGAAATTCACCCTGGGGATCACTTCTGTGGCTCTGCACAACAGTGGCACAGGAAAATAATTTTCTTGGGTGGCAAAAGCCAGGGTACCTTTTTGACTGGGCTTGTATAGGCCCCAGAGCTGATAGCCTAGTACCTACCTATGAACCTATGAACCTGCAGTCTTATAAAATTAGACTTGTGCTGCGGTACTTGCATAAAGTTCTCTGTTCTGTAGCCTGTGTACTCAGGTAGGAATGGGTTATATTCTCGCTACAGTTAACTGTGTGTGTGTGTGTGTATGAGTTTCTGCTTGACATTGCAGAGAGCATTTTACACCACCATGTGGGACACTGTTATACTTTCCTCAACGGACACTGCTGATGTCATCAGCTATAAAATATTGTCTGAAATAGTGCAAATTGCACTTGTGCTGTGGTGCTTGCTTGAAGTAGTGGGTTTTATAGTCCCTGTACTTAGTTACAGGTTCTATTCTCACTCCAGTCAAGTGTGTGTATGAACTGTTGCTTGACATTGTAAAGAACATTTTACACCACCATATGGGACACTGTTATATTCTCCTCAACAGACGCTACTGATGTCTTCAGCTACAAAGTGCCGTCTGACACACTCCAAGCCAGACTTGCGCTGTGGTGCTTGTGTAAAGTACTGAGTTCTGTAGTTTGTGTACTTAGGTAGGGTTTCTCTTTTCCCCCACAATCAACAGGGTGTGTGTGTGCGTGTGTGTGTGTGTGTGTGTGTGTGTGTGTGTGTGTGTGTGTATGTATGTATGAAAGCTCTTGCTTGAATTTAGAGAGAGCCTTTTACACCAGCATGTGGAACACTGTTATTACCATATTCTCCTCAATGGACACTGCTGATGCCATCAGCTATATCATATTTTTGGATATACAGTACTCCCACCAGGGCAGGGTCAGATAGTGGCTAGAAAGCCAGGCAAAAATCACCTCATCCTATAACACACAAGGTACAGTGACATGGCTTGAATTCTATCCACGTACATCATGGAATGGTCTGTAGGCCCTGTGTTATCTTGCTGAGAAAGCCCTGTGGTCTCTTCAGCTGCTGCAGATATCTGGTGAGGTACATGCCAAAGAGAGCATTATACTCTATTACTGTTCTGATGAGGTTTGACTACTGCCTACAGTGCTGTAAATAAACCCTAAGATCTGCACATGATGGCATGATGTATGAAGTTATCAACACAGACTTTCAATACCAGTATGGATACTTGGTGGTTGAAGTTCAGACTGCTATCTGCATGTGTTTTGAGTGCTGGAATCACTGGGTATCAGCACAGCAGGACTGTTATCAAGGATGTGATTAATATGGAATTCCACTTTTCAGACAGATAACATAAAAATACACATTTTTGCATTTAGTTGCAGATTGTGGCCCTTTGTCCCCATTCATTTGTCTGTGTTAGCTCCTCCTGTACTATGCTATCAAAATTGATGGGCTCAATGATTGCACTCAATATGCAAGAATCAGCAAACTTGGTAAGGCAAAAGCTATATACTTTGCCATGAACTGTCAAAAAATAATCCAAACAATGAAGGGTCAAGGACAGATCCCTGGAATTTGGCAATGGTAACAGCTCTAATGGTACAGGTTGATTCATCAACTTTCACAGTATGTGTTCTGTTGGTGAGCCAGTTGCTTATCTATCTACTGACGTATGGGTTAATCCCCAGCTGGGAGGGTTTATCAATGATATCTGCCTGGGGGATTGTGTCAAAACTATAGGCCAGGTCATAATAGGTAGTCTGCACCATCCTACCTTCATCCAGGCCTATCACATGGAAGCAATGGCCTGCGACATCTCAGATCACCTATGGCATGACTCAGCACATACACCTTTCTGATACAGTTGATTACACAGTTCGACACACCCTCCACATGAGCTATATTCCCCTACAATTCATTGTCTCCCTCTACTCTTCCCTCATTAGGTAGAAAGAGGTCATTGTCTCCCTCTACTCTTCGCTCATTAGGCCAATCATTGAGTACAACGCCCCATTTGGCATGTACCTCACTAGACACGTGCAACAACTGGAGAGGCCACAAAAGTACCCCACAAAGAGGATCCTAGGCCTTAAACACTTGTCTCATATGGACAGTCTCAAAACACTCCAATTATTCTCTGTCTCATATCACCTACTTGGAGACGATCTTTGCTTGACTTACAATTCATGTCTGACCCAGCTTTGTTAGAAATGCTACATCTAAAGAAATCACAATCCCTCTGCACCACATGCTCCAGAGACCTCAACCTTACTACCACAATCAACAGAACATGCTGGAGGGACAGGTTCATAACCCAGAGACTGCCCATGCTATGGAATAGACTTTCCATATATGTCAAGCATAGCACCTCACCGGCCTTCTTCAAGAGAAATATTGATGAGTGGATGGGAAATAGAAAATTCACCTTGAGGATCATTCCAGTGGCTCTACTTGACAGATGCACTAGGAACTAAGGTTGGGTGGCATGATGCCAAGGTAATCCTATGGGCTAGGCTTGTAAAGGCTCCTGGGTGATTAGCCTAGTACACACCTATGAACCTATGAACAAGGGTATACATCAACAAGCATCCATCTGAGTAGAGGGGACAGCACCTGATACATACATGTATACACACATCCTGACTATCTTTCACTGTGAGGTGGACCAACATGTGATCATACACCTCTTCTACACGTACACTAGTCATGTTCTGGCTGTATTCAACAGACCTTGGTGAGTTGTTAAATGCTACATTATGTTTGTTACATCTGATAGATGTCCTCAAAGAAGTCAAGGGCATGCATGATGACAACAATATCATCTTGTGGAACCTGTTCAGGTCAAGGCATTTAACACAAATCCACACTAAGGTAGTCACTCAACACTGTCATGTGGCCATAAACAGTTATATCACCAAATGGGTATGATCTATACCTCAGGTCCAGTGATCAAGCGCATACATCAGGGTTGTCTGCTAGGCCCTTTCCTGTCCATCAGTTAAGTGATGAACATCACAGATGACATACACATACTGTGTCCACACAGCTGCCTGAAGGACTACAGAATGTGGGCAATCATTGACTCTAACTGTGAAATTACTACAAACAGAGAGTAGCAGCACATAACAAACACTGCTGTCACCAGCATGACAACACCTGCATTGACAAGACACATAGGGGATTTGTTAATTCAGGAAGCAAACACATCATCCAAGTATAATGTGGACATCACACCCTATAATCAGACTAATAGTTAAAAAAGCACATCAGAGACTGCACTTTTTAAGAAGGCTAAGGAGAGCAACTCTCCTATTGACAATTCTCACTACCTTCTACAGCGGTACTATAGAAAGTATCCTGATGAACAACCTCATAGTATGGCATGGACGCTGCTCTACCTCTGAGTGCAAATCCCTCCAGAGAATGGGGAAGACAGCTGAGAGGATCATCAAGATTACCTTACCACCCATCCATGACTTACACTTATCCAGATATCTCAGCAGGTCCAGAGGAATAATTAAAGACTGCACTCACCCTACTTACAGACTGTTCCTACATTGATCATCCATAAATCGCTTCCGAAGCATACATTTCAACACTACAAGATTCAGGAACAGCTTCTTCCCTAATCTCATCAGGCTGCTTAACTCTAGTAACAACTATGCTCCATGATGGCCACCTGGGTCAGTAGAAATTGTAGAAGCTTGTCTCAAATTGTGCATTAACTGGATTACCAGTCTCATCTAATACTTAGTGCAATACTCACCATGACTCTAACTTATAGGCCATCTAGGGCTGCAGCAATGCAGTAAAATATCTCTTCTTTCAATGTAATACATGTTGCAAATTTGTAAATTAACCATAGTGAAATACCATAATGTTCACAGTGCAATACTCAAATGTTTCTTTGTGTGCAAGGATCAATGCAATGTCTTAACGAAGTACCTGTACAATACTAAGTCTCATGCAAGTAAGTGTTCACTGTGAAAAGTGTTATTCATTATGTGCAGTATTAGTCTGTCTACCTGCATGTCCGTGATGAAATAGCTAGCTGTTATATTTGTAAATGTCTATGAAAATAGTCTATATATTGTCCAAACATTGAGTCCAGAGATATAGAATTTCATTCAGTTTTTTCACTTGTGTGATTTCTGAATGACAATAATGTTTACTTTGACTTTGACTTGAGTTGACAATAGGTATGTGACCCATGTGCTGGGATAGATGGTAAGTGGTACATCCACCAGCGTGTGGTCATAGTGCTGAATACTCCCTCAAATGTAACACAACAACTGGGTACGTGAAGGACATCCACATCAGAGGCCATAACATCTTCATAGCTCCCAGCCTTCATCACACCAGTAACCACCCTTCTTCATGTACATAATGACACATCATCCAGGGATGTGTAAAAGAAGTGTACCACCTTTGTCACAGTGAGCTGTTACACAGCTTATTGTCCAAACTTAGGTATTCTTTCTGTGAAATATACATGATTGTCTGATGGCGTGGAACACCAATCAATATGCTACACCAGAAACATGTGTGGTACCTGCTCTGCTTATGCACACACTACATACATAGGTGTTTAATGACATTAATGGCATGTATATCATTCATGACAGTGTGGATTGTGCCATATGTATGCCATGCTCACAAGGCAACTAGCTTGTATTGCCCATATTGTCAAATACAGGTATAGAAGTGTCCCTCTTAACACCTCCAGCAGGTGTTACACTGCCAGCAAACTTTGTGTAGTTATGCTCTTAGAGTGTGGATGTATCATAATGGTTGTTCATGTGTGTGTCTGCAGACTCATCTGTTATCACTGTAAATCACATATGTTATGTCAGAGGCATGGGAACACTGGTGTATTATTCTGATATTGTCCGTGGTTGTGGCTGGTTCTTGTAATGTTTTCCATGAACCTTTACCTGTGCCCACCCTACTGGAGACCTCTACTGAGAATGCACTCATATTCAGGCATATCAGTTTGCACAGCTTTACAAATGCATCCTTCCCCAATTGTATGTCATATCCCTGATAAATGTCCTCTGCATTATTCATGTAAGGATCCTTATCTCACACAGACATCCTCCCCATTTTTATGTCACCGTGTGTGACAGTAATATAAAACACATTTTCACTGTATAATCCCTACTGTACCATATAGATATGTGACTGGTGTTGTTGCTACAACTGTCTTCCATTGACATGCCCTCCTCTTCTGTACATTAGGTAGTTTCACCTGCCCTCTTTCCCTGTGTTCATTTCTACAATTCATGTGTGTGTTCCTATTCAATACACACACTTCCCCTGAGTGTTCATTTTACATGGCATTCCATGTCCCATTACAGATCATTTACACAGCTTCGGTACACAATGCTAGGAATGGTTTGCACTTTAGGTACAGTGCCCTATACTGTGTTTGGACCATATACTTCACATTCATACCTCTCAACTGTCCAGATATTCCCAGGATGTCAAGATGTTTTGTTTATCAAATTTGTGGCTTTCTGCCATATCACTGGGATGATCTCAGGAATTATGTGAGTCAATACTGCACATATTTCAGGTCATATCTCTCAACCATCCTGATTTGTGCAGAATGTCCCCTTTTTATCTCATATTTCTGATCTTTTCCTCATAACATATTGGTTTTCAAGCAAACCATTGGCATGTCATTGCAGACTGAAGTCAGAAACTGATCAAAGGCATTTGACTTTCAAACTTCACGCTCTTCCTAGAGTTCTTTCAACTTTTTATGTTTGGAAGACCAATATTAAAAATCTGTCCCTAGTGTTGGGCCTTTGTCCCTCCCATTATTTATGGCTTTGTCCAGATTGCTTGGTCTAAGTGGTTGAGAGAGGTTCATTCTAATACATTTCTATGCGACATTCATGTCAAGTATGTCCCTGTTTCTAGTTATTTGTTCCTCATTATGTTGACCTCTGTGCAGTTGTGTTGCACTAACACATTGCAGCAATCTGTGAAGTCCTGGTGATCATTGTGGCATTCTGTGCAAATTTGCACACCATAGCTGCTCTGCTTTACACAGAGTTGATATCTGTGTTCACATACAAGGTTTCCTGCCCAACACGATTGTTGCCAGCCATGATACCTGGCTTAGACAGGCCACATGTAATTAATATGCATTATGCGCTACAGCTTGCCACTCACCACCAGGCAAACATGTAAACTCCATGCAGGCTTTGTGCAGAGCCTACACAAAGTTAGTTGAATCCCAGGGATTATCTTATTTACAATATTTAGAACTTCTATTACATTTAGTATATATATTTTAATTTCTATTTTCAAGTCTTTCCTGTTTTGTCAGCCAATATAATTAAATTTAATATGGCCTTTCCATGCCTTGACAGTCCAGATTTTATCTTCTAGCTCAAAAATATAATTTTCTTACCTGCAACCATTTGTTCTAACCATATGTCTGGGGAACTACTCTATAGCAGATTTCTAAAATCTGTTAGCTCATTGCATTCTTAAAAAAAATTGTTTCCAAATGTCTCTCTCTTCCCTAACAGACCTTCAGGATTAACAATGCACCTGAGGAAAATTTCTTCTTATCATATAAAAATATCTAAGCAAATACTTCCATGTAACAATTGTAAATATTCTGCACTTGTTTTATAATTGGAAGGCTTACATATTTCTTACCTTTGTTCCTTTAAAAATTGCATTTCAATTATTTTCTTCAAATCGTTTCTAACCTCCTTTGAAGTAATGTTTTATACAACCTACTAATTACATATTTTTAGCAACACCTTCTGTTGTAGAATGAGCTAAGAACTATATAAGAGCTAGTCTTTCACTTAGAACTCCCCTCTCTCTTTGCCTATATTCTGTTATCAGTCCCTGATAGGAAGACAATTTCTATACTGTCGTCAAAACTTCTTAACACTATCCCACTTTGTTACCTTTCTATTCTAAGTTATTTGTTTATAATATTTGGTACAAATCTCTATTGGTTAAATCTCTATTCTCTGTTCCGGCACCATTTTTTGTTAGAATACTTTCTGCCACTTTATGAAGATAATATTCTGCATGGTTGTTGCTATTCTCCTTAAGGACATGCATCCAAAATCCTTGGCACTCTTTATTTCTTAAGCACTGTACCTCCACTCTTCATTTTTCCACTTTTACTTATAACCAGCTGCTTGAGTTATGTATATGAGCCTTAATTGTGTAGATTTAAAGTAACCATTTAAATCAGTTTGCCAAAAAAACACTTTGGGAGACTGAAAGTGGTAGAATAGGTTTAATCTTTGAATGGAGACAGTGATTTATTTGTTGAGCTGTAAAAGCATTTATATAGTGAATGAAAATATCTGTTTATTCATATGCATGGATAATAAGCTAGCTATTCCCTGACATACTGAGACCAGCATCAAACAAAGGACATATCATGAGTAAAGATACTAATGAAAGACAGGCAAAAAAAAAAGAGAAAGTGCACTGAATTCATAGCTATCCCCCATTAACAGGGCCACTTTAGTCTCCACTCTTAAATAAAAATATAAAGTAAATACCACAGCAAACAGGCCCAAGCACCTATCTAATATATTGTGAGTATCGCAATATGTGTTCCAGCTCCGTTTGTTTAGTACCCTACTTTTTCTCTGACTCCTAACATTCTGGCTTGATCTGGCACTCCTCTAACTAATCTAATCAATGTTTCATGGTTAGTCTACATCTGAGATAGGCACAGTCTCTCTCTCTCTCTCTCTCTCTGTATAATATTGTTCAACCACTACGCACTGCTACTTCTACTCTGAGCATCTATAACAATCTTCTACCTTGCTTTTATTCTCTTTTTCCACCAATCCTCCCATTTTTCAGAATTTCTATTCAGTCTTCCAATTCCAAATTGCTCCGTGTGTTGCATCATCCACAGCAAATAAAAAAGGCATCTTTGTTTGAACCTATTTAATGCACATTCTGTAAAAAAATGCTTACTGTAATCTAGCCCTAATGTACTTTTGTATAGACACACAGTATGTAAATATCAAACACAATCCCTTCTCTACATACCCATCTGCTCAATTCTTCTTTCTTCCCCCAGTGAATAAGTTGAAAGTAGATATACACCAGTGGTGCCAATGCTACAAATATTAGTATTATACAGGATGTAGTCATCTAATAGCAGATTGTTTCTGCTACTAATTTTTCCATACCTTGTCATTCCCTCCGTTTTCACATTATTGGAACCAGGATTATCTTGTTCTGTGAAAAATAAAACTGCTGATCTTAGGATCCAGTTGCCTGTCAGTCCTTCTTTCCAGAGTATCTGCTCCATTTTGACCGCTAAAAGGTTTCATTTCCATCTCAGTTGGGGCTTTCCCTACTTTACCTTTTCCTCAAATTTCTCTTTCTCTAAAAGTCTTCCCATGTAATCTTCAATTTCATGTTCATCCCATGGGGAAACTCTTTCCCAGGTTTATGGATTGAAAGCTTATAACATATTTTTTTTCTTCATTATATAGGTCCCTAAGCACTTTGATTGCTTAGTCTCTCCACATCTTTATTCATCCTTCTAGTTGTCTTCAGCTGTAAACTTTCAGTCTCTAAGGTCAAGAAACCTCCAATGGTTGTCATTTTATGTGTGCTTCTAACAGTTCCACAGAAGCTATCCTCCTCTTCCTCATTGCTCATAACAGCTTCGACCTACCCATTATTCTTTGCAGGGTGGCCAAATTTCCTGCTATGGCACAAATGAGTTGAGTAAGTAAACCCAATCATCCATTTGGTTTCTTGACTTCCATTCTCTTTCTTCCCACTTGCCTCCAAATTCCTCTCCATGTTCATCATGTGCATGCCATGTAATGTAATATAGCCAGCCTGTTGTTAAACAAGCACATATCTTACCACCTAGAGAACACGTGACAGCACCATAATTCTCGTGAAATGTATGCATCCTGCAAGCAGACCTTCCCTTCCGACCTCTCCATTTACAAGTGTCTCACCTATTCTACCAGGTCACTCCAACTATTCTATAAAATCTCTCTGTTGAGGTAAACATGTAAACATAAGTATTTTATTCCTCCTTTATAAGAAAATTTCTAGCCTCGCCACTGTGCCTTTTCAAATGAGAATCACCATTTTATTTGCATGTAATTTGAAAGCTGACTCCACCAAATTATCTAAATTCCTGATTTCAAAATAAAAAAAGCTATAGATCAGTTAAGGAATCAAACAGTAGAGAATCTAGCTTGTCTGGGTTTTTCTTTTATTTTTTACTAATTGTTTTTTCTGTGTGACCTTGTTACTCATTGTTTTGGTTTATTACTTTGGATATTTTGTAGACACCCTAATGGTTATTGATATCAGCTGGGTACGAGAACCCTGTGTTTCCAAATATTACACAAACAGTCCACTTATGCTGTGCTGATAATGCCATAAGAAGGCTGAACCATGCATGTCCAAAGCTAGTGGGGTTTGGCTTTATTGGCCTGAATATGACCATAGCAGACGTAAAAAGGAAAAAAGTCATGGGCATTCAGAACTGCCATATAGCTGGAATACTTGATGTCCTTAAGGGATCTTTTACATATATCCCATGTTACCTCTAATACAAGAGGTTTTAGGGAATCACACAGTGGAAAATCTAGTGTGGTTGTTTTTTTTTCTAGTGTTTACTGATTGTTTTTTGTGTGTGACCTTATTGCTTATTGTTTTAGTTTGTTAGTTAGGATATTTTGTAGACACTGTGATGGTTATGGACATCAGCTTGATACAACAACCCTGTTTTTCCAAATTTTATTCAAACAGTCCACTTATGCTGTGGTGGTGATGATGCTGTAAGATGGCTGAAACATGCATGTCCACAGCTAGTGGGATTTGGTTTTATTATTTGGCTTGGATTTGTCCATGATAGACTTGAAAAGAAAAAGCTATACACTGTCAACGCCAGAATCAGATAATAATCACTGACTCTACAGGATTTCAGCAAATTCAGTCTAAGTAAATTGCCTTCTAATGCCAGCTGGCCAATGATAACTCAGACTTACTCAAATTGTTTTTCATACAAATTTACCATCATACTATTTCCGCAGATGTGCTATGATACCTCTCTAGTGATAATACCTCATATCTATATTCAAGATACAATGCCACCAGTAAGACTACTAATTTGATATCTGGACCTCAGTTACCAATCACTCTTCCAATAAGGCAATCAATATAGTGTTCTCATAGATGATCTCTAATCTCTTTTTACAGTAGAGGGTATCAGCAGTCACACCAGTACTGTGAGTATATCACCCATAACAAAATAATAAAATATTGGCCACAAACTTTTCAAATAAACAAATGAAAACCCTTTATTTTTAAAAGATTTGATTTAACAAGAAAAAAATAATGCATAAATGAGCAAAAATAAAATGTTTCATATGGAAATATTGTTGAAGGAAAAACTCAAACTGCATTTATAGGTGTTACTTCCACTTACAAAAGGCTGACGGCTGAAGCCTTGTGATGTAAATAAGGTCCAACAAGTCTGTAATCAAAGCATCTTGCTGCAGCATCATCTGCCAGTTAGAACTATCAAATTCCAAGTAGTAGTCTGAGATAAACAGAAATGACGTCTGCACATTAGGTCTAATGGTGTGTACTTCTCAAATGTTACATCTATTTCAAATATCAAATAACAGTCCCCTGATGGCCTGTAGGAAAAAGGCAGATATAGCTCTGACGCAGTACAATACATAGAGGTTAGAGATAGTTTAAACATGAAAATAATCTCTATTTCCTTTTAAAACAACATGCAAGATGCATGGACAATTATATAATAATGTAAGGCAATTTCAGGAAGAAGTGAGGTCTAAACAATTGTTTCATATTACTAAAAGAAAACGCCCAGTAAAAGGATAACTACAAGATAATGTGTCAGAACTTCTGAACTGCCTGAGATAGAAGATGTTAAATAGTGATTGTAGATCTTTTGTACAGTTGACACACACATAGTGATTGTAGATCTTTTGTACAGTTGACACACACATACACACACACACATTTAGCTAGCTAGCTAGCTGTGTATATTTAGCTATATTCACATAGAAGTGCAACAATGTTCAATATTTCAATCACAATACAGTAGGCTTCATTCTAGTGAGATTTCAATAATGACACGTACTGTCTTAGCTCATTGTGGTAAATGAACTGGGATTAGCTGAACTGTGCTCAAGGAGTTTTGAGTCAAACAAAAGCCGTTCTTCCAGTCTCACCACGGACGCACACCCATTCAGGCACCAACAGACACACACATGTACATACATTCTATCAATCCAGGTAACCCTTGAGAAAATGATGTTCTTGTCATAAATTATTGATTTTCATGTTTCTTAAAATTGCACAGAATGGCAGAAATCTTGCCTGAAGTATATTGCAAGTTGCTTTGGTAATTTTATGTTGCTCCACCTGGGTATTTCCAGGGAAACATATTTATCCAACCTGTGTGTTATTTTATTTGTTCTCTGCATAGTTTACTGATTCTAGGTATTTCAGTTTAACTTTCAAAACATTTCTCGTACATTGTTATAAGGATACATGTTTACTTATTATTATTTCCTTATGGGAGTACAGCAAGACAATGTTGTTTCTTGAGAAGTTTTTGATTCTGATTCTTTTCATGTATAGTTTTTTCTTAGTTGGTTATTTTGTGGCATTGTTTTTAAATAATCTTTCCTAACTTAATCACTTCTTTCCATTTCATTGTGTTGCTGGACATAGTATGCTTTTGTTTTAGTTATTATCCATCTAGCTATAAATATATATATATATATATAGATATATATAAAAAAAAAATATATATATATATATATATATATATATATAGATATATATATATAAAAAATATATATATATATATATATATATATATATAAAATAGATATAGATATATATAGACTTCAAGAAAAATCCAACCAAGCTAGAGTTTTCACTGTATGAAAACTTAAACATCCAGAAATGGAGGCCCATGGTATATACACAAATGACCATTAAGGCCATCAAGTGTTTCATCTACATGGTTTCTGAATAACCATGATTTTTTCTTACTTCATAAGTCTTACCACTACATTCAGGTCCTTAAAGCTAATCCCCACAAATTATAAACATGCATGCGTATTTCAGATTCTTTTATTAACCTTATCAGCACAACATAAGTGGATAGCGGATCTATACTTTAGAAACAGAGGGTCTTTAAACCAAACTAATGCCCATAAAGATTAAGGTGCCTGCAAAATATCCCAACTAACATTCAAATCAGATGGTAAAAATGTCACACAGACAAGCCATTCAGAAAAAAATTTCAATAAAACATAACCAAATTAGAGTTTTCATTGTGTGATACCTTAAACCTCTTGTAACAGAGGCCCAGTGGATATATGCAAATGACTCCTTAAGGCCAAGTGTTTCAGTTGTGGAAATTCAGAAGCCATGTAGATGAAACCCTTGATGGCCTTAATGGATCGTTTGCATATATCTCATGGGTCTTCAATACAGGAGGTTTAAGGTATCAGACAATGAAAAGTCTGGCTTGGCTGGGTTTTTCTTAAAGATTTTACTAAGTGATGTTATTTCTACCTTTTTAGTCTTTAGTTTATATATATATAATCATATATAGCTTGATAAATATATATTTATTTATACTAACAGTTCAGAAGAATAATTGCACATAGTTCGTCTTGTCCTAGTTCTTTGACTGCAGAGAGTGATAATAGCTGGACTTGTTTATCTGACCCCACTCCCCCACAAAAAAAGAAAGAAATCACACTAGTACTTGTTTTTGAGGTATGCTGAGATGGGTTTGATTTTATTCAGACATGCTTGTTCCGAAGAAGATGAAATGCATCATGATGAAAGTAAAGTTTTGTATATAGATACACTGAAATAGATGTATTTATATATATAATTTATCTATATAACCCCGGGATTCATGAAGCTCGGCACAAGGCCAGTGTTAGGCTTGCGCAGTAGCGCCATATGCATATTAATGAATGTGTGCTGCTGCCACATCCACATGCATAGTAAACGAGCACGAGTGCATGGGGCATGTCGAAGTGCTGCACGGAGGCGTGGAAATGTTGGCTGTTGACGTGCAACCTAAAATGCTGAATATTACAGTCTGCCTGCAATAGTAATTACACCTGTCAGTGTCCGTGGATACTGAAATGTATGCAAAGCATGCAAGACAGTTCTTGTGAACACAAAATTAAGAAGCAAACACAAATGCACACAGCCAAATATTGAGTCTCCATCCCTAGAAAAAATGACATTTAAAACCGTGTGCCCGTATTCTAATGCAGTGTTGATAGTTATACCAAGTGGAAGTGAAACGCATCGTGTTAGCGCGCTAATAGCTAAGTCTAGCCCAATGGTCAGGGTTACCCCCTGTCCCACATTGTGAGGGACAGTACACATCTGGGCAGTCGTGTCCATACCAAAACCATTATAAATGTAAAATATCCTGCAACCATATGACATAATTATGTCCCACATCGCATGTAATAGTCACATACAATAGTTATTTCCATATGTAACATACCTACATGTTACAAGAAATAGAATAAGCAAATAAACAAAACAGAAGAAGCATATAAACTGCTACAACAATAAGCTAACATGTAGGCATGAAACAAAAGTACTATCCGTTGTACTGACCGTGGGTATGTGTTGTCCTGTAGAATCTGATTTGTGTCCGGAATATATCCCATCCTGGCCATATGAAAAGGTGGCAACCCTACCAATGGTCAGAGCATTTGGCCAAAATCTGCCCATTTGCAGTCCAAGCCATTCTTGTCAGGATGTGTTAAAGATGAACGGGTATTACACGGGTGTACCTACTATGTCGTGAATGATAAATATTTGCGTGTACCTATGTGCGTGATGTACAGCATGTGGAAGATAAAAAATGCTAGGGTAGTCCTCACAACCATACAGGTACCAGAGATATGTAGTATATGCTATGTGTTCCCTTGACCGTGCCATGGGTCATCAACCAGAGAAGGGATGGATGGAGTGTGTGGAATATGGGAGTGGGGGGTTGGGTAATGTAATAATACACAAAGGCAAGACTGTGTTGGATGCACAATAGGTGAACTGGAGGTGTATGAGGGAGCAGTGGGTGAATCAGAAAGAAACACAAAGAACAAACATACACATCCACAATACAACCTGACAGGCCATACTGTAGAACACAATCACACAAACATATGAATATTAAAATGTGCGATACACATGTACAGAAACGTCACCAGCACATACCCACATAATGGTCTGGACAGAACTGAGCCATCCAACTGCAACACACCTGGATGCATAATTGAATACCCATCATCCCCACTACAGCACACAACCCCCCCCCCCCATTCCTGAACATCCACCAAATCCAGCCATACTCGGGCTACTAGCTTGGCGCAGCCATATCTGCACATAGTGACCACTACTCATATCTAGTAGGCAGTGTCACCCTAGGCAGTGTCAGGATTGCAAACTATGTATCCCTTGCATGTAAAACCCTATCACATTTTCATACAGCCAAAAAAATTGAAGGTTATTTGCTTGTTCAATTTTTGGATATCCCTCATGGGATAAGTATCCTGTGTAAACATCAGACTTGGTATCATGACACGATGTCCAGTCCTGTAGACATCTGGACACAAGTTGTATGTGCAGTAGTGGTTCACGAGACCGCTCAGCCTCCTGCCGGTCATGCAGAACCTACTACCCGGGATCAAACACCTGCCCGTGATGCACGTCTCCACACATGAATTATCGAGAAAATATACTGTACACATTCGCATAGTGGCACTTGGATATAGGGTAATTAAGGCGCTGATGTAAGCAGGGTACCTCCTGTCCCACTTTGTGAGGGACAGTCCCTGTTTGGGTAGGTGTGTCCTGACCAAGAATGATACAATGGCAAATGTCCTGTGATTGTAGGAAATAATTATGTACCATATTTCATGTAACAGTTGCCTAAAACAGTTATTTCTAGATGTAAAATACGTAAATCGTACAAGAAACAGAATAAGCAACTAAAGTGCTACAGGAATAAGCTCTCATCTAGGAAAATAATTAATGTTCTAAACCCTGTACTGACCGTGGGTATGTGTTGGCCTAAACAATTTGGTGTGTCCAGAATATATCCCATCCTGGACATATGAAAATGTGGCAACCCTACCAATGGTCAGATCATTCGCACAATAACTGGCCAGCCTCTTAATCACTCATAAAACCAGTGGCCTTTGGAGGAAAGGTATTGAATGACACTTGAATGAATAATGACAATAATTAAGAGTAATAGACGCTTTTAACTTCAGGAAATAAGTATTAATACATATGCTCTAAATCTGTCAACACATTTCAAGTTAATAGTACTAATATTGTAAAAGTGTCTGTGATTGTCCCTGATTTGTCCTTGTCTTGTCCCTGTCACTGTTGAAATTAGTCCCTGAGTGTTTGAGATGTCCGTACACATATGTACACCAACCGTCACATTTGTTGACAGTACTATTGAAAACCTGTAATGAAGTCATAAGTGATGGCCAGAATAATATCCTTCGGATATAGGGAGGTAAAGCAGTGGGGGTGTACATTCAACTGTATGGGAAATGTAAATAGGTATGTAGGTGTATGTACAGACAAATATATATATATATATATATATATATATATATATATATATATATATATATATATATATGTATATATATATATATATATATATATATATATGAATGAATGAACATGGTCACAGTAAAGCATTCATAAGGAATGTGAAGGGAAACACCAGTGGAACCATCACCCACCCTGTATTATGTAGTAGAACCACCCCCCACCCTGTATTATGTAGTGCCAACATAATAATCTGGTCAGAGGTGTCCAAATCCCTGCATCTGTAAACACAGGTAGAATGTTAAAATTGGAGCCAACTCTGTCCATGTGCTAAGTCTGACATTTGAAAAGTACAGGGCAGTTCTGGTCTCCAGTCGGACAAGCCTAAATCCGGATCACCACATGAACACACTGACAATCAAACACACGTATGTGCCAGGACTATAAGCTTTGGAGTTCTGAATATCCCTGAAGTGAGTAAACATGCTGCACTGGTCCAGAGCAGTAGGGAATAGGGAATGTTGCATGATTAGTACTGCGGTTTTCCCAGCAGGAGAATGGATGCCTGCTGTGTAAGTTAAACGGTGAGCCATATGTTAGGGTAGCTATGAACCATGGGTATACATATAAATGAAGCAGAACACCAACAATGTAGTGGTTAGAGCATCCACCAAACATAAAGGCATTCCCGGTTCAAGTACGACTATAGCACATATCATTTTCTTGTGTAATGAATGCCTCTGTGCTGTAAAGCCAACATA
>NC_056748.1:112206944-112309444 GCF_019279795.1 Protopterus annectens | reverse complement strand
GAACAGTAAGTTGTGCAAGTGTAATAACACATGGGTTGACAAAACATATGACATGTGTCCCGAGGTGGGGAGTGTGGGCAGTGTGTAGGGGTGTGTTCATATCCCAGCTGCGCTCACAGTAAGTATGAGTCATGAGTGCTGTAGAGGGGTTTCAGGTAGGTGAATCATGGGTATGCAATAATGGGCCTAAGTGTGCAAGTGTTGGTTGGCAGAGATGTATTAGGCTCTCCAAGTGGAAGTAATTCATATTCCTATGTGGCCACTGCAGACGCTCATACCTCCCAAACCTGAAGAGCATATCTACTGGATAGTCCGTAAACCATTGGGGGAACACATAGGGAATATATCAGTGCCCTGTACCCGATTATCATGGACGTCCGTGATTACGAATCAGAATCTAACACAGTCCTAACTAAACCCTTCCAGAACTAGTGATATTAGGTGGACAGATGGCGGAATACACGTAATGACTAATGACAACGTGTATGAGTCATAAACAGCATGTACCTCGACAAATGTGAATGAATACATATGCCCTGTGACTGTCAATGTGTCAGGTTAATAGAACCAATCATCTAAATGTGTCCCTGAGGGTGTTATGCAGTGTCCCTGATACAGTGTTCATTCTCCCCCATTCGTCTGTGAGGTCTGCTAGTGACGGAAAGCGCATATTCCTCCGACCACCTTAGGTAGATAATAGCATAATAGTTTGGAGTTGCCACCTGTTCGCCTTTGTGAGGGACACTCCACTCTGGGCAGTTGTGTCCTGCAAAATGAATGTTATTATGGCACATGGCCTGTGATTTCGGGCAAAGAATCCGTATATTGTCTGTAGTGGTTGCATAAAACAATTTTGTTGTATCTGAAACACCTAGATGTTATAGGAAACAGTATTAGCAACTATAACGCTACAAGGATAACCTTTACTTATGCAAACCGGTGAAGTAGTCAGTTTTCTACTGGCTGTGGGTATGTGTTGCCTTGCCAAATCTGACATCTCTACATATAGGTCCTATAGGGCTGCCACCTTTCCAAATGGCCAAAGTGGGACCTGATCTGTAGAATTGTCAGACGTACCAGGTCAGAACATACCTACAGCCATGCATAGTACAGAAATATACGTATTAGCACAAATCAAAGCTTAGTCTAGCACAATTTGCTTATGCTACTTTACATATCGAAGTGTCATTTATACAATAACTGTTACATGCAACTATTGAGAAACGTAAAATATAATATTGTCCTGTAATCAGGACATTTGCTATGCCTAGATTATTCTCGCATGGCACATATGCCTAATGAGGGACTGTCCCATGCAAAGTGGGAAAGGTGTTAATCCTAAAGTCTCACTTTGGCCAATTTAAAAGGTGGAAAACCTACAATAGGTATGCAGTAGCATGACCTGGCAGAAAGATGTGGATCACAAAACACATTTACTTGTCTGCATTGCAGAGTATTGGTTCCCATGTATCAGCCAGATGGGAGCAGATTGTATGAGGAACACGCATATAATATGATTATGTCACTGGACAGGCCGCCGATTCCGTACAGTCGAATGCCATGCTGTCGCCTAATGGTCAGCCATACCCGATACTGTAATCATGTAGTCCAATGTAATAGGCATCAGAAGGAATCGTGCCCACCCAGCGAGAGTGACAAATGCAAGCACCAATGTCAATGCATGTGCAAGTGAGGGAGCGAGCGGGTGTAAGCGTGTTTGGCTACCAGTATGCGAGTATTGCACTGTTAAAGAAATGTGGAGTCTAAACAAGTATAAGGAGCTGTAACCAGAGGTCAGCAGTGCTTAACACCATGCAAACCCATGCACAACCGGTCCCAACTGCTGCAATGTGCCTTACCCACTCCGTATCCAATATCCTTGTTCTGGCCGCAAACAAGGAACTGTCCTTTGCAAGTGTTGGTAGCAACACCCTGCGCACACAGCTAATCTGAATTACCAATACACCATGGCATATATACAGACAATAGACAGTACCACACACATACCATACAGCACAATCATCCAACAGTATAGCAATGTATTGGCAGATATGTCCAGACCACTGGTGTTTGCAGACTTGGCCGTCTTGTGTTTAAGTGTGCGAGCATGCCCAGTATGACCGTTACGCATGTTGTCGACTGACATTACAGTCATACCTTCATGTGTTTGAGCATGCCCAGTATGGTCAGCTGGATCACATGTGTTACATGTCCAGGTAGTCAGTACTGTGGTGCCAACCCCTGCGTTGTACACTGACAGATGGCATGCTGTGTCTGCAGGGTATCCATCGGTCATGTAGCATTGACTGTTGCTGCATTTCTGCACAGCGTGGGGAGACATCCAACTTTATCCACATTCCTACACAGCACCAGGGGTGGCGCACATGACTGTTACATGTGTACGTTGGAAGGGGGGCACAGCTGACAGTTGTACACTTTTGCTACTACTGTACTGGTATGCCAGGTACTCCATTTCAGTGTGTGGACCTACCTAATGTGCTGGCTAGAGGCATACCAGTGTACTTCGGATCCTAGCTTTAATTACCAGCATATTGGTTTCAGACGTCCTAGCCTTCACAACCTACATTCAACTGCCTGGCCTGCTGTAGTCTGTCTGTGTGTGTCTGTGGGGGGGGGGTCATCCATTGGGCATATCCAGAGGCCATTGTACAGCATTTGTATGTATTGATCTACACCTGTCCAGCTGTTTGAGACTTGTGTGGGCTGTATGGACACACATGATGTTCAGCCCATAACCTGCAGTGGGTTAGGACACCCTGTGTACTACTGGCTACTATTGTGACCCCGGTATATGCTACGAATGTCATGGTGCCACTATGGATGTGTACTGTCCACTGCCCTAACATTCGGCCACCAAATTCCCTTGCATGCTCACATCCATACCATAGCTACAGGTAAAAACATATTCTAATACAACTTCCAATTGGTAGGTTGATTGACTTACCTTGAGGGTGTGCCAGACCTGAGGATGGTGCTGGAGGGCTGCCTATGTTGGATGCACACAGTGCACTTCCTATACATGGCTGAGCACAGATAGTGTCCGGTTTGGCATCCCTTTTACTGTCTGTGCGAGTCAGACAGGGTGAAATTCCCTGGGTACCTACTGTGTTGGTGCATATGCCATGTGTTGCCTCTTTGCCAAGGGCAGGTCATATTGTGCACACCTCCTTTTGCCTACTGGGTCCAGCTCAGGTAGTTCCTCCTCTGAGTAACACTGTGCCTGTACAGGCCTTGGCATTGTTGGGGGGCTGTGTGGCCCTGCCCCATGCTGTTCCTGCTGCAACTGTTTCTGCAAGATCATATTGTGTAGCATAGCACATACCATAACAATTTGGGTGCATGTAGCTGGTGAATACTGCAAGGCTCCACCGGATGTGTCTAGACACTGGAACCATGACCTGAGCATCACAAACACATGCTCAATTATATGTCTTGCCTGTGCGTGTACCTCATTATGGCATAGTTGTTCAGGTGTGTGTGCATTGCTGATGGGTGTCATCAGCCATGGCTTCAGTGGTTACCCAGCATCCCCCACTAGGTGACTGTAGCGGATGTCCATATTGGCAAAAGTGTGGTACAGCTGCATCAGATGCCATATATCGGAATCATCATAGCTTCCAGGGCAGCCAGCACACACATTCAGTATAATGCCCTGGGCATCACATATGACCTGGCAGTTGATGGAGGGGATGCCCCTGTGGTTAATGTAGGCCCTACCCCACTCACCGGGTGGTGCTTTGATGCAAACGTGCATGCAGGCTATAGCACCCACTACCCCAGGGTAGTCTGCCAGTTGGTGGAAAAGACACATATTGCTGGTCAACACCTCACATGTGTTGAGGACATGTACATGCTCACTGGCATGTGGTGACATGGCATCTAGGAACTGGTGCAATACTCTGGATGCAGGTGCCTGTGAGATCCCCATGATATCCCCAGTTGTGCTTTGGGAGGTACCTGTGGCTAGTATACCTAGGCCTACACATACCTTGGTATCCACTGGGATGGGTTTCCCTCGGCCTGTTCGATGTGTCAGGTGTGGACGGCTCAACTCAACAATCTGCTGTAGGAGTTCTCTCTCCACCCCATAGCGCTCCACTATCTCCAGCTCATGCAGCCCCTGGTAAGTTACCCTGGGTCTGTAAAGACTTCTCTGTCTCCTCACTGAGGGTTGTTCGGCAGCATTCACATCCTCACCACCATCAGCCTCCTGCACATGTTGGTCTATGTTGCCTGCTGCAGCCCTTCTCATTTGGTTGGATTGTTTCAAGAAATGTCCCCGCATGTATACACCGGTGGTGCAGAGTGTGGAAAAAAACCTGTGTGTATGGTGCTTGCTCACTTTACCATAGTATTCTGGGCTGGGCTGGGCATGTAATCTGCTGATTGTGCTAATTATCACCTGTTTGCACAGCTTGTTCACCTTGACTACTCTACTACTGCTATTGTCCCTCCCAATTTCACTAGGCAGGTATAGACACACCCCTAGCATAGGCGTGCTAAAGCAGGAGCAATCCCGAGACACAGGGCTCCAATGTACATACAGTATTCCTGACACCCCCCTCCATGCTTTCACCTATATTCAAGTCGTGCACCCGGCTATCTATACACATACACTCTTGGGATTTGCATCACACCATGGGGATAAATGGGATTCACTATTTTCAACCTCATTTGCATAGTATTGTCTTCTAATGCATAGTTATATGACCCATACTGAGCCTCCAAAATAATAACCACTGCTTACTGTCATGCATATCTGCACACAGCTGGTTAAAAGTGCATTATTATCACTGTATTCGATGTCCCTTGTTCTTCCCAGAAACAAGATAACTGGTCCCTACACGTCTCGAACCCGGGACCCTGCACACCACAGACGATGTGCTTTACCACTAAACCATAGTAGATATACATACAACTGAGGTGATCATGTACAGATCATCCAGCACAGGCATTCAGTAGTATAGGACATGTATTCCATCATGTAGGTTTATGTGTGCTAATGTCCACATATATATATATATATATATATATATATATATATATATATATATATATATATATACCCACACACACACACACACACACATACACACACACATATACATATACACACACATACGTAGATATAGAATATATATCACAACAGTGGACCACATGACACCAAAGCATTAGACAAGAATGAAAAGGAAACCACATGTGCCTCCTGCATTATGTACTGGTGTTACTATCAAGGCAAGTGTGTTTCATTGTGTCACATGGGTCAGACTGTATTAAGGGTAAGTGTAGGGCTGCTGACATTTACTCACCAGACCTATTGGCGAATGTATGTGTATGTCTTGCCAACCCAGTCTCTTGGGCAATTGTGACATTTGTGGACACTATATAGGAAAACAACAAAACATGCTCAACACATCCTGGAGCTAGCCACTCACAGACACCAACACATAGGATATGATTGCCAAACACACACACCTGTCATGCCTGGGAGTAGAACATCTACCTGTCTATTCTATCACACTACAGCATTATGCAGTTACAAAATGCGCTACAGAGATTATTGAATCACAGCACTCCCAGAGGCATACTTCTAGGTGGGTGACATCATTAGCAATGGAAAAGACATCGATAGGGATTGTATGGAGAGTGATCAGTCTAAAAGCATTACTCTGCCCCTAGGCAGATGGAAACACACACACACACACACACACACACACAATTGGCATGGCTGGGATTAGAGCATAGACCAGACTACCTTATCACACTACAGCATTACGCAGTTACAGAACATGCTACCGAGATTACTGGATCACAGCACTCCCAGAGGCATACTTCTAGGTGGGTGACATCATCAGCAATGGAAAAGATGCCGATAGAGATTGTATGGAGAGTGAGCAGTCTAAAAGCATTACTCTGTCCTCAGGCAGATGGAAACACACACACACACACACAATTGGCATGGCAGGGATTAGAACATAGACTTAACTACCTTATCACACTACAGCATTACGCAGTTACAGAACGCGCTACCATGATTACTGGATCACAGCACTCCCAGAGGCATACTTCTAGGTGGGTGACATCATCAGCAATGGAAAAGACACTGATAGGGATTGTATGGAGAGTGAGTAGTCTAAAAGCATTACTCTGTCCCCAGGACACACACACAATTGGCATGGCTGGGATTAGAACATAGACCTGACTACCTTATCACACTACAGCATTACGCAGTTACAGAATGCGTTACCGAGATTACTGGATCACAGCACTCCCAGAGGCATACTTCCAGGTGGGTGACATCATCAGCAATGGAAAAGATGCCGATAGAGATTGTAAGGAGAGTGAGCAGTCTAAAAGCATTACTCTGTCCCCAGGCAGATGGAAACACACACTTGGCATAGCTGGGATTAGAACATAGATCTAACTACCTTATCACACTACAGCATTACGCAGTTACAGAATGCGCTACTGAGATTACTGGATCACAGCACTCCCAGAGGCATACTACTAGGTGGGTGACATCATCAGCAATGGAACAGACGCCGATAGGGATTGTATGGAGTGTGAGCAGTCTAAAAGCATATTACTGTCCCAAGGCAGACGGAGACAAACACATGCCAGTGGTGTGATCAAGACAACTGCCTATCTATGGACCACTATTACAACACTACATAGATACGAGACGAGCCACAGACACTACACCTTTCAAGTCAGTCAATATGACCTTCTAGGAATGCGGACATCGACATGGATGCTGGCAGTTATGATGTACATACCTGTGAACCAGTGTGTTCAATGTAGGAATCCATCCTGAAGTGGGGTATGCCCATCTGTTGCCTGGATGACTACTATCACTATACAGGATTACAATGGTCATGCCCATACACATAGAGGCACATAACTGACACATGGTGTCACTGGGCATGTTCACACACTTAGTAGCACACATCCATTTGGAATGCACTATATGTTCATCTACACAACGGCATACTGGGCATGCTCACACACTTTGTAGCGAAGGGCTGTTTTGTATGCACTACCACCTGGAGCAGTCCGTAACTGTGTTATGGCCCACATGTCTGTATCTGAGGTATAAGGTGGTAGTGCTATTGTGCACAACTGAGCCTTAATCCAGGTGTTCCTCACAGGTATGTACATCGTAACTGATTCTAAACACGGAAGGGCACAATGTGTCAATAGTCGTCATTGTTAGCATGAATGCTGCACTACATATATCCGACACCAGTCTTCTGCACAACGTCTGCTGCTGTCCATAACCTTAGATGTACCAATCTAAACCTGGCACACTAATACCTCCCGTGGTGATGTCCTACCAGGAGTGGCTTCTTTGCCCATATAGTACCATTCATAGATGAATGTACTGAGACCAGGTAAATACCTTGACACGTAGAGGACAACTGCATTGTATGTGTATGCTAAACAGTGCTAGATGTGTAGCGTTCGTAATCACAGCTGCCAATCTAGATCCAACAATGGGGAATACTGACATCTGTGCAGTGAGGAACACCTGGCTTAAGGCTCAGTTGTGCACAATAGCACTACCACCATATACTTCAGATACAGACATGTGGGCCATAACACTGTTACGGACTGCTCCAGGTGGTAGTGTCCCCACGTACATGAAGGCCACTCACATGTACTGACCAGTACACTCTCAAAAGCCATCACAGATGTGTCAGGTGCAGATCACAGTGTCAAAAGCCGCATTCTAGGATGTAGCCCTCAGACATCACCTTGTCCTTGGACCAGCAACACACATCCATTCATGTGGCAGAACATACATTAGTACAACACCATGTTCCTCATGACCAGTGGACTGTACCTAGCTCTACAGCAACTGTGCAGACTACCCATGTACTGACACAGTTTCAGCATGTGTTATGCAATGCAATAATACCACTGTTCATAACCAGGTTGGCTGTACACATAACAGGGGCCCTGGGTCATATACAGCTGTAACAGATAACTGTTGCTGTACACCAGTAAACACACTCATGTTTGGATATGACATACATGTACCTGCCATGGATATGTACATGCCCCTCACACACAAAACACATATGTACATAGCATAGCTGTTGCTGTCCTTCATGCAGACAACCGGCTACAGCAATTACACACATGCACATGGAAGGTAGGTCCATGGCTGTTGAATGCTAACAGTATATAAGGTGTGATAGCAATGTTGACTGAGTTAACATTCCCCTGTACTGGTTACCCATGACAACTATCATATCATACAATAGTCCATGTGTCATGTATGTCATCACAAATGTCCACCAATTGCAATGCCTACAAACATGGCCAAATGACAGGAATGTAGGACCTGCACACATGCACATGTAGTGGTGTCCATTCAGCTACCATGCTTGTGCAGTAGCTGATGTTTGCAGGTGATCTGTGTCTTACTACAACATGCAGTTTCAATGCAGCCCCACCATTGACACCTGTATATGGTGAAATAATGACAGTATGGTAAGGTGTACATCAGGTATGGATGTATGTGTGTACATAAAGTGGTGGCCCAACTTTGCAGACGGATGTTTGCTGAAGACAGCTCACAAGCCATCCTACCATAACATGTGCAAACACTAAGCTATGTTTCTGTTAATTAAAGGTGAAGACATACAACCTACACAGCGGTCAGGGTGTCACTGACTGTAAATCACTTGACATCTGTAACACTTAAGACCTCCTGTGTGCATATAGCAGCACAATTGCCAAAGGTAGCATCGGTACACATGGTAATGTGAGCAATACTGCTGCATGTCTGTCATATGTATCATAAGATAGCAGGTGTTTGATTCACAGTACTGCCATGTGTGTTTGCTTGTGTGTCCATATATGCCACGTATGGTGGGGAATACATCCCAATTGTTACACAACCCTGTACACTGTTGTAGAGATCTGTACACACTGCAGTGTAGAAAGCAAGACATAGGCAGGGGTGGTGTGTGTATCACACACATGTGAGCTATCTGTATGTGCATGACATAGGTGCATTCAATTGTGGACTCCACAGTGTGTGTGTGTGTGTGTGTATGTATGTATGTATGGCTGTCTGGTCCATGGAGTGAGGATGTATGCTACCATAGTGAACAGATAGGACCCCTAACCCCTCCAGGTAATGCAATCTACAACCCTGTTGATGTCGTTGGTCTTAGGCATTACTGACAACCTGTGCATGTTCATTCTCTGTGTTGCCTCATGTGGATGCACAGTACTGTAATGGTGATTACCACATAGGCAGGGGTCCTCACCTCAACACTATCAAGTGTGTGTGTGTTACAGTGTCATTGACCCCATGAGTGTGGGTGTGTTACTGTGTCTGAATACATGTGTGCGAATGCCTGTGTGTGTGTGTGTGTGTGTGTGTGTGTGTGTGTGTGTGTGTGTGTAGTTGTGTGTTCTCATCCTGTAATGTGAATGTGTATTACTGCTACACAGTGAGGCCTCATGCTATCAACTGGCCTCTACCCTTGACATCAGCTAGACCGCTATTTAAACTCCCCGCACCATGTAACTTTACCTGTGATGTCACACGGTATGGATGTCACGTCTCTAGCCACTGTAGCTTAGTACACGGCTCACATACTCCTGGATCAGTAGATGTGTAGACATCTTTGGAATGTCAGCCTTTCTAACAGTGAGGTTGAAGCTATGTATAGCATGCTGGTATTGCCATACATGCCTGTGAGTAGTCCACATTTACACATGGGAAACTGCAAACACTGGTACTTAATGGCACATGCAATTAGACCTTAAGGAGGGAAGCAGGGCATCATTACCAACATGCTGTTACTGTTGTTACCAAGACACATACTGTGAACATAAAACAATGCCTTCTAAACCTGTACTACATGGTATGTCTGCTGCATGTTAACAGTACACAACAATTGTAATATACAAGTATCTCCCTATTCTGTTAACCCTGTGCATCAGACCATATGAGCATGTCCCTGTACCAATGGTGTGGATGACAGGGATGCGGCACAGGCATCTTCATATGCACAGGGTGATAATGTTTTCCAGGGGCCTAGGTTGCACCAGTGGATGACATCATGTGTGTGGATTAGGACCTGTGATCTAATTGGCCATGTGTGGTTGTTATGCATGTGAGTGTTGCGGTGTCCTACAGATGTTTCTGGTGTGTGCGTGTATGTGGGCACACAGTTCTGCCATGTGTCCAGGATACATAGGGGTATTATTGACAGCTCCAGACTGTACAGACCAGGATTTACAGCTCACGGTGTCCGGCCATGGCCATGTAACCTGTGCCTGCCAGGGGTTGCACGGGTACTACCAGGCAGAGGTACAGATTGGGTACTGTCCGATGATACATGTCCACTGGAACTGTGTCCCTCTTGGGACCATCCAGGGCCATGTCCACATGGTCTGCTGTGTCCTGGTGTGGACAGCGCAGCACCAGCTGCACTGCTGCTGCTACCGCCACTATGGGAGTGGGCATGTGAGGTAGCTCATTCACATAGACCTGCACCAGGTGGTGTAGATGGCCTACGTCCACATGCCCTATGCCTCACTCCTACCAGATGTTCCAGCACAGACAGCTCATGCTCGCAGATTGTCATGCCACGGTCAAGGATTCCAACCATGTCACCCAATCGTCTGTCCAAAACTACAGCAATCTGCTGTTGAGCATTTGCCAATGCCTGGATGTTGTTGTTTAAAGAATGGATAGCAGCCCTCTGAAGCCTCTGCCCTTCTCTGTTCTGCCGTTCAGCATGTGCCTGTGCTGCCATTAAAGTCTGAAACATGCGTTTGGTAACATCAGCTGCTGCGCTCTATCCTGCAGGGGCATGTTGGCCAGAGGTCCTCCTACAAGCAGCACTGGCCACATGCCTGTGTGGCACATCTGCAGTCATTTGACTGACACCATGGTGTGAATACACACCTTCCGTAGCCACCACACGTTCCTGTTCCAAGCTACCACATGCTAACTGTCCTTCCTCTATGGCCACTGGTGATGGGTATGTGTTGGCATGAGAACTGCATGCGGGGAAGAGGGGATATATAGGTGGAATGGCAACCAGTGGCACAGATTCAGCCCCTGACAACCCTGCCTGTGCCTCAAGCATATGTTCATCATCACTGCTAGAGTCTGTGGGGACACTAACATCAGATGGACCGCAGGAGGTTAACGCACCTACATCACCTGTGAAGGCAAACAAAGACTCTACATTCCAATAGAGACACACACGCAGACACACACACAGTCACACACACACCATGCATGTGATTTGACAGAAGGCATGCAACATGCATGTGATACAGCAGATGGCATGCAGCTTAGACATTAATAGTGGTAGTTATCATACATCCCTGGGTTGCACACAACAGCAAGCATGTGTCATAGCAGAAGCTATGCATTTCACACAATCATGGTAGTAAGCATGCATCCCTGTGTTACACCATGTGGACCAGCATAGTTTAACAGTACACATGGCTGATGTGAGGCATATGACCTTGACATTAACATGTAGTATGACATGTAATCTGCTGACGTGTGCATTGACATGCATACATGTTTGACACAATGGTGTCCTGACACATGTACAGTGGTGTAATGGTGTCACATTGCAGTGTTGTCTGTACGCCCTACAGATAGAATGCACTTTTAGCAGATGTGCATGACCATTGAAGGGTATTATGAGGCGTCTATATTGCTATACAGTGTGAAGTACAGGCACAGTACCATTGCATGGAATCATGAGGCGTCTCTATTGCTATACAGTGTGGATTACACACACAGTGCATAGCCATGACTGTGTGCATACACAATACATAAATACTGTGGATTGTGACCCACGTCACTGAGGTGTATACACACTAAACCATGATGTGTCATGTGTGACAGGTCACCAAAGGACATATGGATGACACCCCTGCACAACTGCTAACATTTCTTAGCTGCCTGGCAACCATGTTTATACATGGCAGACTTGTCAATACACCATGTCCCACATGACATTTGTGTGTCACACACATGAGGTGCAAGGCTGACAGTGAGTGCAACAGCAGCAATGGAAATGTACTGTATCTGTGGCCTGATGTGGTTGTCTGTGTATGTATGTGGATGCTGTACAGGTGACTACTGTCATGTTGTGACACAGTCATGATGTTCAACACATCTTATGTGGTCGAATTAATTGACACCTCCACAAGCTGTGCACAGGCTTGTAGGATGTCCAGTGTTCCACATCTGCAATATAACCATTCAGCAAAGGCTATAGATGGATCATGTGTAGCCAATGTACAACAGGGTGTACACTCTAACACATCACATCTACTGTGTGTTGCTACATGTCTCTGGCCATCCTCCATGGCCATGTGTGAACATGTGTTGGCCAAATGGTTGTGATAGCCATCTATCTCACATGTCTGTGTTGTCCCATATGACATACACCCATATATGTCAGATACTCCACTGTCCACAGGGTTATGCAGACAAAGGGTTGTATGTTTGGTATGTGGGGTATGTTTTATGCGATAGTGAGACAATGTTGCAGCCGGATGACTACATGTCATGGACATGTCAGATGGCACATCACAATGTATGCACTCATTGCAGGGGCATATTCCACAATGGTGAATCCTGTGGGCTGCCCATACTCCAGATCACTGTGTAGTACTGTTTGCGTACCCCACATGTGTAGTTCTGATGTATAGTACATATTCCTACATTGAACAACATCTCCACCATTGTATGCACAGCTGTCCACACATCTAGCAATGACAGTTTCTGTGGTTTCATGTTGGTGTTTCATTTAGTTTGTAAGTATTGCACATGGGTAGCCAGTGTGATTGATTAAATATGCGACCTGTATATCATAACCAGACCATACATTATGTGTACATGTGTTAACTGACCACATGGCGAATAGATCTGTGTATTAACATGCCTGATACTTATAACTGTCTCACCTGCGATGGCCTGCTGTCTCTGCGGAATGCCAGAGGTACCTATATAGGGGTGACACAGCAGTAAGTTCATTATCCATGACTGTATGACAGCTGCAGGGTGCAATGTGCATGTTAACACATTCGTCAGTACAATAGGATATACTATGGAGTATGCACATGTGTGTATACACAGGGTAGCATACTATAGTATGCGACATGTGTGTAAACATACCTTGCATATGATGTTACATTACATATTGTACAGTGACACATGCAACTAAATGGGATATAATAGTTATATGTGCAGTAGTGACTTACCAGGCAACTCCAGGCTCAGTGGTTGGGAGACACCCACCTCCACAATGGCAGCTAGGGTTTGTGGATGCTGTTCTGATGGTGTCCCCAGGTTGGCCAGTAGCTCCTCGGTATGTGTGACTGGGGGCTGGGTTGGTGGCCCACCACCTGTTGCACCTTGTTCCCTGGCGATTGCATTTGCACGCTGTTTCGCATGTCTGATCAGGTCCATGCAGTCTCTGCACACCTGCTGGTATGTGTGGTTATGGCGATCCACATCATTAACCCTCCTGCAAAGTTCCTGCCACAGGTCATCACACTGCTGTGCATGCTGTGGCACATGGCTGAACAGACCTCAAAGTTATCTTGGAGGTAAGGTATGAGGGCCTCATCCTCCAAGTGGCTATAAGCTGGGAGTCTTCATCGAGGCATATCTGGAAGACATAATGATGGAGACAGGTCACAGTATCTCAGAGATGCACAGAGATACAGCTGCACATACATGTGTACTACATTTAGTACATATGAACAGTTGTCTTTGCAAATCTTCATGAGACTGACACCACTGACATGTTTGTGTCACACACATGTGACACTCAATGGGGATTGGATTTTATCACCATATATGTGTGTCACCTGATTACATTGCTCATACTCCATGTGAATGCTGTCTTGATGTGGCATGTCTGTTTGCCTGTACTGGTGTTCTTACCTATCACCACATGCCTGGATGTGTCCACATTAATGCTGTTGACCTTGATGCTGTGTATATGTCACATATCAACACATACACTGCCTTAACGGACATGACTTGTGACAATGCAGACATGCACACGGAAACCTTTACATGCATGTGTTTTGCCATATACATCTAGATGGCACTGTACAGCAGTTCAACATCCTGCCACGTATCACCTGTGTTGCACATGTGATACACATGGGACAATGGCTAGCCGGATGGTATTTGTAGGGATGGTTATCAACTATAGCATGTCCGGCCAAGGTCATGTAGTAGTGTGTATGCCCTGGGCCATGTATGAGCATAGGATGTAAGGTTTTCTGGCTGTATCTGACAGCCATGTTCCCGCCGCCAGGTGAATCAGTGCCACATAACAGATCCAGACGGTTAATGATACATCTATCATGCGGTCATCACACCATGTCTGACAGAGATGAAATGTGAGGCTTTGCTGGACAGGGTTGCATAGTATGGCAGGAGTATGTAACGTGTATGGCACAAGGATCTGTCCAGCATGTGGCGATCCTTGTACTGGGAAGGAGGCTGTCCATGACATATGTATTTCAGATCAGGATATGTACGTGTAGCATGTCCAACATCACAGTGTTGGACATGTCTTTATGCAGGGTAGGCAGCATGCTGCATAGTAGAGATGAGGATTGTGAAGGCTGGTGTCGCCCATCCAAGCATGGGCAATACCCCTTAAAGGTGATATGTGATCCGATATTGGTCACTTGAGTGATGAGTATGGCTGTATAATGATCTCCATGCTCATGGATGGCACTCTATCATGACTAGGGTTGCCTCTTATGACTACCTAATAGGCTTGGTGATGTTACTAGCTCAGGGAGGTAAACTGCATAGCACCATCCCTTACACACAGTGTCCATTATGTTGACCGCTGCCTCGGTGATAGTTCATGGGTACAGTGTTATTAACCTAGCGTTGACAATGTAATATGCAGCTGTCAGATTGTGCACATATGTCACGCACCTCACCCACAAAGCCCATTCTGTATGTTGTCCACAACATTGAGTCAGCTATTGCTCCTAGGTCATAGCCATTCACATACTTACATACGCAGATGCCTCCCATTTGTCTGTGTGGTATGGACTACAATGAGGGGGAGTACAACAAATTAACCCTTTTTTACTGTAGCTGCCACTGGTTTGATATGCACATATCACTCAGACACCTTTTGTAGTGTTGGTTCTGTCAACAGGCCACTGGCAGAACACTCCTGTGACATACAAAGGTACATCTAGTATGCTGAGTGCAGGTGGAACACAGTATGGATGATGATGTCCTATGACCTGTCACAGGTATGATATGCAGTGTGAAATCATCCATACTGTCATCTACATCTGTACTGCTAAAAACATATACGTTGATTAAGGTTCATGGACTTTCAGACCAGACTCAGCAGGGTAATAGTGCAGTGCCTCCCATTATGAGTGGTGTCTCCACTTTGTGGGTTGTGATAACTGTTGTTGTGCACCATTCAGTGTTTTCACAGACTGACATGAAGCTATGTTTTACATGATGTGTATGTGTAGAGCAAACTGTTTTGCCATATGTGTATGATACAACCAGGGCTGTGGACAGGTCACATGCAGCCAGAGTGCACCTTGTACCATCATAGTTATGGTTACAGGGGCTCTGTAGTGTTCATGGATATGTGATTGTGTACCTGTTAGGGGGGCAGTGAGTTTATGTTATCCGACACCCTATCCGTATTGCTTATTCATGCTTAGCACTTGTTTAGAACATGTAAGCACTTCATGAGCTACTAATTACTATAGCACTCAATCCTACTCATTTCCTACAGGTAAACACTGTTTGTACTTACATTTCCAGCTTGCTTAGAGTAAAACAGCTGTTGTACACACTTACCTCACATATCTTGTGAGAAATAGTTAAATATTCAGGCATGTCCAAGTGTCAATTCCCAGTGTTATCTCCTGTCTATATGATGAATATGGGCATCATGAGGCAATATAGAAATTGTCTCATGTACACAGTCAATGCTCCCCTCCTAACATACAACACTACAACCTCTGGGGGATGCACATATGTAGCCATGCTGGAAGTAATGCTCTCTCCAACCCAAACTGAACCTGACAATCATGTGAGGATGTTAAACGTTTGCACCACACCACACTCATCAGTCACACTAGATATCCACCACCACAGGCCACACATAGTAAGACTACAACATTTGTGGAGCCTCTCAATACTACTCTGTGTTGGCAACAGAGGACTCTGAAGCAGAAACGCAGGCAGCCCCATCACCAAACACAACACCAATTACTTATAGCCCACAGACTCAAGTGTGCCCATCAACTACAGCCAATAGGGTGATATAACATACCCAACACACTAGTCATAGGTGACTCTATAGGCAGTCACACTGATGTCCCACTCAGCAGGCTACACAAGGTGATAGTCACTTTCAGCTGGCTGTCGGGTAACAGGATCCACAACATAACCTATGCACTCAGGTCACTCCTCAACAGGTACAATATGACTCTCACTCTCCATGTTAGTGTGAATGCCCTGAGATATAACTTCCTGGACTACATGTACAGAGACATGCAATAGCTCTCTGATCTTGTAGCCCAGGCAGGTATCGCCCTAGCCCTGAGAAGCATTCTGCATTCATCCAGACTGATAACGCAGTACAATGACTGAATTATTCACTTCAACAGTTGGCTATGCTTCTGGTGTCATTTGAAGGGTATCCAGTATCTGTCTGCTTTGAATGACATGGTCAACAGAACACGATGCTTTGGCACAGATGAACTGCACCTGTCGGCCCTGGGATTACGGTTAACGTCTAAGGCTCTTGCTGCTCCTATAGTGCCTGTTTTAGGCACGGATCAAATAACATATTCACCACCATAATAGGAACAGGCAAGCAAAACCTGAGGGTAATGTTACCAAATGCTTGACATCTTCATCTCAAACGCACTCACCCGAGGCACTCCTTGTAATGGACCACTTCGATATCTCTGCAGTGACTGGGACCTGCTTCTGGGCTCCTGAGAGCACCCCTGCACTAACAGGCTACTACTCAGACCACACCTTTCAGTCATGTAACCAGGACCGGAACACCCAAGGCGGAGGTGTGTCCCTATTTCCCAAGCATATACACACCTCCAGGCTGGTTGCTTAGCACAATGCATCAGAGGTAATCCAAGTGCAACTAACTGTGGCCATAACTGCTATACAAATTGTAGCTTGCTACAGATTCCACACCATACCCACGGTTAACGGCCCTCACGTCTTGGTGTACTGGAAAGTAGGGTTCAAACAGGAACTACTGATGTGCGACTGACACTACCCCACACTAAACTGGGATACCTACTCATGTACCGACACATTAGGCCAATGCTTTCTGTTATTCATAACCTCCAATTGGCTGGATCAACCTATCCACACCACCACCAGGGCCAACAATATCCTAGACCTGGACATTACCAACATGTGTGACTGGTGTTCCACACATGGGGTTATCCCCTCGTTGGTCAGATTCGAACGCATGCTAATCACCCTTGTTATTCACATCCCGGCACCACACCTTTCATGGAAAACACAGTACAATATTTCTACAAAGCCAACTTCAGGCTTCCTAGGACAGCAGTAGTAAACGTCATGACACCCGTGCAGATGGACAATATAGTTACAAACGCTGAATCATAAACAGCTGCACTTAATTAGCACTTACACAACTGCATGGATCATGCTATCCCAAAGAGAGCCATGACGGTACCCACAAGAAAATGGACTCCACTCTGGGGGTCCACTGCCATGGACATAATGTACAACAGAAGGAGGAGACTGTTGCAAAGTAGAGTACAATCCCATGCTCCCTGGTCAGCCTCAGTAGAAATCTGAGATCCCTTATCACATCCGCCAAAGCTAGCTGTGTAAACATTACTGTGACTTATTCCAAGGACTTCCACAAAGCGTTCTGGAAGTATGTCACTACTCTTGATGGCGATACCCACATCTGCTCTGACATACAGCGGTTAGGCATGAATATTACAGAACCGACTGATATTGGCAACATCCTGGCAGATAGGTTCAGTGCTAACTTTACACCCCTCTCACACCCTAAAGATCCCAAATCTATAAAGGAACAATGCAGAGTCCCTGCGGTCACAACTATGCAGTTCCAAGCTGCACTCTCTAAAGCCAGGAACACAGAATCCATGTGACCGTACAACATCCCAGGCTGCGATTTACACAAACCTCAGAATGAAATGGCTCCCCACTTGGGCATCAAATTCACTAATAGCCTTCTAGCAGGCATTGTGGCCCCTGAATGGCACACAGCAACAGTTATCACACTCCACAAAGGTGGCACCACAGTGGACCAGAGGAACTATTGCCCTATATGCCTGACTAGACTGTTCTGCAAGGCTATGGAGCACATCATCATGGATCTCATTCACAGAGACATTGGTGGCCTCCAAACCTTTGATACCACCCAATTTGGATTTGTTAGGGCCAGACCATGACTTCTAAACCTGGTGGAGTCCATTGAGACAGTTACCAAGGTAGTAGATGAGGGTAAGGAGGTCCACGCAGCCTACCTTGTCCTCTCAATGGCTTTCAACATCGTTCCCCATTCTGGTACTGTCAACATACACATCCACCTGCACATCAACCCCTATGTCACGAGATGTTATGCAAAGTGGCTCACAGATAGGACCCACACAGTGAGGGTAGCATACCCTAGTTCCTACTGTACATCAGTTACAATTGGCGTACCCCAGTCCTCGGTCATAGGGCCCCTCATGTTTGGTATATGCTTCTCTGAGGTACAGGCTAGTACAGAAGGACTTACCCTGAATAGGTTTGCAGATGACTGCAAACTAGGGGCCATGATTGATTCACCAGCTGATACAGACACCCTCCATAAGGGTGTCACTGTGATGGATACCTGGTGTCAATAACATGGCCTCAAGCTGCATGCCACAAGGTGCATAGATATCCCCTTTGGATTACACCAATCACCCGCTGACTATCACATAGGTGGTAGTCCCCTACATACATAAGACATTATAAGGGATCTTAGAACACAAGTAGATAGCACCCACTCCTTTGATAACCATATTGCCAAGGTGGCGTGGATATCCTTCTACATGGCCACCCTAATCTGTAATGGGTTTGTAGCCAGAACAAAGGCAGCCATTGTACCTCTCTACTCATGACTTATGAAACACGTTAAAGGGTACAACACCCCATTTGGGATGTACCTTATGAGACAACAGCAATGGCTTTAAATACCACAACATTAACACACCAAGAGGATTACTGACCTCCGAAGGATGACGTTTGCAGCCCAACTACAGAAACCCCAACTGTACTCATTTGCATAATGCATACTCAGAGGTGATCTCTGCTGAACATACAAGGCCCATGTCCAAAACAATATTGATGGATATGCTCCACATAAGCAAAAGCCACTGAGAGGCACATGCTCTGGGATATGTATCTAAACGCAACGATGACTAGGACATGCTGGAGGGATACATTCCTGAACCGGACACTCACCATGCTTTGGAACATGATTCCTATGTACATCAGGCAAGGATCCTCACTAGCACTCTTCAAGAGATACCTCAGTGGGTAGATGGGAGACAGACATGTATGCCAGGGATCACTGCAGTGGCTGTACTGTACACAGGTGCAAGACACTAACCTAGGGAGGTGCCACAAGTGAAAACACTGTAGTTGGGATTACAAATGGACTTGGCCAGACAGCATAGTACCTAACTATGAACCTATAAAGCTATTACATGTCCTTTGTGCATGGATAATTGACTAGCTCTTCCATTTCAATTAGCTATCATGCTGATACACTGTCTGGTGACTACAAGTCATATGTATCCTGTTATTGTGTATTGTACATGCCAATAGACATACCTGATGTTTGCATAATATAACAGTAATGCTATGTAAAATTTTAGACATATCTACCTACAATACTGTACATTTCACATTTTTGCAACAATATCCCATAATGCAAATCATAATTGCACAGCAGGACCACCTTAGATATGTTATTCTCAGTTATATGCCCATACATATGCCTACTGTTACAGTATATCAACATATACTATCCCCTGTTATGGCACGTACTTGTTGGACAAACCCTGCCACTGACAGTGGCTGGAGTGGAATTGTTATGTTTAAAGTCCTTATGTAGCATCTCTTGTGGTGTATGAGGTGTTACCTTGTGGCCTACAGCAGTACACACAATTTCTACAAGTGTTACTATGCTCAACAATACAGCACTACATAATACCTTTTCCCACTATATGCATTGCTTACACTTTCATTAATACAGAACAGGCACTACATACACTAACATACTGAGTGTTCTACATACCTTCTTAGTAATCTGAGTTTACGAAAATATTAGTCTTATTCCTTTCTGTTTTAATGGTTTTCTCGTACGTACATACAGTTTTAATGTATGACAAGCCATCCTTTTCTACGTAGATACCAGTAACATGTGGTATCCTACCACCAATTGGTGTTCCAGAGTAGATGATTACATGCACATCAGCTGTGTAGCTACTCCATTAGCCAATTACATGGCAACAGTGGGGTATAATTGAATACTCCACTTGGGTGTTGTCCCTTTGCCCTACCTTCGAGGAAGACGACCTGGATGTGTTGTTTCTGATGAATTGCAACTGCTATATGGAGAGACACAGAGATATTTTAACTTCATGTCCTCCGTGTATTGTGTATAACTGCTAGAGGAGGTAGTTCTACATGTGAGTGTAGCTGTTATATCAACCGTCTGATACGAGACTATTGCAAGCAAAACATGTACCATCGGCGTCTGTTCCATTGTACAACAGCAACGATTTCACATAGCGCCATTATAGTGTGTCTCTCACAAGGTATGTTAAGGCTTCTGCAGATGTCATTGAGTGAGTGGATGTTTGTGATGTTATTACAGTCTGTATTGCAATTGTTTTGGGTGTGGGGGAGATGTAGGTGGGTGTACATAGCAGATAAAGGTTTGTGGGGACTGCATTTATACATATTCCATATGAGTGTGAGGGCTCCTTCCCTAATTGAAGACCTATCATTTAGTAGACTAATACTATGGTTATTGCAGGCTTATTCATTAAGCCATTGTTAATTGATTCCTATATAGCATGCAGGTGATGTTGATCCTTCAATCCCTCCGGAAATACATTGGTATGTAATGAAATGTTGCTACATGAAAGCTGTCTCGTGTATTTCTGTCACAGATATTTGCACTCATTGGAGTTGTTTTGGTGACTGAACCTCTTTGGCTTGGGTTGCCACCTTTTCAAATGGCCATAGTGGGACATTTGCAGGACACACATCGGATTTTAGAGGCCGACACATACCCATGATCAGTATAAAGTATAGAACTTTACATATATGCCTATATAAAAACTTATATTCTTGTAGCGGTTTACTTGCTTATCCTGTTTCTTGCTACATGTTGGTATGTTAGATACAGATGACTATTTTATGCAACCATTATATTAACTATGGAACATGCAGAATGTCTTGAGATTGTAGGACATTGGTATTTGTACTCATTCAGGACACTACCGCACATAGAGGGACTGCCCCTCGCAAGGTGGGACAGGTGTTAACCCCATGTTTAGCTCATGTCCATAGCACATATTTGTAATAGTGTATTATAGCAATAACCCGTGCCTGGGTGTGGGTAATGGTGAATTTACCCGCAGTTGGTGTGGTTTGTTCACAAGGATGAAGCCCGAGTGGCCAAACAAAATCAACCGTGGGTAAATCCAGCATTACCCACACCCAGGCGTGGGTTATTGCTATAATATAATATAGCCTCCATATCCTTTGATCATAACGTTCGGTTGTGGCGGAATTTGTGATTGCTATGGTCCATGTTGTGCACATATTTGAAGACTTCAAGTGCTGTATACAGCATACCCATGGATTCAGGAACACACACACGTCCAACAACCACATTACCATTCATAGACTCCCAAACCCCATAATACCGAACACTCGAACTCGCAACAGTCAAACTCCCGGAACTAACACAAACACAGAACACACACATGCACACACAGACACACTGCTACCCATCACATCCAAACAAACCATCTGACACTACATATGGCCAGGTGGCCATGCCCCATATACACCCCATGTGGGTGGCTGCACCCCCCACACCACACTCAGGAGCAGCCTTAGGTCAACTGGTGCCCTAGGAAAAGGGCACAATGACACCCTCCACCACACCACCCAGTGCCCCCATCCTGGTCTACCTACACCAAACAAATACTGGTAAAGTGCCCCCACGAAAGCGGCGCCCTAGGCGGCTGCTTAGTTGGCCTATGCCTAAGTCTGGCTATGACCACACCTACTGTAATAATCTACCTCCGAGTTAGCACGAACAGACACACGAAGCAAACACACACACACACACACACACACACACACACACACACACACACACACACACACACACACACACACACATTACAGTCCCATGGAAACACACACTGCACTCAGAACACACACTTACACACACTACAGCAATCAGAAACACACTTAAACACAGTACCTACCTGGACCGCAGCACCAGTAGCAATAACTAAATGTCCCTTAACATCGTGATAATAGTACTTGCAGTTCTAGTGTTCCGGTACTGTGGTCTTTCGGTCTTTAAGCCTCGTGATTATGCGTGTCGGTATGTAAAGCATTTGGTATTTGGTAGTATCCTATTTATTTGTACCTCCATGGTTGTGTACATGTTGTTAACCTATCTATATATTTGCAGATATATGTATATTCGTATATATATTGTATATTGTATATAATAATATTGTATGTATGATATTGTATATAATGTTTACTACATATGATTACTGTATTGTCTTAAAATTTGTCTTGAAAATTTTTGTCTGCAAATAACTGTACAGCTTTTCTCCAATTATAATTTTACAGTACTGTTTCAAAATTTTCTGTATATATAATTGTGGAGCTTTTCTCACCGGGCCTCCACTGAAAATGGGTTCGTCAGGCCCAGTGGACTTTCCCGGTAATCAAATGCAATATATATATATATATATATATATATATATATATATATATATATATATATACAGAGAGAGAGAGAGATAGAAAGGGTGATAGAGAGATATATGTCGATATTTATTTATTTATTTATTTATCTATTTATTGCATTTGATTACCGGGAAAGTCCACTGGGCCTGATGAACCCATTTTCAGTGGAGGCCCGGTGAGAAAAGGTCCACAATTATATATACAGAAAATTTTGAAACAGTACTGTAAAATTATAATTGGAGAAAAGCTGTACAGTTATTTGCAGACAAAAATTTTCAAGACAAATTTTAAGACAATACAGTAATCATATGTAGTAAACATTATATACAATATCATACATACAATATCATTATATACAATATAAAATATATATATACGAATATACATATATCTGCAAATATATAGATACTGCGGTGGTGGTGCTGAGGTAGCGTTGTCACCTCACAGTTAGACGTTGCCTGTTCGATTCTCAGTTAGAGCGTCTTCTGTGTGGCGACATGCGTGAATGGGCATTCCTTTGCTGAAGGTTGTGCATTAGGCCCGGCAAGCCAGTATGTAAAAATCTACTGCCAATCATTAGCGGACTGGAGTTCCACTGTGGTGACCCCTAACTGGGAAAAGCTGAAAGACACAAACAAACAAATATATATATATATATATATATATATATATATATATATAGAGAGAGAGAGAACACACCTTTCGTTGGGTACATGGCGGTGTATGCTATTTCCTGAACTCCGCCCTTTTGTGTTTTAACCTGTCACAATACACACCTGCTGTTGGTACATCTCAGGTAGCTTAGTGGTAGGTGATTGTGTACATGTTTGCGTGTTCTACTCCTGGCAGTGGTCGTTTTACCTCTCACAGCAGGCACTATTAGTACAAGGGTGAATAACACAGATTTCAGCTGTTCTGGCCAACTTTGACCGTGATCTGCACGATATTCAGCAAAGCTTAGACTTGTTTTGCACATATCCGTGTTGTCATGTTTAAACGACGCTTACCGTCACTTGCTGCCACATAAACCAGCTAACATGTGCTTAAACATGCTCTAATGACCTGCATCCAACATCCATTATTCGTGCCATCGGAATTATGTAACAGCCCTTGCAGGACTTGGAACTGGGAACATGCACGACACAGTCAGTGGCTTTACCACTGGGACATCTGGGATATGTACAAGTGTTATGGTGTTTTGCATGTGGATTGTACTACGGCTGTTCCTCTATACTGAAAACAAATGTGTAACTCAGTTTACATATGGATGATACATATTAATGGTATGTCCAAGTGATGTTTAATGGATGTGCTCCAGCTATGGGAATTCATGTCACAGTGAGCCACACACTGTAACGTGCTACACCTTTCCACAGCCATAACTGGAGAATGCTGGGGTGACAGATACCTGTCATGGGTACTCCCCATGCTTTGGAACTACATCCCTGATTACATTATATGGAGCCCCTCATTAACACACCAGGGAATCCTTGCAGAGTGGGTGGAGAACAGTGGTTACACCCCAGGGATCCCACAATTGGCTCTGCTCCACAGAGGGACAGTTAGTTAATCAATGGGGTGTTGACAGCAGACACATTTTGGCTAGGCTGATGAATGGCATCTGACAATCAGGCATGTACCTACCAATGTACCTAGGAACCTATACATACAGTATCAACACATGCTGTTAGCTTCCTTTACTGTTCAGGTGTTGACTTACCGTGTACCAATAACTGTTGTGTGTGCAATAGTTGAGGGCTGCCTATGTAGGATTCACACAGTAGACCACCTATACATAACAATTTACAGGTGGTCGTGTGTGTGTGTGCCATCCATTTTACTGTGTGTGCAGGTGGAGAAGTGTGCCAGTCCATAGGGGACTACACTGTCAGTGTATGTGCTATACATTCCCCCTTTGCCAAGGCATGGGCATATTGGACACACCTCCATCTCCCTACTGGGGCTGGCACAGGGTGTTCGTGGTTTGAATCCCTCTGTGCCTGTGATGCCCTTGGCAATTGCGGTGGGCTGTGAGGGTCTTCACCATTATGTCCCTGCTGCAGCTGTTTCCACAGGATCATATTATGTAGCATGGCACATACTATGAAGATGTGGGCACACATGCCTGTAGAGTACTGCAAGGCTCCACCAGATATGTCCAAGCAACGGAACCATAATGTCAGCATCCCAAACACTCACTCTATGATGATTCTGGTTTCTGCGTGTGCCTCATTATGCCGTTCTTGCATGGGTGTGTGTGCATTTCTGATGGGAATCATCATCCACGGCTCCAGTGCATAGCCAGCATCCCCCACAAGGTGGCCATATGGGATGTCCCCCCTGACAAATACCTGATACAGCTGTGAGGCATGCCAGATGTGGAGTCATGGTAACTTCCAGGGCTGCCAGCACACACATCCGTGATAATGCCCTGGGCATTGCACACAACCTGGCAGTTGATGGAGTGGTATCCCTTGTGGTTTATGTAGTGCCTACCATGCTCACCGGGTGGTGACTTGATATGTATGTATGTGCAGTCTATTGCACCCAGTACCTCTGGGTAGTCTGCCACATGGTGGAAGAGACGCATATTGCTGGCCAACTCCTCCTGAGCTCGGGAGAAGTATATATGCTCATTGGCATGTGGTAACATGGCATCCAGGAACTGGTGGAGTACCCTGGATGCTGATGCTTGTGAGATCCCCATGATATCTCCAGTTGGCCTTTGAAAGGTACCTGTGGCTAGTATTCTCAAACTTACACATACATCCGTGTCCACTGGGATGGGTTCCCCTCTGTTGTTTCTGGATCTGAGGCGTGGCTGGCACAGCTCAACAGTTTGCTGTATGATGTCCCTGTCCACCCTGTAATGCTCTAATATATCCAGATCTTGTAGTCCCTGGTAGGTTACCCTTGGTCTGAACACTCTTTTCCTCCTCCAGGGCCTGAGGTGGGTGTCAGCATCATCCTCCACACCACCTTCAGTCTCCAACAGATGGTGATGAATCACAACTATGGCAGCTCCCAACAAGTACATTGTAAAAGTTCCCCGTGTTTGGGAATACACAAGTGTGTGTGAGATGCCTTCACACTTTATACTATTGTGCTTTAAACACTGATGATGTCATAGGGTGTGTATGTACAATCAGAGCTGCAGGGTATCTTACTTATGTGTTTTACCACAGGTACTGCTATTGTGGTACCTTTGGTGTTGAATTACATTTAGCTGCCGTGGATCACCTCTTGCCCTTGCCTTCACTTTTCATAACGATTCCCCTCCCATTGTCAGGCATGCATCCAGCAGCCTGCTTTCTTGTTTTGTCCTTTTCCAAACCAGGATTGTGTTGCGAAATGTGTTCTATAGCCGATGACAGTTCTCTTTTCTTTGCAATCCGACACCTCCCCTATCCTGTTCTGCAGGTTGCTACTAGCAGCCTTGTTAGCTGCCGTCAATGGCCCACTGTGAGTTAATAGGTGTTAATTACTCAGTTGTACTCCAATTACCCTACTGTGGAATTTCCTTATTGTCTTCCCGTAACCTTCCTGTTTCAGCTGTGGTGCTCGCCACGTGCGGCCATTTACCAGGTTTCGAGCACGTTGTCATCCACGTACACATGCGCTTTCGGGCACCATGTGTGCTCTCAGCTAAGCATAGCTATAGCTACATCCACACCCCTATCCTGCAGCTTTGCTTAGCAACGGGCAAAGTGGATTTGCAATGCTCCAATGTGCTTACTGCTATGGTGGCACACCCCACTGCTGATGTCATGTATACCTCCAGGCCACTCCTCGGTGTTGTACCGCTGCATCGTATGGTACATCCTGAGGCCAGCGGGACGTTTGTGATTCAGTATTACTTGCCTCATTTGCATGGCATTGATTACTAATTCATAGTTACTGTGCCAAACACTGTCACAGACCCTTAGCAACCCTTGCAGCTTGGTTGTGGTGTAGCATACAAACCATTTACTATTGTGGTGAAATCATGATTTGTGTTGCATTGCAATTTTATGACATCTGTATATATTTTCCTTGTGTTCCCATTTGTGCACACATGCCCTGTGGTTGTACTTTGCGTTAGTGTGGCCATGACATTAAATGTTATTTTTTATGTGTTGTGCATGTTTTTTTTATGCCATTGGCTGTATATTTAGCCATCGGCATATGTTAATTTTGTAATAGGTAAGTTTGGTCTGCTTTCATGGCTCCGATGTTCTGTTTGGAAAAATGTAAACCGTTTTTTTTTCTTTTTTTGGTTTACATTTCTGTATGCTTACGCTACGCCTGCACCACTTCATGAATTGCTATGTACCATCATTTGCATGCTGCACTACTGCACATGGGGTGATTAGCATACATGAGCCGAGAGCTGCTCAGATCTGGTGTACGCTGGTAGTGCATGTGGAATTGGATCATACCTGAATCACTTGGCGGCCATATTTGGCATTATACTGCCTACACTACATCTGCGCCTGGTGCAAGCTTCATGAATCCCAGGGTAAATGTAAATATGGACAAATACACCTATAGGGAAACATTATTTTATATAAAGATAGTATTCATGTTTGGGATATGCCATTTGTTAAGCCAGCTTTAGACACTCATTCTCTCTTATTAGATATCCTAATCAAATTCTAAGGCTCCTTTCCAAGTTATTGTTGCTGTTTTTCACCCCAATAGTTTTTGGCATTTGAGCAGAAAAGAACTGCAGATACTTTACTAATTGAAATGAAATTTATTCATTTCTTTTCTGCTGTGTCAGTGAATTTTCAGCAACATATGGGAAAAGGAAAACACACACTAGGGGCACCTGTGCAGCCTCTGCTGTTTAACCCAAACATTGAAAACTCTTAATATCTTATTTCATGGACTGAACTTGGTTGGCATTTTTATATTATAAATTAAGCAAAGACTGTTTTTAAAAGCCTAAACCCAGGATTCAATAAAATCTGAGTAGGCTCTGTGTAGAGCCTACACAGAATGTACCCATGTACATGGCCAGGGTTCTCCCTCAGCAGCGTGCCATGCATATTAATCATGGCACACTGTCTACAGAGAGCATATTAACATGGATATTGAGTCCATGTAGGCAGTGCTGTAGAGGGTGTCCCATGGTTGTGGATTGTCCATGGAATACCTGGGCAGATGTTATGTACAGGATAAGAGTTTCTGCAATGTGGCTTGCTAGTGTAGAAATATGTAGGAGTTGCAATAGTTTTGTTTTTTTTACCTTTATTTATTTATTTATTCATTTTTGTATTTTTATGCCCATTTGTGTGGCATGACATGGAGTGCAACAGTGTCGAGCTGCATTTACACATGTACATCTGCCACCTGCCAGACATCTAAAAATAGAAACTGGATGTAATTAATTAGTTATAGCTGTCTATGTTATTTATTTATTTATTTTCTGGAATGGCTGTTTGTGTGGCATGGCACAATGTGGGACTTAGCAATGCAAACAGGTAGCTTAGTAGTATATGTGAAGGTATAGTGCTTTTTCTCACTCTCCAAGTAGCTAAACGGAAAGTCATGGCCTAAAGTATAGTAGGCCTTGGGTTTGATTCCAAAGCAGTCATACCTTTTTACATTTAGTGCTGTGGAAATGTGAGATATGACCTAAAGGGAGGTTTAATTTAAAAACAAAATTGTTACATTTGGAAAAGCTGCATGATGCAAAGCACTGCTTAAACATGGTCAATAGCTACTCCTATTTGCATGTTGCTAAGCTTCACTAAAACATGGTTGTGTGGCTGTGAGAGTGGACGTGATGCTCAGCTCCTCTAAGTGGGTTTGTGTGATGCTAAGCAATGTGACACTTTTTTTGAATGTTACAGTATGACATGTAGGGGTGTGAAAACAGCCTATATTAAGGCCAATATATGGGAATTCTGCAGCATTTGTTGCAATCTTACTAACCTGTTGATATGCCTGGCAGTGTTGGTGAAGGAGCATGCTTTCATTCAAAAAGGTGGGATGTGCAGGAGTCCAGAGTGGTTGCTGGATTCCTGGTCTAGAACTACAAACCCTGGCTGTTGCAGGGTGGTTACCAGGGCTCAGAATGTAAAGCTGAAGCCTGGGATTGGTTGGTCAGGGATCTTACCAGTGCTACTGGTATGCCAGCACTGGTGAGCAGTGTCGTTACCACTATGACAACCTGAAGCGAAGGAAGAGGGGAACCTGGGACACCTGGGTCCAAGGGGCTAGGGCTGGGCATGCCCCACATGTATGTTTGTTACTACTTTACTAAAATACAAGCTGAACCTGTGCAAAACTGATATGCATAATCATGTACTTCTCTTCCAACAGCTGTAGCTGAAGGGACTCATAATGTCCAGTCTCATGCCAGGTACCTGGCCAGGATGCACTGTGAGTGTGGTAAGTATGGATATTTTCTGATAACTGTTGTGCAATAAACAATAAACAATAAGAATAACTGTGATTCCCATGCCCTGGCCCAGCAATCAAGGAGCCTCAGTCCTCACCACTGACACCAGGGAGGTTTTATCCTAGAAGAGGAAAGGATAACTAATACAAACAGTAAAGTACAATTCCCTTAAGTGCACACAGAGATCACAGTCAGTCTGGGGCTGGTTGCTCCTTTCCTCAACAGGTCCCCAATGAGACTCCCCACTGGCACAGCTATAGGGTCCAGGTCTCAGCCTAGCTAGTCAAGCTAAAACCTCCATACACTCCCTGTCCAACCAGTGCTTCGTCTCCCTGACAAGTAGCTGACACACCACACACACACACACACACACACACACACACACACACACACACACACACACACACACACACACACACACACACACACTTTGAGAAGAGGTTATACAACCACACAGACCCTCCTGAGAAAAGGCTGGCACAGGTTCTCCAGCTGTGCCCCTATTACCCAGACCATATGATAGTAATTCCTGCCACCACCCAGCTAATAATTATCAGCTACTAAAAGGTCCTTAAAAAGGGTGTCCAATTATTACTGTGCAATATTATTATCCAATTGGTAATGTGACTCTTCAGTCTAGGCTTAATTTGGAGTGACTTAGACAGTAAAATCTGTAAATATGTAATGTACTTTAGAGGTTAAATTATCTCTACATAAACTAGCCACAGTTAAAGGTTTTTAAAATATTTAATAATAAATAATTAAAACACAATACAATACTACTACACCAGAGAGATATCTAAGAGTTCAGATATCACACAGAAACTTAAAACAATACTGTAGGACAGGTCTGATGTCAAAGAAAAACACTTAATCTAACATTCTAATCTTTAGCTAATCTTAAGAGAAAATACAGTGCTATAAACTTACTTACATACATAAAGAGCAAGCAGTGCTGGGTTAGATGTCCAAGATCAAAATGCTTACAGTCTCTCACTGAATAATAGTTTTTAAACACTAACCAACAGCTCTGCTAAGGCTCTCCCAAATTACATAATTTTGACACTTGGTTTGGAGTTCCCAGGACACAAACTGCATTATTTAGCAATCTAACACCTGCTCAGGAGACTACAACAATAAAAGGCATCTCACATATACACTCTAGCTGAAACCAGAGCAACAAAGCACCTTCCACATGTAAATTCTGTCCCTTAACTTTAACCTTAATACAATGGGCCTGAAACCTTCATGCAGACTCACTGGATCTGACTTGTAAACATCAAAGAGATTCATAAGATCTTTTCAGCTTCAAAAGGCACATTTGAAATGCTTAGCTTGGTTTTCTTTACAGCAGATGACAATGTTGCAACAATCTTGAAGTTCACATTTTACAGTGTTTTCTTTCATTTAGAAACACAAGCCTGTATTTTACATTTATTTATACAATAGATAGAATTTTGTATCAAATGCTATTTGACTAGGCTGGCAGCCTTCCCCATCTTCCTCCAATCTTCACAATAACAATAAACAATAAGATATGAAGCAGGATTGTGGTTCGGTAACTAATGTGAGCAAATAACTGCAGTAGGGCTGTATTCACTGCATGTGTGTTCTAATGTCACTACAGTCAACTGTAAAACTGAAATAAATAAAGACTGCAAAAGTAAATGGTTCATAAATGTATTGCACATCCCACAGTATGGTTCATGGCTGTTGTCAGGCCAGTTTGAGTCAAATAATGCTCTGTATTCCTTCCACTCCAGGAACAAAGTATATGGGTAAGGTAGCCCTTGTTCTGGGCAGATATCAGGTGTACACTTCACAGATTCTAAGGAGCAATAAGAATAAAGTGTAAAGCCGGATAGTGGTTTCATAAGTAATGTGTTCAAATAAGTGCAGTAGGGCTGTATTCATTGCATGTGTGTTCTAATGTCATGGCAGTCAATTGTTACATTACATGCACATGTCCTCTAAAGTCACAGCTTTTGGGCTCTACTCCCATGCCTGCCACCTAAGACATGATGGCTGTCTAGTCTACTTAATGTATACAAACATACCTCTCAACTGTCACTAATTTTGTAATGTAATGACAACTGTCTAATATGTCTGCTCCATGATTAGCAGATAAATGATTACCTGGAATGCAATGTATTAACAAATCCATTTACAGAACACCTTGGTAGTTATGTACATACACATGATGTGAAACAGTTCCATGTAGTTGCATACCTGCATTTGTTAGTACTTGGCCCATACTGTCCCATGCTCCTAACAGCTTGAGAGGTATGTATGTGCTATGTCATCTATACAAGAATTTGAGTCACTGTACTCACAAATGACACTGCACACCTGTAGAAGTATGTATTAGTAGTCTGTGTTTTAATATCATCTTTGAATTCATTAATTGTATGTTTTTCTCTCTCTCTCTATCCTCACCCCTTATTTTCTTTAATTTATTAATGTTTATTATTATGATTTAATATTAATATATTCTGTCAAACTGTTATGTTGGCCTTATGAGTTATTCTATACTGGTTTGCTGTTAACATACTTGCTGTTATGTTATTTACTGTTGTGTTCCACATAATATACCTTAATATGTATTTGGATTAATCAATATTTTGTTCCATTATGTTAATACTAACATTGGCTTGGTTATTACTAATCTTAATGTATCATTACATCTAATTTATTACAAAGCAACAAGGTAGGCTGGTTCCAGGTAATCCACCTACCTTGGCTCATCCGACTGTAACACCAGGGCTGAGCACATCTGTGTCACAGCCTGGTGGTGCCCCTCTGCTGCCACTGCATTACTTGTGGCATTGGGTAGTTCTGCCGCACAGACTGGGGTCAGGCCCCCCTCTGTGAGCAGTGGTGGTGGGGGTGGTATTGTCACCAGTGATGAACCACTAGGATTGATGCACAGGATAGTGTTCTGAGGTTTTGGAGACCACTTGCACCAGCTGGAGGGCATGCTCACCACCCTGGTGGGGCAACCTCACCCCAGAGCCCAGCCTCCACCACTGCCACCCAGGGCCAGTGAAGGAGCAGTGCCGACAGTCCCACAGGTGGGGACTTGAGTCATGCTGCTAACTTGTGGAGGCACCTGAGACTGGGATTCCACAACATCTTCCCCATCCAAGGTGTTCACCCCCCCCATCTTGTTCACACACCACCCCTCTCTGCTGTCTTGTCTGTCTGCAAAAACTTCCTCATTTTCCCAAATTACCTCCCTCGCACTTACCTATGTCCCTTCCCCAAAATTCTACTCTCACTTTAAAACAAAACAAAAAAAAAATTGGCACCTGTCCCCCCAAAAAATTGTCTCATACATAGCTCTCCATTTCACACATGTGCAACCTAATTTCGTCCAACTGGCTTGACAAAGCAGTTATATTGTCCTCACCCTTCCCACTGGGGGTGACAGTCCAAGTCCATCTGCAAATTCTGTTAAATTGCACAGTTGTTGCTGTAGAAGAAATGGTTCTTTACTACACCATTCCTACACATACTTACCTGCCTTTCCCTATGTTTTTCCCCCTGCTTGCACCCCATGTTTTCTTTTCTTTAAAGATTTTTTGCTCAATGCTATGCGATGTGCTTCATCTCGCAGCATTGCTAAGCTCAGCTAAATAGAGCTATATTGATATATGTGTTTTAAATGATAATAAACACAAAGTGAACACATGTCCTCTATTTCTAACACAATACCATCGCAGCTATAGACCACTGCATTAATATGCCATACCACACAGCTGTTAATTAAAACAGGTGGTTTTAAGCAAAACATAGTAATTGCAAGTTACTGTCATTGAGCGTGTTTAAGCAGAGCTGTGCATCGCATCACAACACTCAAACTTGATGAAAGAGTAATGGAAAAACTGGAGATGTAACTTGAAGTCTGGTACAGGACTACACCACTAGAAAGCCAGATACAGACTAATGGATGTAAGTGAGGTGTCTAATGACAGGTAAATGGGAACTTTTATCAGCAATATGTACAAGTATACCTGCTAAAACATTAATGGCAAAATACATACATGTTCAACTGTTACTCTGGTGGAGAAATACATCCCTATAAAGCCAGGCAAATAATAATGGATGTAATAATGGATGTAATGGAGGTTTGTCACAGCTTGTATGTGTGCAGTTATATCTTCACAAATACACCTGCTATTGCAGTGACTCAGTAGCTCAGTCTGTTAAATACTTTGCAAACAGGAAGTTTTGCCACAGATGGCCCTGGGTTCAAATCCAGTGGTGTGTAGCATTTAAATTACATTATTGTGAAGCCATGAATGAAGGGCTGGGTCATCCACTCTTTATCCACACAGTGAATTTCAAATGCAATGTCTACTTTTCAATGATGGAAGTCAAGGCCTGCAGATAGGAACACACTTGACATATTCCTATAGTAACACTATAAAGTGCATAAAGTGTCAGGTCATGCATTAATATACATTCACAGAGGAGTTTAACCTAGGTAATGCAAATGAGGCCAACTTTTATCACAGTGTAGCACACAGTCATTTCCTCTGTACTTCCTCTGGATAAGCGAAAACACTCCCCTACTTTCTGTCTCTCTGCCTTTGAAACTCAATATTGTTTTGATTTTATTCTTTTTTTATTGATGTCATTTGGTTTTTGGTTTGGATTTTTGATTTTATCAGCTATTATTAACTTGATTTATACCATACTATGTAATTATGTAAACTTCTTCATAATCATTTTGTACTATAACTTGCATTCTTGACTACAAATATTGTAACTTTTACTTTGGGAGCTTTTCTCCCTGGGTCTCCACTGAAAACGGGCTTTTTTTCTTTTGCCCAGTCAGACACTACCCAGTTAACAAATGTAAATAAAGCAAATAAATAAATAATAAATAATGATATTACAGATTAGCACAGCTGCACAACTAACATGCACATATGGAGGTCCTGCTACTAACAAGGACTGCCAGCACACAAGTTCCAAATGACTACCATTATGTAACACAGCAGTTACCCACATGGTTGATATAATGCTTTATTTACCCCCTATGTTGCTCAAGGACACAACAAACATATTGCCTAGTACTCTGTTAGTGATACCAGTGCCAAACATACTTACATTATGCACATGCCTTCATTTGCAGTGGAATAGCTACCCTCAATTTGGCTCTGCCTCTACAACAAAGCTGTAACAGCTCCCACAGTTACTCTTACAGTTTGGTGTCCTCCAAAGTGTTCACACTCTCTGCCTATGCCTTTTGCCTGCAGCATCAGCTGCAGCTTATAGTACACACATCTGCATGTAAAAGTAGCTGGCTACAGACATGCCTCTGTGATGACATAGTATCTTGACTCCAGTAATTCCAGCACAACATATCAGAAAGAACTTCTGATCAACATGAAGGCCTTATATCTTGTTCAGTGGTTGAATGTCATTGGCTCATTGTACTGCAAATCAGCTGTGTTGGCTGCAATTAGCATTTCAGAACCACAGATTGGTTAAGAGCCAATTATCTATTAATAAGAACCATGTTAAAAAGGCAAACAGCTGTCTAGGAGAACCAGTCTGTATTAAACTTTCCTCACACAGAAAACACATTGTCAAACACTTTCTAATCTGCTCATATCAACAGAGGAGTATTGTACTCCATCATGTATGTAACCGTTTTGTTTCCAACATGATGCATATGTTTGAATATACTTAGGAGGAATGGGGATTATAGCATTAAGCCTTTCTGAGATCTGTAATGATGACATGTCATTGATCTCCAGATTTGTTACACCTACAGAGGCCATACAATACATTAAGGTAGGAATGTTTATTGTCAATGTGGCACACTGGTCTCATGGGAATATACCTTTATAGTGGTTGTAATAGCACACTGCTATTTGTTAGGCACTGTTGTTTTGGCATATTATCAGGGGGGTTGACCCTAGGGGACACACTACAATGGACTCCTGTGTTGGGTGTGTGATCATACAACAGTATCTGTCATGGCACAAACATGAATAGCTGACTATTACTAGTATCTTAGTTGTATCGACATGCTAAGTATGATTGCACACTGTGGAATATGACATGTGTGATAAAGCAGTGGATACTGCCAGTCATTCTGTTCTTGGTGTATCTTTACATAGTGTACTCCTACATATGTGACCGTGACACGTGTTCTCATTTTGTTGTCTTTCAGGATTCATGTATGCAAGCTGCCATGCCCCTTTTACTGATGCTGAGAATGATATAATTCTGGAAGGCCTCCGTCAGCACCATGAACTGCTACTGTCCAGGGGGAGGCAAAACAGGTAATGGCAGGCAGCATTGTGGGCTGACCTTGTCTGTGATGTTAATGCCATAGGACACCAGAGCAGGACATATGAGCAGGTTTAACACCGAGTGACAGATATGATAAATGCTGCATGCAGAAGAGTGGCAGATGTGGCCAGGGATCATAGTAACCCTGTTGGAGGTCCTGCAGTGGAACAACCACTCTCAGCCACTGAGGAATTCCTGGTGAACCTAGAAACACAAGACAGCTTCCAGGCATCCAACACAATGTATATTGTGATGTGGATGCTACAGTTTCCATGGCAGAGGAGCATCCATGTAGGCTTAGTTTGATCAGCATTGGAATACTGTAGCATTCAGTGTGTCAGGGTGTACATACTTTTACTTGGGTTGTTTGTTTTGGGGGTGGGTGTTTAACTGCAGTTTGAATCTCATGCTCAGATTTTGACCAACATAACAAGTAACAAAGTAGCTACTGTAAATGTGAGATATATGGAAATATTATCCTGTTATAGTGCAACATGCAGCGTTGTTTACATTACCTCTCCCTCAACTTTTCACAGCTCTGTCAGAAATCAGAAAAGGCTGTGGTACTGCTCCTGATAAGAACAACACTGCTTTGTTATAGATGTAGACTTACTGCAATGTATTCCCTAAAGTGTCATCCCAGGCTGGCTGGCTGGATTGCTGTATTGTCAGCATGATTGCCAACTGCACAAGTATTTTCTGACTGTATGCAATTTAGAGTCATACCTATGCCTTGTAGGTGTGACCACCCTGATAGACGTGACAGTATTGTCATGACATTGCAGATTGCCATATGTGTCAACTGTGCAGAGCCTTTGCAAATGTCAACAGTGTACCTCATTGTTACTGATGAGATTTCTGTGTAATGATCTTTTATTTACAAGTAACTACATATGTTTGTGGGGAAAGTAATGTCCTCATGTCCTACTATTTCAGGTTAGGGGTTAAACAGGTCTGTAATAGTAACAACAGTGTATACAGCTTTACATATATTGCAACAAAGTACTGTAGAGTATAATAGTGCCAGTATTAATATACTGCTTTTCCCTTTTTATAACAGGTGACCAGGGCGGTTTGTCTCTGTCCCCTACACAACCTGATATCAGTGTCTCTTCAGACTCTGATAATGATGGTGGCCAAAGTGAGGCACATGTTGGGGTTTCTGGGGCTGAATCTGTCTCAGAGGTTTATACCCCTCTTCTACCCTCATTATCACTGCATGCAGTTAATATGCCTACACATACCCGGTCTCTGGAGGCCAAAGAGATTGGGCAGTCAGAGGTTGGGACCATTGAAAAGGAAAGTGTGGCAACTATGGCTCCAGTGAGTGTTGACACTGACTATAGCCAAAGAGCTGGCAAGGTGCCACAGGGGCATATTGATGGGGGTGCTTGTAGGAGGCCTGCTGTCCCTCCACCATCTGTTGTAGGTGTGTCATCATGGGTCACTTGGCATATGCTTTGGGCCATCATGGAGGCACAGGCATGTTCTCAAAGGAACTCCAGATGAATGCTCAGGGTTATGGATGCAGCAGAGTCTGACATCCATGACTGCCTCCACCACATTGCTGATACCCTGGATCAGTTCACTGATGCATTGGAAAGACATAGGTCTGAGGCAGATCACAGAATATCTGTCTTGGAATGCACATTATCTGTGATGGAATGTCTGGCTGGAGTTGAGAGTCAGACTCGTGGACATAGGTTAGCAACTCCATCTGTTGACAGTCCATGTGGCTATGCACAGTCATGCTCCCATAGTGGCAGTACATCAAGTGCTCCAGAGGGGGAGTGCGCTGTCCACACCAAGATGTGGTAGGCCATGGGTTCATGGTCCTTGGCATTCCCATGGAGGACAGAGTGCCAGTAGACAGGAGTCACCATCAGGTACTAGGACCGCTTCTGACCTTCGGCATGGAGGTGCCAGTGCAACTCCTGGCAGAGCCAGTTCCCATGTTCAGGAGTGAAGACTGTGAACTGTCAGCTCTACCATGCATGGTTCAAAGCTATCCAACATACACAGATGTAGGGCTAGCACTGATATTGACTGTGTTCATGCACACACACACAATCCACTGCCAGAATCAGGTCACCTACAGATATACACAGCACGTTTTCATATTCCATCTTGCCTGCTTCCCTTCCTGACTCACACACATGCTCTCAACCTATTGGGTCAGCCTAGGCCTCCTGCTCCTTCACATAACACCCTGTGCAAGTGATGATTCCTGTGCCACATTCCTGTCATTCTCATCATTGATGCAGGGAAATGAAGCTATGTGTCTGATGCGCAGGGTGACTATATAAATTAATATGTAATTGTGTAATCCACTGTTGCTTTGCCATGCCACTTGTACTGGTCACTGATAGATACTGTATACTGACATCTGTAATGAGTAAGCCACATTATTTTGTGTACCTTATGTTGTAAGATGTTGTAATGGCTGTATAATTACACAATGAAAGGTGTGTCATGGACTTGTTTATGGTTCAGTTTCTGGAGTCTGTATGGGACACCTATGGATACACAGTGGCAATAAATCCATAGATATCAAAGCACAGGATTGAATGACAGCACAGATGAAATATGTCTTCAGCAAGGTACAGCATTATAGGTGAATAGCTACAGAGGTACATATGTGTATAACAGGTTAAAAGGACAATGGCATCATTCAGCCTACTCATGCATCCCTAATCTAAGAAAAGGTCTGATACCCTTGATAAGTATCACCAGGGTTCCAGGAGCTAACACATTTACAAGTTGTGGTGATGGAGATGACCCATCTACAAATGTCCTGTGTCCATTACATACATTTGCCCTACATCAGTTATGATTGTCTTGTTCTGCATCTAAATGTGTAACTGGCACATGGTGTGCTTTACAGCAGATGTGTGCTTCACATGCATGGTGAGCCTATTACATGTAGAGTATGGTGTCTGCGTTACATACCTGTCTCTCCAGTATGTATTATTTATACCACAATGATGGTGTAGCTGTGTAGAACAGGTAATACATGTGTTAGTCCTGTCTTGGATAAGCGGGAGGCACACACTGGGATCTGACAACTCCTTGTATGGCAGCCATACACATCCCCCTACAAAGCATGTAGGAGACAGACTACGCATGTACAGTCTTGACATGGTCTGCCTAGGACATGTTATATGCAATATGTATTGGTTTACCATGACACCTGTGTGGCTGCTGCAGTTGTAAGATATGCCTGTGTAGTGACATAGCAAAGGTGCAATTGATAGGTGTGATGATTGTCAAATACAGTATAACAATGACAGTCTGGGATTTGCATGCCATACCTTTCTGTATAGGTTGTGTAAAATGTAATGTATCCCCACATCTTTCCAACCAGTAGAAGTCAAAGGATACATTACTCTCTCTGTGTCTATAACAACTGTGTGTAGTGTGGGGACACTACTATATTTTCCACGGGTGGATGACTTCTAAAAGAATAGTATTGTGCAGTCCTTGGAATATACTATATGTCAGTGGTTCTAACAACAACTGAATGTGTGTCTCAATCTATCCTGGATAACTGTTGGCTCTGTGTGGGATTCAGTGATAGCTCCTAATATGCAATCACCTGCTAATGTAGTCAGTCAGAGGTCACTGACAGTGGCCGTGACTGCAGAGAAGGGAATGGCTAGAAGGGGTACTCCATTAATGATGTCAGAGGGAATTCCACTGGTGACTAGCATCACTGTAGTATTGGACTACCGAATGCTATCTTCTCAGGTTATCACTATCAGATACTTTACTATCCACAGGCTGACATACAACTCTGTAAATAACCTACACAGGTTTCAGCAAGGCCTGCTGGCCTAATATTGTCAAACACTTTATCAGGCAATGGGAGGTGGATTGAGTCATATTCCCCACATCCATTGCATAGTTTAACACTCAATGAGGTCTATCGGTTAGGGTAGGTAGGCATGATCTGCCATTTGGCAAAACCGACTGTGTTTGCTCAAGTGTCAGTAGGTATATGAAATTGTTACTGATCATATCAATGCTAACTCCTTTCATGGCTTTACATATCAGACAACTGAGAGATCTGGGGATACTGCTTGGCACTGCATGTTAGTTGTCCTCTGTGCAACTAAGTATTGCAGTTACTTCCATCATGTTCCAAGAAAAGAGTCACCCAAGGTGTCTGTATAGAGCACATACAAACAATGGATGGAAGGGTAATATGTATACCCTGTGAAGGTAAGGCGGGAAGTTTTACACAGGTATTCTGCAGTTGGACACTACTCAAGTGGTGTGTACCAAAAGGACACAATTACCTTCTGAAGAATGTGGAAAGCAGGGGAGTCTCCTGAATTGCTGGTGCCTGCCTGCTACTAATGCTGGTCTCATCACAACCACTCTCTCATGGGATACCATGCTCTAATACTTTTTCATCATCACACACAAAATGTTACTATGAAGCTCATGATGAGAAGCAGGGCACTGCCTATGTGTTCATCCACGTAGTTTTCCCACATCATGGAGGCTCTGTAAGCTTCACATACCCTTCTCCAGGTAGATGCCTTGAATAGTAACCTGAGCAATCAGTTTGCTTTTGCATGTATTATGCCTTCAGTACCAGGGTAGGTGGTATGTCACTAGGGAACTGAACAGATGGTGATTAGGAGCACAGCTGCAGTGTTACAATATAATGTGCAATGTCCAGTGACATAGATGTCCAAGGTTACTGAAACAAGTAGCACAGCAACAGTGATCCATGTTAGGTGACAGTTTCACAGCAATGCATCCATCCTGCCATTCAACAGATTAATGGTGGATATCTGCATGACATGGCTTTGAGGCCTACTGCAGAGAACTGGCCACCTTTGACCAAAGTGTGTCCACCTGCAACATGTCCTCGATATGTTATACTGTACAGTAATGTACATAGAACACATGTCTGTGTTCCCACATCATGTCACACAACAACCAGTGTGCTGTCTGGTTGCTTGACAGGCATTGTACTCTTGCAAGGCCAACATAATGTCAGAAAAGTTGAACAAGTCCTCTGTGCATGCACAGAAATACACATCTTCATTGCAAGTAGTGAATACAAACCCTGTGTTTCAGGCTGTCAACCCCAAGGGTTTGGCAGCATGACTCTAAATTTGCTGGACTTGCACAGTGTCACATTTGTAGGTATGGTATTGGGACAAAGCCTAATAACAGGGTTATGGTCAAACCAAGGTCCACATAGTAGGCAATGCATTGTATGGCACATTGTCAGGTGCTGTGTTAGCTTAGGGGACCTACATAAAGGGAACATGTTACATTTCACCATCTGTCGTGACACTGCCTAATGATGGAGATCTGTGATGTACACTCAAGCATGACCATATTGCTAATGGCTGCTAATGGCACTATCAACGACTGCTGATGGGATGTGGAAAGTGTTCCCACCACTCTACTCCTATGCCTCACAAACATAATGTGTGACACATGTGACTGTATTTCAAACCTTGATTATGTGGTGTCTCAAACAGCAGTTAGTACATATGGCAATGAGCATTTTGCCAACATGCAGAGCTCACGTCCTGCTCCACCATAACCGCATCACACACACCTGCATGTGTGCAGCTCCTTACCAGACAAATTCTCAAACAATAGGCACCTCAGAAAATCATACCTCTGGAGAGCACAGTACACATAATAGTTTATGTATCCCTGTCTCACCAGTCAAACACCTGAGACAAAAAACAAAATCAAACCTATTATTCATAGGTGATTATATCATGAAACACATTGAAGTCCCTGTCACCAGAATACATATGGGAAAGGCCACATTTACCTGTCTGTGGGTTGACATGATATGCCATACCACACATTACCACAACTCAAGGAATATCAAGTAACATAATGATGACATCATAGTTCTTGCAGGTGTGTATGACTAGGGATCTATGTCACTGGACTGTATGCAGACACATGACTGTGCTTATACATTCTGTGTATCTTGTGGGTGTGCCCATAGCTGTCTAGGATGATAGCTCAATACCCACAGAAAATGATGGACGTCAATAATTGCCTTAGCATGTGGTATCATAGTAAGAGGATCCACTACATGCCCACTTGGGATCACTTGCTCTACAGATGTCAATGCTTTGCCACAGATGGTCTTCATCTCTCACCCCTGGGATGGTGAGTAGTAGCCAAGGCTGCTGACACCCCCTCAGTGCATCTTATAGGCACTGTCTGGAGAGAAAACTTTCCAATGAGAATATCATCTTTATACATCATGGTTATGCTGCTACATGCTGAGAATGGCAACACTAAACTCCACTCTGTGGAAAGTGTCCCAACCTTGAAATATGCTGCCATTTGTGCAGTCAAAAACACCTGGTTCAAGGCTGTGGACAGCACAACAGCCATACCAGTCTACACATCCTTCCACATGCTCAGATGTCAAACTGATAATGTAGGTGGTGTATACATATTCAGTAATGACTGATACACATCCAGATTTAGTGAAACACTGTGATTTCCCATGGACACTGCAGGTGCTATTCACTGCTGAAAGGGTGCCTAATCAAGACATTGCCAGCTGCAAGAACAGTTCCATGAATCTAGACACCCGTTGTGCTTATTTGAATGTAGTTGTGTCTATCAAGATATATCAGCACACCATGGTTTGGGGTGACATTAAGTAACCACCAACTGTGTTGCTTAGCCATGCTGAAGCTCACTTCCCCAAAGGTTAGTCCACATCCTTAACTACAATGCCCTGGATCAGTGGCTTGACATCTCCACAAGGGGGAGCCAATGTAGTGTATCATGTGTTTACCAATATGGGGACCATTACAACCCCCCACTGTGAGGTCCTCCTTGGTGAGATCTGACTACAGATCAGTCTTATTAAAGCTAAGTATCAGACCTACCCCTTGCAGAAAATACAGAAATATACTTCAATAAAGCAATTTATTACCTCCCATGGGAAGGTTTACATAGCTTGACTGCACCTCCCCGCACCTCCCCCGTCAGATGGGACAAGAAGGTATGCAGAGCTCTACAACCACGCATTATGTAAGCAGCAGTACAACTGTGTAGACTTGGCTGTACCTGACAGGAGGAGCATGAGTTCCTCATGGCACAGCAAACCTGCCTGGTGGATAACTGCCATTAGCAGGCTATACAATAAGAGGTGGACATTGCTGTGTGACAGTTGGGATGGGGATGCCCCCCTAAAATGCAGGTACAATCTCATCAGCTAAAACAAGCACATAGTGTTGTTGTGACATCGTGCAGAAACAGTATGTGGCAAAATAGCCTCCACCACAAAGCAGACACACACAGCTCACAGTGTAGTTATATGTATAACCTCAGAGGAAAGGCCCAGATTGTCAGTGAACTTGTACTTAATGATACCACATATGATGGGTCTGTACTCATAGCTAACCTCTTGTCCCACATGCTGCGCATCAATGTCACTCCCCTGTCCCCACCACATGTGCCACATGACATTCCTACATTCTGTCCAATACCTTCTATATCTACAGAGATGGTCATAGCTGGCCTCTCTATGGGGATACATAGCATCTATTGGACATGCTATCATCCCAGGCTGTGCCCTACATGGGATGCAACAAGGATTACTAACATCATGGGGAACTCCTTGCAATCATATTGTAACCACTGGCTGCATCCTAACTGACTGGACAATGGCAACTGTTATCACCTTGCACAGAGGTGGTACATCCACTGACCACTGGAACTATAGACCTAGTTGCCTGAGTAACACAGTTTGGATTTCTGACAGGGAGATCATGGCTGTTAAACCTAGTGGACATATCTAAGGCAGTCAACAAGCACCTGGGTGAGGGGACATCAGGGCATACAAACCCCTGAACTTAGCCAAGCTGTGTGACTCTATCCCCCACTCAGGAATCATTGATAAAAGCACCCGCTTAGGCATCCATGGTAATATCATTATAGCGGTCACTATATGGCTCACTGATGGAACACATACTCAACATAGGGAAATCTGCCTCCAATAGCTACTCTGTAAGCAGCAGTGTTCAGCAGGGCTCAGTCCTGGGTCCTCTACTGCTTGAAATCCATTTAACCACGATACAGATGAAAACTGAATGTCTGTGGCTGACAATGTTGGCTGATGCCTACAGACTGTGAGTCGTCATAAACTCTGTGAGTTATGTCAATATCCTACAAGAGGGTATTGATGAGCAAATGCCTGTTGACATGCTAATAGCCGCCAACTTCATGCACATATATATGTAGTATCATTTCCATATGTTTCTGGTAAGTAGCACATTAGTCACAACATGTGCACACAGGTTTGCCCACACTGGTTTACACCTAATGTACCTGAGATCACCATGTCTCCCCAGCAGTAAGAGGGATATCATATGTCATAACTGAGGGCACAGTTACCCAAAATTTACATACTCATAACCTCCATGTACTCTTCCCTCAGCATGACAATATTTGACTGCAATGGCCATTTCGTAATGTACCTTTCTAAGCACTACTGGCAAATGCACACAACACAATGGTCCCTCACAAAGGAACATCATGTCTTCAGCAGCTGTTCAATGGGGATCATCTGAAATCACTGGTCATTGTAGCCTGTGGCATATAGACTACTCAGATGTGATCTATGGCTTGCATACAGGTCAATATATGACCCTGCTTGATTGAAATGCTGCATATCTGTATGTGGCATGGTATATGGATTACTCACTCTGAGGACATTAACCTGGTATGTGACATTAGTAATACATGCTGGTGGGAGAGGTCTGTCTAGCAGACTTTAACACACCTTTGAAACAGAAAACTGCCTAATAGCAAACACTGCACCTCGTTGGACCTCATCAGATGCCATCTGTATGATAGGATGGGTGACTGCCATTTCACCACAGGGCTTCTTGCCTTTGTCCCTCATGGACAGGGCAATATGTGCTGATCATGTAAATAAGAGTAAAGACTTGGCTAGGATTATGAGGGCTGTAGGGTAATTATGTTACCAAAGTTCAAAGATCCTATGATTCCATAAGTTGATCTAAAATGGTCTAATAACCGCACATAGAAACCTGGCTACATTGAGGATAGCACCGCTTCCAATTACTGGTTAACATGATGCATGCACTACACCTCAAGTCTGCGATTACTGCCTCTTTAGGACATCTTGTGTTTGATGACATCAGTAGGCATAGTTGTGGTCAGGCATTTGGAGGCCCACATCACCCGCTACAACCAAAATACTGCAAAACCCTTTCTCTTTCTAAGTTACTGAGGTGATCATATTGATATCATATGGTTATATACACACACTGAGTGATCTACAGTGAGATTAAACCCCCTACCTATCTAATCTTGCAAATTATAGACCACAGTATTTATCGCACATGCTATAGCTTAAGTCTGACATTACAATGGCAGATGGTAGTCTTAAGGTAGATAACATCAGCAGGCCTTGTAGAAGAGGGCAGTTTAGAGGCTGGCATCAACTTACAGCCCCAAAAATGTTGCATCATTACAGTTTGGTAGGCAATGAGGGATTTTCAGTTGTTTTGCAGGGAGATACACACACCCACACACCCCAATTGTCCTAGAGTGAGACTAAAACCTCTGCCTATATAGTCTTGCACACTATAGATCACAGTATTTATCGCACGGACCATGGCTTAAGTCTGATACTGCAATGGCAGCTGGTAGTCGTAAGTTAGATGACATCAGCAGGCGTTGTAGAAAAGGACAGTTTGGAAGCCAGCATCAGCTTACATGGTAAAATTGTGCAGAATCACTGCAGTTTGTTAGTCAGGGAGAGAGTCTCAGTTGTCTTGTAGGTAAACACACACACACACACACACACACACACACACACACACACACACACACACACACACACACACACACACACGCACACACACACCAAGTGGTCTGGAGTGAGATTAGAACTTTTACCTATCTAGTCTTATACACTATAGATCACAGTACTTACAGCACACTCCACAGATGACATCTTTTTACATATGACTGCAGGCAAACTACTTGTGGATTACATAAACTAGGCTTGTGTTTAACAGTGTCTGTGGCCTACAGAGTGGTATTGCTTCATACTGTTAACTGGATCTAGTAGCCTAGCATTCAGATAACTGTTATTTATCCTACATATGTGGCTACAGTTACCAATTTGGCCATATGTGACTGTTTGCATTTGGCTGGGTAAGCCTGTGGGCAGGAACAATTTGCCATGTCCGTGTGTGTGTAGCCAACATTATACATTACACCACCTGCTCACCTGTTACTGTATGTGTAGTGACATCCAGCAGGCACAGGGGTCTGTAGACAAGTGCATTATGTACTGTTGAGCCCTTAATTTGGATTCTTTGAGCAACATTATAGATGAGTAATAGTGCAGCTTTAATCACCATTATCAGGGTAGGTAGGACAATACAGACATCCACACAAATGTTTATGTATATAACAGGGATGTATGTATAAAAGTAGCTGTGTGTGTGTGTGTGCATGTGTGTGCATGCGTGCGTGTATGTGCATGTGTGTATGTATGATATATATATATATATATATATATGTGTGTGTGTGTGTGTGTGTGTGTGTGTGTGTGTGTTTGCGTAGATATTTGGGAAGAGACTGAGATGTACATGTTTACATATATATATATATATATATATATATATATATATATATATATATTTATATATACATAGAAATAGATATACTATCTAAGAGAGGGAGAGAGAGAGATAGTCAGACAGATATGTATACATATATGTATGTATATATGCATAGACATATCTATACATAACAGGTCATTTTGAGCATGCCCATTGGGAATGTCAGTATTTATAAACTGATTCCAGTCACATATATCTGTACTCCAGTCCAGTATTTTGTATGGTACAGACAATGACATCTGTCCCTGTTTCTGCAGTACTGCACTTCACTCAAATTGTCTACAGCATTCCTTAGCTGTCTGATGTACTTAATATGTGACAGTGGTTAATACTGTTACACCACACACACAGACTGATAGTATATAAAATAACCAAGATAATAATTCCTCACATCCAAAAGATGTGGACACTTCCAGATTAGAATCATCAACACCATCCCACATGCTAACTTCCCTAGTCCATTGAGACACACAATCTGTCTAACACAGAGGTGTCAGTCATCACACAATCACCCTCATAAATATGTATGTTGTTATTCCTGTGTTAAGTGAGACATACAATGTATGATCGATTTCTATGTTACTGCCCTGAGGTTGCGTGAATACAGATATACCATTGATGAGTTACTGTTGTGAGGCTGCCAGCCAATCTATCTGGAATTTTGTAAATAATAACATGTAATTTGTAAATATTAATATGATTTATATGCTTGACTTACAAATGTAAGAGAACTATATGTTATGTGTGTATTATACTGCTGGTGCAGAAGTGTATGTTGAACTGTATGTTATGTACTGAGCTTCAAGAATGTAACCACAATGTACCCTGCTGGAATAGAGCAGAAATGTATATAAACCAAAATAAACTCCAAAGAGTTAAAAAACCACGAACAAAACAAAGAGATGAGTTCAACAAACCACAGGAAGTAAATTCCATCGAGTGTATTATACTGTCGTACCTGCATTTCGCTTTGCTGCTAAGGGGAGTTTTTTTTTTAAGTCTTATCAAGATAATTCTGCAGCTATTCTTCGTTTATATGCAGTTTTGGGGCCGTGACTTTTTTTGTTATCTGGCTTATAGGAAACAAAGAGAACTTGTCTGAAGAAGTGTTTGGATTTTATAACACGAAAGCGCTTACAAGTTTCCAGTAAAAGTTATCTTGGATTCCATTCCGGCTTCCTGTGGTTTGTTGAACTCATCTCTTTAGAAATGTATATAAACTATATGCCTGTGCAAATGTATGTTTTCATAGTACATGTTGGAACATACAGAACTAACTTGCAAATTCTGAGAAAATAAGTGAAGACCAAAAACAAGGTGACCAAAGTGTTGTAGTGGAAAACTAAGAAACAAAGAGAAAGCACTGGATACCACGTCTCCTCCCAATGTCACACAATTTATTCAAGCACCAAACAGGGAAGCACAAAGTCAGCACAAACAAGAAAACATTAACAGACAGCGTTAATGTTTTCTTGTTTGTGCTGACTTTGTGCTTCCCTGTTTGGTGCTTGAACAAAATATGTGAAGAGTTTTATGATTGTGTTTATCTCAGCAAGAAGACAGGATGTCTACAGCTAGACGTTTTTTTTTATTGTCTGGAAACAGAGAAATTTACAAGTTTTAAATGCAAAAGTGTTTAGCTGTTTTATGACTTCCAGTTCTATGCAAACTTCTGAGAGATAAGTAATTTTCACACAGAGGTGCTAAATTTTAACTTTCTGTTAGCATAGGAACTGAAGGCAGAGGTGATAAAGAGTGATGTCATCCAGCTGACCCAGCAGTAATATTTTGATATTAGTTTGGAAACCCTCTCAGAGAAATTTGAATTTTGTGTCTTGTCTTGGATCTGAAAAATCCTCTCATCAGCACTTCTGCCTTGCTAATAGTAAGTACTTGATTGCAGTAATCTCTTAGAGATAGATAAAATATAGCAAGATTAGTTTAGATTTCTTTCTGTATTTATGTGAGACTGTCCTGCAATGTTGTTTTAACATATTTCCTGTGATTCTAAACTCTGTTGTCACTGTGTTGAGTTACTCAGTATTGTCCTGTTCTTTTACTATTTATTATTAAATATATTTAAACATTTTAATTGTGTCTGGTTTGTTTAGAGATGTTTAAAGTCTTAGAGTACTTGCATATGTATTTGGTGACACTGTATAGGCAACTCCTAAATATCCTTAAAGGTCTTGATACACTCAACAGTTGGATAGCAGTCAGAATCATTACACAGTAGAATTGGTCACCCTTTTGGAAGGGCCTTATAGTAGCTGATAAGTAGTGGTTGGCAGCAGCTATTACAACTTTATAGTCTTGGCAGAAGGGGGCATAGCTAGTGAACTTGTGCCAGCCTACCCCAGAAATGTCTGTGTCTTTGTATATAAATCAACTTTCAAAGTGTGTGTGTGTGTGTGTGTGTGTGTGTGTGTGTGTGTGTGTGTGTGTGTGTGTGTGTGTGTGTGTGTGTCAGCTACTTGGGCAGGGACATGAAGCAATGGTTAGACAGAGAGGGTGCTGAGAACTTAGCTTGGGCACTCAGCTGAGATATTAACCCTATAGCTGTGCCAGTGGAGAGTCTTATTGGGAGCTGGAGAGAGAGGGCTCAGACTGACCCAGACTCTGACCCAGATTAACTGTGATCCCTGTGTGCTCTTAAGGGAAATTGTACTTTACTATGTGTGTACTTGTCATCCTCAAAATGTGCATGTCCCTCACTGGTGCCAGTGGTGAGGATTGAGGCTCCTTAATTACCGGGCCAGTGCAGGGGCATCAAAATTGTTAAAGCAGTTATATGGGAACACTGCTGCATTGAGGGTGGGGAACAACACTGCATGTTCTGCTGAGATAAACAGTAGTCTGAATATCATGTAACCACATTGCGTAACATCTCCCATAACAGATGTAGTGTCTATTCCATGCATGAAGCCTAGTGAATATTAAATGACACATGGTAGTGGACTGGGTATCTGTAGTTCCATGTGGATTTTACTGTTGTCCAAATAGCCCATTATAATTGCATAAATGTAGCAGATCCATACATACAATGCCATATCATACTAATCCTTACAAGTACTGTGTAGGTTGGAGACTTACCTTGTGAATGCAGCAGTTGACACAACTGTGGATCAGGGCTGACTCTGTTTGACACAACCAGTACACAACCAGTACATGGATAGGTACAGGTTGTGTGGTTGCCTGGCATCAATTTTAATATACGCATGTGAGTAGAATCAAGGTGTCAGTCCCTAGGTCCCCAGGTTGTCAGTGAATGTGCTATGCATTGTCTTTTAGCCAAAGCCAGAGCATACTGAGCATGCCTACATCTGCCCACAGGACATCAGCAGGTGTTTCCTCCTCTGTGTCCTCCTTCGACTGTGGCTGTGAATGAAAAAGACACTGGAACCACCACGAAATAAAACAGCAACTGATTTAATTAATAAAAGAAACGAGCGCTTTCACGCACATCAAACGTGCGCTTCATCAGGTTACTAACGATAATGATAAACGACTGTGGCTGTGGTGACCTATGCACTGGTGGGGGGCTGTGTATCCATCCCTTTTGCTGATCCTGCTGCAGCTGTTTCCACAGGATCATATTGTGTAGCATAGTACATACTGTGAACATATATGCACATGTGGCTGGAAAGTAGTGCAGGGCCCCACTAGATATATCTAGGCACTGGAACCGTGACTTCAGAAGACCAAAGACACACTCTATGATGTTCCTGGTTTGTGTGCGTGCATGATTATGGCATTCTTCCATGGGTGTGTGTGCGTTTATGATGGGGGTCATCATCCATGGTTCCAGGGCATTTCCATCTTCCCCCAGTAAATGGCTGTGTGGGATGCCCCCCCTCGCAAACACTGGGTACAGCTGTGATGTGTGCCAGATATGGGAGTTGAGATAACTGCCAGGGCTACCAGCACACACACTCAGTTTACTGGGAATTGCACATGACCTGACAATTGACTGAGTGGTACCTCTTGTGGTTGACTTAGATTCTACCCTCCTCACTGGGTGATGCCTTGATGTGTAAGTGAGTGCAATCTATGCCACCCAGTACTTCCAAGTAGTGTGCTACATGGTTGAAGTGTTGAATATTGCTGGCCCTCACCTCAGGGGTGAGGGGAAAAGATATGTGCTCACTGGCATGTGGTAGCATGGCATCCAGAAACTGGTGGATTATCCTGGATGAAAATGCCTGTGATACCCCCATCATGTCCCCAGCTGGTCTTTGGAAAGTACCTGTAGCTAGTATCCTAAGGGCTACACATACTTTTGTTTCCACTGGGATGAGTTCCCTTCTGTTGGCTCTGGGTCTGAGTTGAGGGTGACAGAGTTCAGTGAGTTCTTGTAGTATGTTCCTGTCCACCCTGTAGTGCTCTACAATCTCCAGCTCGAGTAGCACCTGCAAGGTTACTCTGGGCCTGAACACTCTTCTCCTTTTCTGCCTAGACTTATTGTCAGCAGCACCAGCAGCATTGACTTCAGCATCTAGCAGACATGCCCAGTTAAAATTCCCAAATCTGTATTCCAATGGTCCAGAATGTTGGAAGATAATCAAAATGCAGGGTGTATGCATACTTTATACAGCTCTGCCGTAGGTCCAGAATGTGTGGTTGGCTAACTATAATGCATTCCACCTGCCTGCAATATAATTAACATAATTTAATGGCCCTATTTTAGTGTGAGATGCTACTCACAGCGCTGCGTCATGCAGCATAGCTTATACAAAGGTCAGAATCAATAATTGAATACATGAGGTTTTAAGAACACACTCAGCAAGCTGGTGCACCTAAATTTAAAAGAGCTAAGAAGTGAGAGGACACACCATCCTGATGTCAGCCATATCCTGTGTAAACATTAACGTGGTCTAAGAGCCTACACAAATGGGATATGCGGAGACAATTACTCCTTTCTACTATTCAATAAATCCACCTCATTTGCATACATATCCATGCTGACAGCCTGGAAGCTACATGCTTCATAGCCCTATCATTTTAGCAACAGCAGCACTATTGTAGGGACCCATGCAAGGTCCTATAACACATTTCTGTTGCATAGTATGAAAGTCTTTTTTTCTTTTGCATTTTCTTTTTTTTTTTTTTTCTTTTTCTATTAAGCATGTTTGCACACTGTGGCATGTAGTGCAAACATGCTGAGATTATTAAAAAAAAGTATTAATTTCACTTATGCCCTTAATCCTTCTGTCATCCAGAATACCAGTTTTGTTCGTATGTGTATGTGGCATGAATTTTTTAGGGGATTTATGTCCACATTTCTACAGTTTTACACCCCCTTTTGTTTGCCTAGACTCCTGTACATGGAATTTTTCTGCGTACACTACAGACACTGACATGGGGTCTGAACAGATGCCTTTCTACTTGTTGGATCGCTTTGCCTGCCTCATTTGCATGAGATTCACCTGCTTATAAGACAATTTGCATCCCACAGAATTTTCCGTGTTTGCGTGTGCATGCGTGGCGCTCAGCAGCGTTTACTGACTCTTAATATGTACGCATCATGTTGCGGTGGGCTGCCTACACGAAAAAAAATGTATAGGTTTTCTTGAATTCCTCCCATGTACTGAACATTCACTGGAATTGTAGTAGATCTTGTGCTCACCAAGAAATAGATATATTTCTGATAATGCAGCAGGAAATAAATATATTTATGATAATGCAGCAACATTGCATGTATAGTTTTGGTTGCATACCTGCCTGTACAGACATATATATAACATTCACGTGCAAAAGGATACACAAGTTGGATGAAGCTCTTCCTTCCAGGCAATGTAGAACTATTAGTATTGCATGGAAAGTATATATTATCAAACTTTTTAGTGGAATAAATGAGAGAAATGTGCATATATAATTAATTCATTGAGATAGCTGAGGAGTCTTGAGAGTTGATATTCAGTCCATCCAATCTATTGCCTCTCATATCACATGATAACCTTTTACTTTATTTATTTATTTATTTATTTATTTATTTTGTTTAGTTATCTATTCATTTTTTTATATAATTTAATTTTGTTAATTGCTGAATTTCATTGAGCTGGGGTCCAGTTTTGCCACTGGAATCTAAGCAAATATCTTCCTTAAACATATGACAAAGACAACATAATGTTGACATTTTACTTAATTAATCAAAAAATGTACAGGATTCAAAAACAGTATGTAAAACAAAAAAAAAGTGTATATATTGAAAATAGGACTTAGCTTACTACAAGATCTGAACGAGACAAGAGAGCTGTAATTCAATAATATGCAGATAATCACATTTTGCTAAATGCAGTTCATCATATTCATTCTTTATTTTATTTGATTGAAAGTTTGTGAGTAGACTGGAAGACACAAAGTGGGTATTTTATATTTTAATTTCCATATGCTTAATGCTCAATGGCTTAAGGATGTGTTAGATTTGAAGCTTCCTATTATTTGAACATTTTCATTTATTTGCAATTTTGTTCCCTAAATGTTTTAATGTTTTTATTTGATATCGCATGCATGTCTAGTTTCTTAGTTCATTGAAGGCTGTTTGTCAAAATGCTTGACAACAGAGTGTTCACTTGGAAGTAGGAACATTTCTTAACTGTTGAGATAAGCATAAAATATCATTACAATGTTAACACAAAACTGAATACCTATGTAAGACATTTCTAATGACAAGACACCTCTGTGCCAGCAATCAGTGAATAAATAAACAAAGATGGTTATTTGTTTTATATTCAGATAGTGACAATTAACCATACTTGGGGATATTTGTCAGGAATTTACAGTGGAATATTGAATGAGTTGCTTAAGCAGCAGAGACAGGTACTTTAAATCCATACTTTTGGAGATGTGATGTTATAAGTGGCTTCATACTTTGGCTTGGAAAGTACTATAAGCCTTTAGCTTTCTATTATCATGAGGTAGATTATAGCATATCACTGGTATAGCAATGCTAAATACTCTGCTGTTGAACAGCAATTTAGTCAGTGGTATTTTAAGGTGGATTGAACCAATTTATATAATGCTCTTTAGGGAGTCAAAATGACTGCTAACAGTTACAAGCAGATTTTTTAGTTTGTTTTTGCACACGTCCACAGCCAATTGTCTTGATCTTGTTCCTTCAGTTCAGTAACTTTCCTATATTATCTTTCCATAGGATATCTCACACTAGGGAACAACTGTAAAAAGGGGAAGAATCTAAGTATGGCATGGCTTGACTACAAAAAAGCATTTGACAGTATCCCACTTTCATGGATAAAAGAGCGTTTAAGAATGTATAAGATACACCCTACACTGATAAACTACAACACAACAACCATGAAACAGTGTCAAACCACCTTGCAGTTAAACCATGATAAAGGACAAAGTATTATTCTGGGGATAAAAATCCAAAGGGTGACTCCCTGTCTCTGCTGCTACTTTGCCTTGCCCCTAGCCCATTAAGCTGTCTGCTTAACAGATTAGGTCATGGCTATAATTTGGCTCCCAGAAAGCAACAAAGGGTGCAGACTTTTCATCTTCCCTTTGTTGATGATTTAAAACTGTATAGCTCATCAGATGAGGAACGGAAAGCACAACTGCAAGTTGTCATAACTTTTGTTAGAATGTCATTTGACCTTGATAAATGTGCAAAAGCAACCTTTAAAGCAGGAAAGCTGCAGCACCAAGAAAATATCAGTATGGCACAGGAACATGATATAAAGGAACTTGAACAAGAGGGAGTGTATACATATTCGGGAATTGATTAAGGATCAACAACAAAACACGAACAAATGCAAATAAAACTTAGTAAGGAATGTTTAGAAGAATTAAACTAATCCTGAAAACAGCACTGACATCTAGGAATAAAATTCAAACTATAAACCAATTTGCCCTTACTGTCCTAACAGTTTTGGAGTGATTGACTGGTTCCAAAAGGTGATTGCTAGACTAGACAGGAAAACAAGAAGGATGCTTCATGCTCATCAAATGATTTATAAAAATCAGTGCATACCAGGATTACATATTCCCTGTTCCAGAGGAGGTATGGACCGACTTGAAACTGATAACATGTATAGATCTGCAATTGTGAGACTGCATACATATCTGCTGACCTCACAAGACCCAAATATAGTGAAAGTTTTGAAACATGAGGAGAATAAATCTAAGATGACTTCCCTTCTTAGTCTAGCAGAAGCATATCGGTGGCAAGCGGGAATGGAAATCAAACCAGAAGTAGATAAAAATCCGGCAGCAACTGAATGTGCCAAAATGAAAAGAAAGAATATAAGGTGAAGGATCAGACGAGAAGGCAAGAAATGTGTAAAATACATAAATATAGTTTTAAGTATAGAAAACTCCTGGAAGAACCTCATGTTGATCAGGATTAAACACAGGAATGGTTAGGGAGAGGTGAATTCAAAACAAAAGATGAAAGGTTAATATTGGTGGCCCAAGATAGTCGGATATGTACACATTGGTTTACATAGTCTATTGAACATGTAGGAGTAACAGACAAATGTAGGTTTCATAAAACAGAATTGCAAACAGTCACACACCTTTTCCACAACAACATCCAAAGGATCACTCAATGGCTAGTGAACTAATAGCAGCAGGTTTATTGGTAAGCGCTTTCGTGATGTAGATACACCACGTCATCAGACCTATAACTGACACAACAGGTTGTGCTTATATACTTAATTAATTTAAAAACAACCAATCATATTCAACATCAGCTGTTATACATCCCTTTCTTAAAAAGATACATCAAAAAAGCTGAAACAATCAAAAAACATATATGAAAAACATAAAAAGCAAACTTTCTTTAAAAATTATTATAGCATTTACATTGTCAAAACTTAATATTAAAAGGTTAGTATTTACACTAACTGTAGCAGACTACGTGTACATAAAGGATCAATTAAATACATTGAATGCTTCAAGCTAGTTACTTCCTAGCTAGTGGTCTTGATTTTAACAGGGGTTTGAGGGGTACCCTGTCATCCAGGCCCCTCCCTTTGTCTGCCCTTAACCTTACTATCCATCTACTCTCTGATGTTTCACTTGAGTTTACTATATCCCCTCCTCATTCATTTTCATATAACATTTCAACTGCCATAAATCTAAAAATATGTGTGGCATCTGTTTTATTTACAGGCTTTGCCAATGCATTAGTATTATCACAATTCCTGATTTTAAGCATGTGTTCCCTTATCCTATACTTAAATTTCCTGTTGGTTTTGCTAACATAGAAGGAAGAGCATAAATCACATATAGCTAAGTAAACAATGTTTGTACTGTTACAACATGCTTTAACATTAAATCTAAATTACATTTGAAAGTCAGGATGTGCAAATTTGTTACTTGTATCAATAAATCTACATTGGTTGCAATTATGGCATGGAATGGTACCTTTCTTACCACCCTGTTCAATCTTATTTCCTTTATTATTAGAGTAACATAAAAGTTAAGTGATTTTTTATTCCTATAGGAAAAATACTTTCTGTCACCTACAATAGGTGCTATGTCAGTATCTTGAGTTTAGACCAGCCAGTATTTCCTTATAACATCTGTTACAACCTTCACATCACTTGAGAACTCAACTGGCACACGTATCTGTCTATCTACCCTCTTCTTATATTTCTGATTCCTTCCACTTAACACTCCTTCATCTGAAAAATAAGGTCTCCCTTCATTGTGCCTTAATTCTGCTGCACCAGATATTATCTCATGGGTTCTCGAGTCAGTATACCCCCTCTCCACAAACCTCTGTTCCAGCACTCCTAATTCAGTATCAGATATCTCATCTTCAGTAATAAGTCTGGATAACCACAGGGTTTGCCCCTTCACTACATTTCTAAAGATATGTCAGGGATGCATGCTACTCTTATGCAGGAGATCAATCCTATGACATTATTTTCTGTGTATTCTGGTGGATAGTTTCCCATCTCCATCCCAATATATACAAATGTCAAGGAAATTCATTTCACTAAAAGAGAAACTGACCTCAAATTTAAGAAAACTTGTGGTTGCATTTATGAAATCACAGAAGCTCATCATCTCTGCTTCATCACCCTTCCATAACTGAAACAGGTTGTCACCACAACGCCTGTAGAAAATAAGTTGGTCCCATCTGTCCTGTGATAACACATGTTCATTCTCCCATCCAGCCATTACTAGATTGGCGTAGCTGTTGGCACATGAAGTGCACATAACCACGCCTTCTGTCTTCAAATATATCCTGTGTTCGAACATCATAACATTGTTCTCTAGTATAAGCATCATTAATTGGCATATCAAATCAACATTTCTGCCCTCATAAGTTTTATCCAATATCAAATATTCACGTAACATGTCAACCCCTTGTATATTCGGAATGCATGTAAACAAAGAGCATACATCTAATGTGATTAGCAACACTGCACCCATCTCTAAATAAACACTCTTACTAAAGTTAAATAAATCCTGTAAAAATTGTTTAGAGTCTCTAAGAATATTGCTATTTTTATCAGCAACTGGCCTCAGGTTTTTCTCTACAAATATAGAAAGGGGCTCTGTTACCCAGTTGTTACCGGAAACAATAGGCCTCAAAGGAGATGTGACTGGGTTCTTATGGACCTTGGGTAATCTGTTTATAATTGGTGTCATAGGTTTCACAACTTTAAAATAATTATATAGATCAAGATGTATTGTGTGATCTAACAGCATGTCATATAACGTATGCTCAACATTAGTTATCAATTTCCTAAGTTTAGTAGGATTAATCAGCTTATACATATTACTGTCATTCAACATCTCATGCATAGTCATATTATAGTAAACACTGTCCATGATTACTATCAGACCGTTTTTGTCCACAGGCTTGATAGCAATGTCCACGTCCAGTTGCAACATTCTCAAAGCCTCATTTTCTTGTTTGCTCATGTTAAAGAAATTGTCCTTTTTACCACTAGTCAATTTATTAAACAATTCTTCTTCACATAACTGTGAAAACATATCGATAGTAGTATTACTGGATGGCATAAGTGTACTAGGTTTCCTATATCTTGAAGCATTAGAATCAATACCATTATCAAACATTAATTTCAATAAAACATTCCTGTTAAACATTTTTAAATTAAAACTAGTTTCTGTTACCTCAGTCTTTCTAGAAGGTATAAATAACAATCCCTTGTTCAATAAACTGTATTGCGCTTCATTTAATGTTCTCGAGGAAATGTGTCAGTTATAGGTCTGATGAAGTGGTATATCTACATCATGAAAGTGCTTACCAATAAACCTGCTGTTATTATTTCACTAGCCATTGAGTGATCCTTTGGATGTTGTTGTGGAAGGTGTGTATATATTTTATCCAAGGATCCCGTTTTGCTGACCTCTATTTGTTTTGTGCTTGGATAGTCACACAGCTTGTTACTGGTTGTGCTATACTAATGGAAGAAGGACTGTATACTGAAAGGCATAATAATGTGCCAAGACTGTTGCACTGGAGATTGTGAAAACATTATAATATTGAAGTAGATGAAAAACATTGGAAACATGCGCCACAAAGCATCACATAAAATGCTGAAGTCTATATCACATGAGATTGCCCATCAACAACAGTTCAAAAGAGAGATGCGAGAAAAACAAATATGTATAGTGGTCCATGAAAAGAAGACAAAAGTTGCATTGATCATTGAAATTGCTGCACTCAGTGACTATAGTGTCTTACGTACAGAGAGACACAGAGTAATAAAATATCAGGATTTGCAGGCAGAAATTAGAGCATTGTGGAAGAAAGATACTCAGACAGTTCCAATATTAGTAGGAGCAAAGGGTATTATAAAAAGAATTTAGAATCCTACTTAGATATGTTACCAATACATGTAACTTCATACAAATTGCAGGAGTCATTACTGGGCACATTGCAGGTGCTGTGAAGAGCGCTTCTGACCAACATCAAAGATTAAAACAATACTAATTTCATGCACTTTGATCATACTTTGACTTAGGAATGAGGTCCATTCCCTTCATGGTATTAGAAAACCAAAAGATTTGGAGAAATTAAAAAAAGGGTAGAATTCACTGAGCTTTCTAACAGCACAGGGAGGAGGTGAGGGTATCATTATCATCCCCCTCACCTTGATGGCTGTAACAGAAGTTTTACCCATGTCCCGTTTCACTAGCGCACACAGAATGAGGTGCCTATGAATCCCAGTTTTGTGCATTTCCCCTGGCTACACTGTAAGTGCAGTGTACAACTGCCTACTGTGCCCACTAATGAAAATACTGACTCTCTGGGCAGAGTAGCACTTCATGCCCTTGCAGCCTTTTCTGAGGTCATCAGAATCTCATGCTTTAATACCAAGCTATTCACGCTTTCTCAAAGAATGATACTACATGCTTTAATACTGACCTATTTACGCTTTCTCAAAGAATGATACTACATGCTTTAATACTGACCTATTCATGCTTTCTCAAAGAATGATACAACATGCTTTAATACTGAACTATTCACGCTTTCTCAAAGAATGATACTACATGCTTTAATACTGAACTATTCACGCTTTCTCAAAGAATGATACTACATGCTTTAATACTGAACTATTCACGCTTTCTCAAAGAATGATACTACATGCTTTAATACTGAACTATTCATGCTTTCTCAAAGAATGATACTACATGCTTTAATACTGAACTATTCATGCTTTTTCAAAGAATGATACTACATGCTTTAATACTGAACTATTCATGCTTTCTCAAAGAATGATACTACATGCTTTAATACTGAACTATTCATGCTTTCTCAAAGAATGATACTACATGCTTTAATACTGAACTATTCATGCTTTCTCAAAGAATGATACTACATGCTTTAATACTGAACTATTCACGCTTTCTCAAAGAATGATACTACATGCTTTAATACTGAACTATTCATGCTTTCTCAAAGAATGATACTACATGCTTTAATACTGAACTATTCATGCTTTTTCAAAGAATGATACTACATGCTTTAATACTGAACTATTCATGCTTTCTCAAAGAATGATACTACATGCTTTAATACTGAACTATTCATGCTTTCTCAAAGAATGATACTACATGCTTTAATAATGAGCTATTCAAACTTTCTCAAAGAATGATACTAGTGGCTTAGTCCCATCTCTCCCTACTGCTACCTTAATATTCTGCTCCTCTTACTGAACACAGATCACTGCAGCTGTAGCCTAGATTCAAACCCGTTCTTAACATTTATTAGTATTCAGAATCATGTGTAGTGTAGTAAACTAGACACAGGCAAGTGCACATTGTTGCCTGGTCCAGCACAATTACAGAAACCCTTTGAAACATCCATGTTCTATGAAGCAACCCACTAGAAGATTTACCATTATAATGATCTTGTGACGTTGCCTTTATAAGATGCAAGGCAGAAACAGAGCTTTAACAACACTGTGCTGAATACTTCTGTAAAGAACATCTTAATAGGCAGCAGACCATATAGTTTCTGAACTTTTAATTTTTTTTAGATTCCCTCAATGACATGCTGAGAAAAACCACACAGTTTAAGTTAAATTTCTAGACATTTAATTGTACCAAACCATTAGTATGCATATTGTTTCTCTATACATTTGGAGAGCTGACGACACCAAAATACTTTCAATAAAGAGAATAGTTTCCATTTTATTAGTCTTAGAGCTCACCAAGGTTGTATACCTATGAAAAGTAAAACATACTAGCTATACCATCTATATTATAATATTCTAAAGAAAAACATATATGCATAAACAAGAACTGATGGAAAGGCATAAACGAAGACAAATATTATTAAAACAATGCAAGGGACAATGTGGAATGTATTTAGGATGTTTATCTGTGATTATAAATACAGACTTTCTAAGACTAATACATAAACTACATCATCCCTGACCTAGTCAAATACATAACATTAATTTGATCCCTGTTTTAGTTGACTGTTGCTTAGGCAACTCTTATATATTTGATTTGATAGCCTTTATGTGATTTGTGGTAGTTTACTCATTTTTGTCTGTTTAGTGAGGTGTACTCTGCACCAATTGCCCTAGGATTTTAGACAGAGGGTGACTGTATTTGCAATGACAAAAAAAATGCAAACTATCCCCAGGATTTAATAAAATCCTTGTAGGGCACAGTGTAGAGCCTACATGGAAAGTATCCATATACATGGCCACGGATCCCCGTTGGCAACACACTATGCATATTAATGATTAGGTTCATAGGTTCATAGGTTCATACTAGGCTATCTGCCCGAGGGCATTTACAAGCCTAGCCCATCGTTTTGTGGCTTACTCCACCCCTTTAGTATGGGGAACTATACCCATTATTTTGCTGTGCCTCTGTCGAGCAGTGACACTGAGGTAATCCCTGGGGTATATCTGCGATCTCCCATCCATTGGTCAAGATTTCTCTTGAACAAGGCCAGCGAGGTGCTCTGCCTCACATGTACCGGGATTTTGTTCCACAGCATAGGGAGTCTTTGGGTGATGAATCTATCCCTCCAGCACGTCCTATTAATAGCCGTGTCAAGGTTTAAGTCTCCCGCCCTTGTGGCTCTGATGGATCTAGATTTCTTGAGGTGAAGCATATTCATCAAATCTGGGTTTGACATGGCCTTGTATGTTAGGCAAAGGTCACCTCTGAGCAAGCGGTGGCGACTGAATAGAGCTGGAGTTCTTTCAGTCGGGCAGCATAGGACAGATTTTTGAGACCCTTTATCCTTTTGGTGAGGAACTTTGTGGCCTCTCCAGCTGCTGCAAGTGTCGGGTCAGATACATTCCGAATGGGGCATTGTACTCAATCATTGGTCTGATGAGTGATGAGTAAAGGGAGACTATGACCTCCCTTGATCTAGATGAGAATCCCTTCATGATAAGGTGGGCAATGTAGAAGGTCTTCCTAACTACTTTAGCTACATGGGTGTCGAATGACAGACTACTATCAACCTGGGTCCCCAGGTCCCTGATAACTTCTTCTGTGCTCAGTGGATTGCCACCTATTTGGTAGCTAGGGGTAACCTTGTTTTTCCCGAAGGATATGACTATGCATTTTTTGGCATTTAACTTTAGGCCATGGCTCTGGCACCAGTTATCCGTTTCTGTGAGACCCTTCTGAAGGATATCTGTGTCAGATGTGTTTTCTACTATGGCGCCCAGTTTGCAGTCATCTGCAAACTTTGTCAGCCATAACCCTCCTGTGTTTGCTTGTACTTCGGAAAAGTAGATGCCAAACAAGAGTGGGCCCAGGACTGAGCCCTGTGGGACACCACTTGTGACAGGCTTTGAGTCAGACATGGCGCCAGCAGCTCTGACCCTGTGGGTTCTGTCACTCAGCCAGTTTGCAACCCATCTTGTGATGTATGGGTTGACATTTAAGCTGATGTGTTTTTCAATGATACCCGAATGGGGTATTGTATCGAAGGCCTTAGCCAGATCAAGGTAGGCTGTATGGACTGCCTTTCCCTCATCAATGGCTTTGGTGACTGTTTCGAAAAAGTCAACCAAGTTTAAAAGGCATGATCTGCCTTTGACAAAGCCAAACTGGGTTGGATCCAAAGTCTGCAAATTCCCTATGTCTTTATTTATGAGGTCCATTATGATCCTCTCCATGGCTTTGCAGATAAGGCTTGTCAAGCTAATGGGCGGTAATTGCCAGGGTCGGTGGAGGCACCGCCTTTGTGAAGTGGTACCACAGTTGCAGTGCGCCACTGCCTGGGTACGTATCCAGAGGTAAGACTTTGATTAAACAGCTGTCCTAGCTGTGGGTTTAATTCCTCATTGAGTTCATGGAGCACACAGCCGGGGACACCATCAGGTCCCATGGATGCTGTGTTTTTGCTTTGGAGAGAGCAGTTCTCACTTGGGCGCTGGAGATGTTTGGGGGCTGCAATCGTTTGGTATAGATATCTCTCCTTTTGGGGGGGGGAGTTTGCACTGAACCTGTCAGCCAGTATGTTGGCAATGTCTGTAGGATCAGTAATCTTCACATCATTTTGAACTAGCTCTGAGCATATCTGGGAGTTTCCTCCCAGGTTTCTAACTATAGCTAAAGAAGGCCTTATGATTGTCTTTTGAGTCTTTAGCTATTTTTCTCTCGAAATTTGCTTTGGATGATTTTATGAGAGCTCTTAGTTTTTACTTATAGTGATCAAGGGTGTCTTACCTTTTAAGGATTTTGCTCTATCTTGTAGTAGCTTCCTCCTTTGTTGTAGAGTTTGTTTATGGCTGGGGTCTACCAGACTGGACGCTTGCCTTTGGTACAAAGAGTCTTTGTTTTGCTTGGGATTGCCTTATCCATGCAGTCCTGCAGGTGCTGGTAGAAGGCATTTGTAAGTGATTCAGCGGCTTGAGTACTGTTTTCCGCCGGCTCGGGGCCTTAAAGGAGACCACACTAGCCTTTAGAAGTGTGAAGTCAGCTTTGAGAAGTTCTTTACTGTGGTCTTTTTTATTTCAGGTGGGGGTGGGATGAGGACCTCCAGCGAGATTAGTTTGTGGTCTGATCTCACCAGTGAGGGGTACACCTCCGGTGTTGAACATTGTGCTCCCATGTTCGTGATGATGAGATCAAGTATGTTATCCCTCTTGTGGGGATGGTGACTAGTTGTTCCATGGCATTTGAGTTTATGAATTCCAGGAACTTTTGGGCTAGGGTGTTTGGGCTTGAGTAGTGTTCCCAGTCTATATTAGGGTAATTGAAGTCACCTAGTATGATGGTGTTTGGTGATACATTTATCCCCTCTAGTGTTTTCAGGAAGGCCATGTGAGGTTCCTGAGTTTGTGAGGGTGGCCTGTAACATGCTACAATTTGCAGAGCAGTCTTGCCTATGGTTAATTGCACCTGGATGGTCTCCGATGCATCGTGCGTTGCCACCAGTCGCTGCTGAGGGAGAGCTAAGAAACATGGATATTGAATCAGTGTAGGTAGAGGTGTAGCAGCTACCTATAGCTACAGATGCTGCCTGCCACTGTTGCAATGTTGTGAAATGTGTCAGCTATATAACATGTCATTTTCATGATGATTTATGTTGTTTTTAATTACTTTTTTTTTACTGCATGTTTGCATGGTGTGGAGCACAGCAATGCCAAGCTGTGCTTAGATATAGACAGCTGATACCTGACAGACAGCTAAAAATAGAATCTAGATGTAATTACTTATCATAATTACATATATATAGTTTCTTAATTTACGTTTACATGGCATGATGCTGAGTGCAGCAGAGCCAAGCAGAGTTCACGCATACATGGCTGACACCTGCCAGACATCTAAAACCAGATGTAATTAATTATTCATTTATAGGTGTGTTTAAGCATGTTTGCTTGGCATGGCATGGTGCTCAGCAATGCTAACAGGTAGCCTAGTAATATATGTGAAGGTGTATAACCATGGTTCTGGGAGTTTTTGTGCTGCTTAGCTTCGCTTATCTGGTTTTCACTCTGCTAAGTGATGCAAAGCTTTTTTGAATGTTGCTGAATGATGTGTAAGGACAAGAAAATACCCTATATTAAGTCCAATAGGTGGAAACTCTGCAACAGTCATTGGAGTTCAATAAACTGTTGGTATGGCTGCTGGTGTTGGCGAAGGTGTGCACTTTCAAGTGCAGAGGAGGGATATTCAGGAGTCAGTGGGGTCATGGTTGGGCTCCTTGTTAAAAACCATGAACCCCGGCTGGTGCAGGACAGATTCTAGGGCTTATAGTGTAAGGCAGAGTCCTGGGATCATTTGGCCAGGGAACTCACCAGTGTTGCTGGTATTCCCCATACAGGTGAGCAGTGTCATGACCATTATGAAAACCTGAAAAGGAGAAAGACGGGAACCCTGGACACCTGGTCCAGGAAGCTCAAGATGCGAATGCCCCACAAGTATTTGAGTATGTCTTCCTCTGTCTTACCAAAATGCAAGCTGAATGCCTGAAAACTGGTATGCATAATGGTGTTCTACTGTCCCAAACAGCTGCAGCTGAGAGGGCTCACAATGTTGAGACCCATGCTGGGCACTTGGCCAGGTTGCGCCGTAAGCATGGTAAGTACGGATTTAGTATGCCAACTGTAGTGCAATAAGCAAGAAAGAGTAAAGCATTTACTACAATAAAGTATATACAAGGAAAAATGTAGTGCAATAAATGGGCAATTAGAGCTGTAGAGCTGTAGTGTAATAAATGAACAATAAGAACTGTATTTCAATAAAACAATAACAATACCAATAACAGTAAGCAAAATGTTGTTCAGCAGGATTGTGCTGTCAAAACCATTGCAGTAGAGCTATATCCATTGATTGTCTCTGTTAAGGTTGCTTCAGTCAAGTATAACACTGTAATAGCTGCAGCCAGCAAATCTAATGGCCTGCAAACTGTATCACAACGCATATTACTGTCCAAGGCTGTCTCCAGTCCAATATCAGTCACATAATGCTCTCTCTTCCTCAGACATCAGGTTATAAATATATATGGGTGAAGTAGCCCAGTCCATGGGCAGATATCGTGTGTGGACTTCATAGATATTTCAAACCAATAACAATAAAATGTGTTCACTAGTATTGGTGATTCTTATATACAGCTTATTTAATGTATTCTATATGGTTGTATTTCATGCATGTGTGTTCTACTGTCACTTCAATCTAGTATAACATTATAATAGTACTAGAATGCCAGAGGAATGTCCTGTAACTTGTATTGCTCAGTTCACAGTATAGTTCCAGGTGATCTCCAGGCAAGTGTTAGTTACTCAATAGTCAGCAGTGACTCAGTAGTTCAGTCTATTAAATGCTTTGTATGCAGTACTGTTTGCCACACACAGTCCTGGGTACAAATCCAGTGGTATGTAGCACCAAATTTTCAGTATCAGTCGCTTAATGCTCACATTTTCTCTCTCACCAGGAACACAACAAATATATGGGTGAGGTGGCCCCATATTATGAGCAGGTATTGTGTTTAGATTTCACAGAATGTTAACACCATAGCAAGAATGTGTTCAGCAGCACTGTTGATTCATAACTAAAGCTGTGTAATCCCAATATGGCTTGTTACCTTGCATGTCTGTACTACGTTGCTGCAGTCAATTGTTATAGTATTTGCAGATGTTGCACATAATATACATTAACATGCATTTGGATGAATAAATATGATGTTTGATTCTGTTAATACTAACAAAGGTTTGGTTATTACTAACTGTAACTTATTGCTATACTTCAATTTTGACAGCATGTCAAGGGAGTCCGGTTCCAGCTGATCCCCCTACCTTGCCTCAACTGGCCATGGCACTGGGTCCCAGACCCAGTGGTACCCCCTCTGCTGCCCCTGCACTACCTGCGGTGTCAGGTAGTACTGCCTCATGGGATGGGAAAAGGCCCCTCTCTGGGACTGGTGGCAGAGGGGGAGTTGTCACCCAGGCAGAGCTGCTGGTCTTGGTGTGTATGATAGTCGACCATAGCTATGACCCCCACCTGCACCAGATTGAGGGCATGCTGGCCAACCTGGTAGGGCAGCCTCACCCTGGTGTCTAGCCTCCAACACAGCCACCCTCAGGGCAGTGATGGAGCAGTGCCAACAATCCCATGGGTGTGGACGTGAGGCACATGAGACTTGGATTCCACAAAATCCTCCCTGTCCAAAGGGTTCACTCCCCCTCATGTGTCACACACCACCCCTGTCTGCTGTCTCATATGTCTTGTCTGTTTGCAAATGCATCCTCACCTACCCAACTTACCTCCCCCACACATACCTATGTCCCTTCCCCAACATTCCCCTCTCACCTTAAAAAAAAAATTGGCACCTGTTCCAAAAAAATTGCCCTATACATAGCTCTCCAGTTCACACACATGCCCATTGGACACATGTAATTTGCTCCATTTGGCTTGTTGTTTTCACCCATCTCTCTGGGGTTTCAAAATCAAAATTCATCTACAAATTCTGTCAAAGTGCATAGTTGTTGCTATACAAGAAAGGGAGAGCTACAGTTCTTTCCTACACCCTTCCTGCACATCCCTCTCTGCCTTTTAATATGTTTTCTCCCTGCTTGCCCCATTTCACCACATTCCTATTTCCCCTTTTTTTCTTTTCTTTATATATTTTGTAGTGCAGCTTTGCTAAGCTCAGCTAAATAGAGCTATAATGACTATATGTGTTTCTGACATTGTAAGACACATGCATAAATAAACATCTCTGCCATGTTTTGAACCTGAGCCAGTCACACCTCCAGCACACTATATTAACCTCCCACACCACACAACTCTTAATTAAAACAACTGATGTGAACAAAACATAGTAATTACCAATTACAGTCATTAGGTGTGTTTCATGGGGGCTGTGGGCCTCGCTGCATCATGCAAACTGGAATAAAAAATAATGGAAACATGGGAGTTACCTTGGACTCTTGTGCAATAGTGCACCACTAGACAGCCAAAGACATGATAATGGATGTAACTGAGGCCTGTAATAGCAGGTAAATGTGCTCTTTTATCAACAACATGCAGAAAGTCACCAGTTAATACATCCATATAAAGCCATGCACATACTGATGGATGTAGAAAATGTTTGTCACAGCCTGTATGTGTGCACATATACTTTGCAAATACATTTGCTGTAGCAGTGACTCAGTAGCTCAGCCTGTTAAATGCCTTCCATGCAGTACATCTTGCCACAAACAGTCCTGGATTCAAGTCCAATGTTGTGTTACATTTCAAATACATTATTGTGAAGACAGCAATTAACGAATGACTCCTGCATTTATTATCCACACAAAGCATTGCAAATTAAATAACTGCTTTTCAGTCCTGGAAGTCACAGGCCTGCAGGTAGGGACACACATCACATATCCATATAGCATTACTATATGTCGCCTAGTACTCTGTTATTGACACAGTTGCCTAACATACGTACCTTAAACACATGCCATAATTGGAGTGTAAATGATATCCTCACCCTGGCTCTTCCTCTACAATAAGGCTGACAGAGCTGACACAGATACACCTACAGCTTGTTGTTCTTCAAAGTGTTCACACTCTTGATCTATGTCTATTACCTGCAGCAGCAGCTGCAGCCTGTGGTACACACAGCTCTATGTAAAGGTTTCTGCTACAAACCTACCCTGTGTGACAATGTAGTCTCCTCACCCCAGTAATGTCCATCTCAACAGCTAAGAAAGAGGCCCTGTTCTACATAAAGGCCTCATATATTGTACAGCGGTTGCATGTCATTGACTAATGATAGTGCAACTCAGCTGTTTTGGCTGCAATTAGCATATCAGAGTCACAAACTAATTTAGAGGCGTTTACCTGCTAATGAGAAGCATGGTAAAATGCAAGCAGCTTGCTGTGGGCAAACATTCTGTATGAGACTTTCCTCACAAAGAGCACACCTTTGTGAAACATTACTAGTAGCACATTTCAACAGAGGAGTACTGTACTCCACCAGTTATGTAAATTTTTTTTTGTATAACAGGATGCAGATGAGAGTATAGAGGTATGGGGAATAGGGATTACAACAGTAAGCCTGTCTTAGACCTGTGGTAATGACAGGTCATTGATACCCTGCTGTCTTACACATACAGAGGACGTACAATATATCAGGGTTGCATTGTCTTTTGTCATTTTGGAACACCGGTGTTGTTGGACTACCTATATAGTGGTTGCAATAGCACACTGCTATTTGTCTGGCACTGGGCTTAAGACATATTATTGGGTCGCTAGCCTTAGGGGACACACCACAGTGGATCAGATTGTTGGGTGTATGATCACACAGCAGAATCTGTCATGGCACACAGGGAATTACCTTAGTTATGATACTATATCGGTTGTATACACACACGTAGTATGTTGTCACATTGTGGGGTATGACATGTGTGAGCAAGCAGTGGATAGTTCCGGCCATTTTGTTCTTGTGGTAGCTGTACATAGTAGACTTCCTTGTATTTGATCCTGTAATGTGTTTCCATTTTGGTGTGTTTCAGGACTAATGTATCACAGATGGCATGCTCCCTTCTCAGATGCAGAGAATGAACTAATACTTCAGGGACTACAGCAGCATCATCACATCCTCCTATCCATGAGGAGGCATAACAGGGAACAGCAGGCTGCACTGTGGCCACCAGGACAAGACATATGAGCAGGTTTGACACCACAGTACAGACATGGTGAATGCTGCATGATGAAGGGCATGTGATGTCGCCAGGGATTGTGCCATCACCAGTGGAGTCTTGCAATGGAACAACCACTCATGGCTACTGAGGGATTTCTGGTGAACCTAGGGACACACAACAGCTCCCAGGCATCCATCACACCATTCATTGTGGAGGTGGTTACCAGTGTCTACAGCAGAGGAGCATGCAGGTAAGCTCACTGTGATCACCATTGTAATACTGTAGCAGTCATTCTGTCATATTGTACATACATTTACATGGGTGTCAGGTCTATGTGCTGTGGTGGGGTGGTAAACTCAGTCTTACACTCATACTCAGAATGTCACCAATACATCAAGCAACACAGTAGCTACTGTACATGTGAGATATATGCAGGTATTACCTTGTTTTTCTGCAACATGTGGTGGTACTGAAATTACCTCACCCTCACCTTTTTACAGGTCCATCAGGAGTTGTCCAAGGCTGTGGTCCTGCTCCAGGTAAGCTTGATTCTGTGTTGTTATGGAACATATATATGCTATTAAGGTTAAGGACCAGGATAATTCCCTACATACAGGTAATGTTGTGTATAACCAGTGTACAATGGTTGCATGTTCCAGTCTGGAACAGTTACCTACATTTCCTAGAGTGGGTATCACATGAGTGCAGCTGAATGAGCAGAAACACTTTTGCCGTTATAGTTCAGAGTGAATAAGCCTCTTTGTGTGCATGAGGCAATTAATCCAACATTTATTTATTTATTGCGTTTGTTTACCGGGAAGGTCCACTGGGACAAAGAGTGCCCATTTTCAGTCGAGGCCCGAGGAGAAAAGCTCCATAGTGCCATCTACAATACATACAATTGGTTTGAAGCTCAAATAAACACTACAATACATACAATTTGATAAATACACAGATAGCTCAGATAAACAATTTCATATGTACTATTTGATAATGATAGCAAATATAACAGATTAATTGGTGTAAGAATTTTTAACAAAGAAAAAAGAAATATAGCAGTTGTCAGTACATTTGCACAAGGGTGCGGAGGAGGTTTATCTGTCAGGAGTAAAGGTGAAGGTATAAGAGGTAGTATGGGAAGGAGGAAGGAAAGGTGGAAGTAGAAGAAGGGAAGAGTCAGAGTCAGGTTATGGGTTGTGAGGAGATAACACATGGGCAGATTCAGCCCCCAACAACCCCACCTGTGCCTCACTGTGGCCACCATCATCATCAGAGTCTGAATAGACACTAACTTCAGGTTGTGTGGGGGAGAGACCCCAGCCCCCAACATGCCTTATAAAAAACAAAAGGTCAATGGTACATACCTTATGCATTGAAACTTGTATATATTTGCTAAGATAGGTGTACTGGGTTTTATGTGTTGTTTTATCAGGTATAGTGTCATACTGCATACCTAAAAGGTACATTGTACTGATCAAGTGAAACGTGATTTTCCTGACATTCTTGTTGTAAAGGCCTTGAGTCAAATGTGTATTTTGTTGTGAGGAAGTCTGTTGTGCATGAAAGCGGAGATGAGAAAATGTGAGACTGGTGACGGAGTTGCAGATCCTCATTATTATGACTCTTTGTGGACTTTCCATACATAATAGTGCAGGTAGTAATGTACTGCTTATGTCTTGGTTTCCACAGGTGACTGGGGGTTAGGGTGTCTCCCCTACATAACCTGATGTTAGCGTCTCTTCAGACTCTGATGATGATGGTTGCCATAGTGAGGCACAGGTGGGGATGTTGGGGGCTGAATCTGTCCCAGAAGTTGACATCCCTCTTCTGCCCCCATTGCCACCACACACAGTCAGTATGCCCACACATACCCAGTCCCCACAGGCCTTAAATATTGGACAGCCAGAGGGTGGAGACATTGAACAGGCCAGTGTAGCAACTATGGCTTCAGTGAGTGTAGACACTGGCCACAGCCAGAGACTTGGCAAGGTCCCACACAGGCGGATTAACAGGGGTGCTCATGGGAGGACTGCTGTCTGTCCACCACCTGTTGCAGTTGTCACATCACAGGTCACTCGGTGCATGTTTCTGGCCATCATGGAGGCACAGGCATGTTCTGAATGGAACACCAGATGTATGCATAGGGTTATAAATGCAGCACAGTCTGACATCCATGACTGCCTCCACCTCATTGGGGACACCCTGGATTAGGTCACTGATGCAGTTGACAGACAGTGGGCTGAGAAAATGTCTGTCTTGGACCGCACATTGTTTGTGCTGGAACATCTGGTTGGATTTGGGTATTGGACCTATGGACATAGGTCAACAACACCATCTGCTGAGAGTCCATCCAGCCATGTACAGTTATGCTTCTGTAGTGGCAATATATCCAGCGCTACAGAGAGGAGTGTGCTGTTTACACCATGACATGGCAGGCCATGGGCATATGATGCTGGGTGGTCCCGTGGGGAACACAGTCCCAGCAGACAGCATTCACCATCAGATACTAGCAACGCATCTGACCTTGGTCATGGTGGTGCCAGTGCAACTCCTAGCAGAGCTAGTTCCTGTGTTCAGGGCCAGAGATGGTGAACTGTTAACTCTACTATGTACAGTCCAAAGCTGTCCAACAAACACATGTGTAGGGCTATCACTGAGCTTGACTGTGTACATGCACAGACTCACACACCACTGTCACATGCAGGTTACCTACAGACACACATGGCACCTCTCCATGGTCAATCTAACCCGCTCCTCTTCCTGACTCACACACATGCTGCAAACCATTTGGGCCAGCCTAGACCTCTAGCACCCCCACACATCACCCTGTGCAAGTGATGATACCTGTGCCACATCCCTGTCATGGCCCCCATTGATGCAGGAGAATGAAGCTGTGTCTGAAGCACAGGGTGACTATATTACTTGATATGTACTTTTGTAATGCAATATTGTTTTGCCATGCCACTGGTAGTGGTTGCCAGCATAGACTGTATGCTGGCATGTGTCATGAGTACATAACATACTTTTGTGGACCTTATGTTGTATGATGTTGTACTGGGAGTATTGTTACATAATGACAGGTATGTCACAGACCTGTGTATGTTTCTGTTCCAGGAGTCTGAGGGGATAACCTATGGACACATGGCAGCAGTAAAGCAGCACAGCATGTCATGGCAACACAGCAGAAATATTACTTCAGCGTGGTACAGCAGTATATGTGCATGGCTCCATAGGTTCACATCTGTATGACAGTCTACCAAGGACAATGTGGTGGTCAGCTACAGGGCAAGGTATGATCCTGCTGGAGTGCATATGCTGCCTATCTGTAAGAAGCATAGTGGATGGATGACTCACTGTAAGGACATTAACCTACTATGTGATGTTAGTACTACATGGCTTTGGGAGACATTTCTCTGGCAGACATAAACACACCCTTGAAACAGACCCTGCCTAGTAGCACACAGAGCCCCTCAGTGCACCTCAGCACATGCTATCTGTTTGATTGACTGGGTGGCCATCATCTTAACACACAGTGTCTGTCTGAGTTCCTCTTGGACTAGGGCAATATGTGCTGGTCCTGTACTGAGGGCTATGCAGATGTCTCTGATTGTGAGGGCTATATGGCCATTATGCTAGTTAAGTTCACATGTCCTATGGCTCCATAACATGATGTATACTGCTGTAACAAACAGCCTCACACTCAAACATGGCCACATTCAGGTTAGCACCACTTCCACTCACTGCATACAGGACACACCAAGGCACACACATACTGCAAGTTGGCTGTATGTACATTAGAACAGTTACCTATGTACTGATACACACTGCAGAACACAGTACCGGATGCATGCAACACAACTCATGTCTACTAGTACTATCAGTTTAGAATATAGTGCTTGTTGATATCAAGCCTTGTTGTGGTTACTCATTCGGGAGGAGCACATCACCCACTACAAATAAAATGATGCAAAACCCTAACTATTTGTAAGTTACAAAGGCTATCATAAGTATGCCATATGGATATACACACACACCATGCTGGGCGGAGTGAAATTAGAATATCTACTTATCTAGGATTATACACTGTAGATCACAGGACTTATCACATGCACCACGGGTTAAGTTTGTTATCTATGTGATTGCAGGCACAGTACTTGTGCATTACACAAATTAGGCTTGTGTTGAACAGCTTCTGTGGCCTACGGAGTGATATTGGATCATACTGTTATCTGCATCTAGTATCCTAGCAGTGAGATAACTATTTTCATCCTGGCTATGTGTGTACAGTTACTAGTATGGTCATATGTGGCTGTTTGCAGTTAGATAGGTGACACTGTGGGTAGGAACAAAATGCCCTGTCTAAATGTGTATTGACACCATTATACATTACACTACCTTGTCACCTGTGTCTGTCTATGTGCTGACATGCAGCAGGCATAGGGGTCTGTAGGTAAGTGGATTATGTACTGCTGCACACTTAGTTTGGATCCTTTGAGCAACCTTATGCCTGTGTGATAGTGCAGTTTACTCACCATTATTAGGGTATGTTGGACAATGCAGGCACCTACACACATATTTCTGTATATAACAGGGATGTATATATAAATGTACCTGTGTGTGTGTGTGTGTATGATATGTATATTGTTATGCAGACATATGGGGGTAGTCTATGTATCATTTTACTATATATAGCTATATATATCAGTATATATCTATTTGACACTATAGATATATTATGCATGTGAGAGAGAGAGATACTAACAGATATGTTAATGTATATGTCTGTATGTATAGACATTTATACATAACAGGTCATTTTGATGAAGGGCTATCAGAATTGTGCTCATTTTACTAAGTGTACAGGCATGCCCAGTGGGACTGTCAGTACTTATAAGGTGACTCCAGACCACACTTACCTGTATTCCAGTCCATGATTTTGTATGTTACAGACATTAATATCTGCCCCCATTTCTGCAGTACTGCACTTCTCTCAAAATGTCCACAGCATTCCCCAGCTGTCTGCTGTACTAAATATGTGACTGGGGTTGGTAATGTTACACCACCAACAGACTGACAGTCTGCAGACCTTTCTACATATGTTTGGGCTGTTCCTCATACATGTGTGGTCTTCTGGTGATTTATTGAATCTTGACATTAATACATTCTGCTAACTACAGAGAAACAATTGTGTGTCAGACTTTATATTCATCAAAAAATGTGTACTACTGCAATACCTTTAATTTCACCAACTGTCTAGATTTATGTGAGCAATATTTAAACTCTGTCCCTATGTTTGGCCTTTTTACCCCCAGTCTTAATGGCTTTATCCAGATTTCTTGCACTAAGAGGTTGGGAGGTATGACAGTCTGTGAAAACACCAACATACTACTACTTCACATGCAAAAGATTTGAGTAATTCCAGAATAGAACCATCAACACCATCACCCATGCTAGCTTACCTTGTCCACTGAGCCACATTCATCATACAGTCAACAGCATAATATGTGCATTGCTATCCTGAGGAAGAGAGACATATCATGTGTGAGCGCTATCTATGGTACAGTCCTGAGATAGCCTGGTCCACTGTTATACCATAGCTGATTTTCTGTTAAAGCAGTTATATGGGTACACTGCTGTGCTGGAGGTGGGGAAACAACAGCACATGATCAGCTTGTGTAAACAGCAGTCCAAATATCATGTATGGCCACTGTTTAACATCTCCCTTGTCTGATGTTGTGAATATTCCAACCATGAGGCCTAGTGAAAATTAAGGAATACATATTATTGGACTAGGTACAGTTGTCCCATGTGGATGTTAACTCTGACCAAATAGGCCACTATATTTCCTTGCATAACAGCAGCAGATCCATACATGTGATGTCTTATTATAGCAATCCTTATAATTACTGTATAGATTAGAGACTCACCTTGGGAAAGCAGCAGTTCACAGAACTGCAGTTCATGGCTGACACTGTCTGATGCAGGCAGTACACAGCCAATACATGGATAGGTACAGGTTCTGTGGGTTGCCTGGCATCAGCTATTTTAATATATGTATGTGAGTAAGAGTAAGGTGTCAGTCCATAGGGCCATAGGATCATAGGTTGTCAGTTTTTGTGCTATGTGTTATCACTTAGCCAATGCCAGGGCATACTGGGAATGCCTACATCTGCCTACAGGGACATCATCAGGGGGCTCCTCCTCCAAGTCCTTCAGTGAGTGTGGCTTTGGTGACCTAGGCACTGGTGGTGGTCAGGTATCCCTTCCCTATGCTGATCCTGGTGCAGCTGCTTCCACAGGAACATACTGTGCAGCATGGCAAATACTGTGAACATATGTGCACATGTGGATGGAGAGTACTGCAGGGCTCCACCAGATATATCAAGGCACCAGCATCATGCCTTCAGCAACCCAAACACATTCTCTATGATGTTCCTAGTTTGTGTGCATGCCTCTTTATGGCATTCTTCCATGGATGCATGTGCATTTCTGATGGGTGTCATCATCCAAGTTTCCAATGCATAGCCACCATCCCCAACTAAATGGCCATGTGAGATGTCCCCCCCCCCCCAGCAAACAGCTAGTACAGCTGTGATGTGTGCCAAATATAGGAGTCCTTATAGCTGCCAGGGCTGCCAGCACACACATTTATGATAATGCCCTGGGCATTGCACATGACCTGGCAGTTACTGGAGTGGTACCCTTTGCGATTGATGTAGATTCTACCATCCTCACTGGGTGTTGCCTGATGTGTACATGGGTGCAATCTATGGCACCCAGTACCTCAGGGAAGTGTGCTACATGGTAGAAGTGTTGCCTGTTGCTGGCCCTCACCTCAGTGGTGAGTGGAAAATATATGTTCTCACTGGCATGTGGTAGGATGGCATCCAGGAACTGGTGAAGTACCCTGGATGTTGATGCTTGCGGGACCCACATCATGTCCCCGGATGGTCTTTGGAAGGTATCTGTGGCTATTATCCTAAGGGTTACACATACCTTTGTTTTCACTGGGATGAGTTCTCCTCTGTTGGGTCTGGGCCTGAGTTGAGGGTGGCAGAGCTCAGTGGGTTCTTGTAGTATGTCTGTGTCCATCCTGTAGTGCTCTACAATCTCCAGCTCATGTATCTCCTGGAAGGTTACCCTGGACCTGAATACTCTTCTCTTCTCTTCCTAGTCCTATTGTCAGCAGCATTGACTTCAGCATCTAACACATACAAATGTAGCAGACCTGCAGCAGCTCCTAGCATTCTTTCAGTACAATTCCCAAATCTGTACTCCAATGGTGCAGGATGTGGGGGAAAAATCAGATTGTAGGGTGTACGCATACTTTATAGTGCTCTACTGTAGGTGCTGCCTGTGTGATTGGCTACCTATGATGCATTGCACCTGTGTAATATATCACTGACATCATTTAATAGCCCTAGTTTAAGTTAAGCATGGATCGACAGAAATTAATACATCATTGGCCTTTTAGATACTCTGAGCCCTGTGGCGCACTGCACAAACGTGCACCCCATAAGTAAACACTGCTTAGCAGTCAGTACACCCCCCCCCCAAAACTTGCATGCTTAGCATGGTGGCATGCCATGCAAACAGGAGCAGCTATGCTCCAATCAGCTCAGAAGTTAGTGGACACACCCTCTCCTGATGTCAACTACCTCCTCTGTGGACACCAACATGGTACTCCGCCTACACAGATGGGATCTGCAGGCATGATTACCCCATTATGCTATTCAGTAACTCCACCTCATTTGCATAGGGATCCGTGTTCACAACCTGGATACTATATGCTTCCAAGCCCTTCCATGTTAGCAACAGCACCAGTGCACCATTATAGATACTGCATGCAGGGTCCTGTAATACTTTGCTGTCTCATGATATTAATATTTGATTTTTCTACCTTTTTTAATAAGGCATGTTTGAAACATGCCAAGATTATTAAAAAAAATATTTTAACATATTTACTGTAACTTTTGGAACACACAAAGGATAGTTTTGCTCATGAGGTGATTTGTATGCCATGGAAGTTTCCATGTTGGCACTCTCATGCGTGGTGCTCACCAACACTTTCTGAATCTAAAAATGTTAACAGCTGTGTTAGTAGCAAAAGGTGATGCCTACATGAAAAAAATGTGTAGACTTTATTAAATTCCCCCCTATGCCTGATACACTGTTTAAATAATGTTAGTTTCTTTGCATCTTTGCATTCATTGACATTGACTTCTTTAATTTCATTCTGTCTGTTGTGTCAAGGCTTGGTTTTATTCATTTTTATTAAAAACTCAGCAGCAGTTTTGATTTGTAAATGATCAACAGAGCAATGGTCATGAAAATCCCCTCACCCATACATTATACACCATCAGGGGCTGCATTTGCTACTCACCAAAAATGTTAGGTAACATACTTCTAAGGTTGTCCACTAAGTAACAAAAGCACTGCCATCAATTCAGTCAAATTATATACTCATAGGTTGTTAATATTTAATAAATGTTGTTAAACTCTATTATTTTTTATCCTGCCTGTATTAGTTTAAGATAAAATAAAGGCAGGATCAAGTAAATATTTATACATATCTTTTTATCTCTCTCTCTCTCTCTCTATATATATATATATATATATATATATATATATATATATATATATATATATATATATATATATATATATATATATATATATATATATATATATATATATATATATATATATATATATATATATATATAAATATATATGGATCCCTATCATATGACAGGAACCTCATTTGACTGAAACCATAGCACTGACATTTCAAAAGAATGAAAAGTCACTTGAGTGAAACCCGTAAGACGGAAACCTATAATACTGAATTTCAACATACTAAATTGTAAACTGGATCGTATAAAATCAGACTAGGTGGGTGGCTATGCCCCCCATACCCCCAGTGTGGGAGACTATGCCCCCCACACCCCACATAACTATATATACTAACTCCAGGATTGCACTACAGTGGGGAAAAGGGCATATACCTTTCAAGTACCTTACAGTAGTCTACATGCTGCCACTACTATGCCCTTTTCCCCTATGTGGTGCGATCCTGGAGTTAGTATATATAGTTAAGGGGTGTGTGGGGGCACAGCCCCCCACCAAGTCTGGTTCTATATGGTCCAGTTTAAAATTTAGAATGTTGAAATTAAGTATTATAGGCTTCGGTCTTATGGGTTTCAGTCAATTGACTTTTTAGTCTTTTGAAATTTCAGTCTTATGGTCTAAGTCAAATGAGTTTCAGTCAAATGAGGATTCTGTCATATGATAGGGATCTGTACACACACATATATATATATATATATATATATATATATATATATATATATATATATATGTATATATCTACACCCACACACAGACAGTCTGTGTGTGTATGTGTGTGTGTGTGTGTGTGTGTGTGTGTGTGTGTGAGTGTGTGTGTGTGTGTGTGTGTGTGTGTGTGTGTGTGTGTGTGTGTGTGCGTGTGTGTTGCACTTGGGGTTGGGCTGTTACTTCAAAAGTGACATCATCTAGAGCCAAGGTTTACACCTCCAGGTGCAAGCCCTGCCATGGATATATATCTATCTATATATATATATATATATATATATATATATACATTTAGCATTCACACTATTACAAAAAGGACTGTTTCACATCCTGCTATTTTATATGAAGCACTAGTGCAAAATGGGTAGAAAAAGACATAATTATAGAAACTATAATTATGAGCTCTGTTTTAATCCTGAGTAACAATAACAGAGAAAAATTAAATCATTATTAGACTCAACTTTCATAAATAAATATTATATGGTCTGAAGTAATTAATTCTGATGATGACAAAATGTGTACAGTGAAATAATAAATTCCCCTACAACAAAAATGAACTTCAAATGTAGTCAAATGATTTAACTGTCAGAAACACTGTTAGCAAAATCACTAAAATGAATGTTTTTCTACATGTTAACATTTTGCATTCTAGTACATGCTTATTTCATAAAAATACCACCAGCATAAAGAAGATAGTTTATTAATAGGTTTTAGGAGAATTTATGTTTCAAATTTAACTTAATTGATGGGCAAGTTCTATTGTTTAAACTTTTGTGATTGAATATATATATATGGAATGATGGGATTGTGGATTCATATTAATCTGATGAAGTTCTATAGTGAATGAAAAATGCAGTGATAAAGTTAAAGCATTTTATTGTTTTATAGAGATTCTTATAAATGGACTATTAAAGAAACCTTTTTTGTTGGTACTTGTTCTGCAGTTCTCTTTGTGCCTAATATCTTTGGGCGTTTTATAGGTTCATAGGTTCATAGGTTGGTACTAGGCTATCGGCCCTAGGACCTATACAAGCCTAGCCATAACAATTCTCTGGATAGTTCTTTCCACAATATTTACTTCCCTGGACCCCTGTCTAGCAGGGCGACTGACATGATCCCAGGGGTGAATTTCTTATCTCCCATCCAATCATCAAGGTTCTTTTTGAAGAGGGCCAAGGAGGCGCTCTGCTTGACATGTATGGGCAGTCTATTCCAGAGTATGCGGACTCTCTGGGTAAGGAACCTATCCTTCCAGCATGTTTTGTTCATTGTGATGACAAGGTTTAGATCCCTGGAGCATGTGGCTTTGAATGATTGGGATTTCTTTAAGTGGAGCATGTCCAACAGCTCAGGGTTTGACTTGGCCTTGTATGTTAAGCAGAGATCTCCTCTGAGTAGACTATATGCCACAGAGCATAGCTGGAGTTTTTTTAGACGGTCAGCATATCGCATCTGCTTTAGGCCTGTGATTCTTTTAGTGAGGTATTTCTGTGGCCTTTCCAGCTGTTGCAGATGTCTTGTGAGGTACATACCAAATAGGGCATTATACTCTATACCATTGGTTCTAATGAGGGATGAGTACAGTGGGACAATGACCTCCATTTTTTCTGGATGAAAAGTCCTTAGTGATAAGGTGTGCCACATAGAAGGATTTCCTGACTGTTGTGGCGATGTGATTATCGAAGGTGAGACCAATGTCCTCCTGTGTCCCTAAGTCTGTCATCACACTTTCCGTGTTTAGTGTACTGCCACCTATGTGGTAATTCACGGGTACATGTTTTTTCCCAAAGGGGATAACTATGCATTTCTTGGCATTAAGCTTGAGTCCATGGCTATGGAACCAAGCATCTGTAAGGCACTTTTGTAGAATATCCATATCATTTGGGGATTCAATAATGACTCCCAGTTTGCAGTCATCTGTGAACTTTGTTAGCCAGAGTCCCTTTGTGTTGGCCTGTACTTCAGAGAAGTAGATGCCAAACAAGAGTGGTCCCAGGACTGAACCCTGAGGTACTCCACTTGTCACGTCTCTGGAGCTGGATATGGAGTCTGCTAATTTCTCCAAACCTTTTGGGTTTCTAATATCATGATGGGAATGGACCCCATTCCTAAATCAAAGTATGATTAAAGTTCATGAAATTAGTATTGTTTCAATCTTTGATGTCAGCCAAAAGTGTTCTTCGCAGCACCCGCAATGTCCCCTTCTTCAATTAGTACGGTGTTACTACATGGATTGGTAACATATCTAAATATGATTGTAAGTTCTTTCCTACGACTATTGGAACTGTCTGGGTATCTTTCTTCCATATTGCTCTCATCTCTGCCTGCAGATCCTGGTATTTTATGACTTTTTGTCTCTCTGTATGCAAGGCGATTTCAATGATCAGTGTTACTTTTGTCTTCTTTTCTTGGACCATTATATCTGGTTTTCTAGCATCTATCTTTTGAATTGTTGGTAAAGGATGATCCCATGTGATATATACTTCATCATTTCTATGATGCTTTGTGGCTCATGTTTCCAGTGCTTTTCAGCCACTTCAATACCATAATGTTTGCACAACCCCCAGTGCAACAGTCTTGCCACATTATTATGCCTTTCAGTATACAGACCTTCTGCCAGTAGTGTGTCACAACAAGGAACAAGGTGTGTGACTGTTTCCAATTTGGTTTTACAAAACCTACATTTCTTTGTTTCTCCCACATGTTCAAAGGACTTTGTAAACCTGCATGTACGTAGCCCACTATCCTGGGCTGCCAATATTAAGCTTTCATTTCTTGGTTTAAATTCGCCTCTCCTTAACCATTGCTGCATTCATTCTTGATCAACATGAGGCTCTTCCAGAAGTTTTCCATACTTGCAACTATATGTTTTTTTCACATTTCTTGCCTTCTCACCTGGTCCTTCACCTTATATTCTCTATTTTGTTTTTTGGCATATTCAATTGCTGCCTGGTTTTTATCTGCTTCTGGCTTGATTTCCATTCCTGCTTGATGTCGATATGCTTCTGCTAAATTTAGCAGAGAAGTTATATTAGATTTATTATCCTCATGTTTCAAAGCATTCACTACATTTAGATTTGTGAGGTCAGTAAATATGTGTGGAATCCCATGATTGCAGATCTATACATATAATTAATTTCAAGGAGGTCCATCCCTCCTTCAGAATGGGGAATATATAATCTTGGTATACACTAATTTTTATGAATCATTTGGTGAGCATGAAGCATCCTTCTTGTTTTAATATCTAATCTATCCAGCACTTTTTGGGCCCAGTCAATCACTCCAAAACTATGTTAGGACAGGAAGAGCAAACCGATTTATAGCTTGGATCTTGTTCCTAGATGTCAGTGGTGTTCTCAGTATTAATTTAAGTCTTCTAAAGTATTCCTTACTGAGTTATATTCACATTTGTTCATGCTTTATTGCTGATCCTTCATCAATTTCCAAGTATTTGTATACTCCCTCTTACTCAAGTTCTTTTAATATCACATTCTAATCCAAAACTTATGTTTTCCTGGTGCTGCAGTTTTCCTGCTTTAAAGGTTGCTTTTGCACATTTATAAAGACCAAATGACATTTTAGTATAATCTGAAAAAGTTTTGACAATCTGCAGCTGTGCCTTCAGTTCCTCATCTGATGAGCTATACAGTTTTAAATTATCGACAAAGAGAAGATGAGAAGTCTTTAAACTTTGTTGTTTTCTTGGAGCCAAATTGTAGCCATGGCCTAAACTGTTAAGTAAACAGCTTAATCTGCAAGGCAGAATAGCAGCTGTGACAGAGAGTCACCCTGGAATATCCCCCTTTGAATTTTTGTCCCTGGGATTATAATCTGTCCTTTATCATGGCTTAATTGCAAAGTAGATTGCTATTGTTTCATGGTTACTGTAATATAGTCAATCAGTGTAGGCTGTATCTTATACATTTTTAAGCACACTTTTATCCTTGAATGTGGGATACTATCAAATGATTTTTTTGTAGTCAGTCCATGCCATACTTAGATTTCTTCCCCTTTTTACAGTTCTCCACTATAACTTTATTTAACAACAAATGATCCTTTGTTCCATATGACTTTCTTTTATTGCCCTTTTGTTCTACTGCCATAATTGAGCTTTCTTCTAAATGACTGTAAATTCTTTCGGTGTCAATTCCTGTGTATAGTTTATATGTCATCGGAAGGCAATTTATTGGTCTATAATTTTTAGGGTAGCTTGCAAGTTCACTCATAAATAAGAGCATTGTTTTGCCTGTTGTTAGCCAGTGGGGTGTCTGTTCAGGGTGCGCATATAAATAGTCCTTATTCATGGCTAAATCCTCGTGCAAAGATGTTAATACTTTTAACCAAAAGTTAGGTACTGCATCTGGGCCTGGGGTTTTCCAATTAGAGGCTTTTCTTAACTTTGTTTCAATCTCTCTGGCTGTTACTTCATCCCATTTCATATCCTGTACCTTCTTATTCTTTCTTTTACTTCTTCTATCCATTTAGCATCTTTGTTTTGTTCCACAGAATCTTCATAGATACTTCTCCAAAATATATCTACTTCCTCTTTTTTGGTGGTCTTTCAAATCCTTTTACCTTATTTACTAATTCTCTGTAAATCTTTTTGGGGGCATCAATAAATTGCTAATTTTGTACTTTTCCCTTATATTTATCTGTGTATATTCTAAGTTTTTCTGCCTGTGCTGAAATGTTTAGTTTGTTATTTGTGGTAATGCATGATAGATCCTGATCTGTTCTAATACCGTGCATTGCTTTAATCACATCTATCTTTCTTAGTATTTTTGTTGATCTATTCCCTCTTCTATAATCTTCTAACAGTGACACTTCTTGTCTTAATTGCTTTATAGTTTTTTCTATTCAATACTTCCATGATGGTATTCAATCTCTCTCCTTCCTTTCCCTCACTACCCTGTGTTCTTGTGGTAGAACTTTATCAGTTATTAATTTAGCAGCACAGTAATATATTCTGTTTACTTCTGTTGTATCACATGGATCTCTATGTACAGTCCTAATTACCGTGTTCATTTGTTTTATCAGACTTCTTACTTTTTGTGTTTTGTTGACCTTCTGCAGTCTACTTCTCTTATTGATCTTAATATATCTATCCATGTTCATTAAATCAAATAACTCTTCTGTTAGCTCATTTTCTTCCAAACTGAGGGCACATCCCTTGTTTTCTGTTTCCTGCAGGTATTCTATAAAAAGTTCTATAGCATCTTCCTGTGGCACATTCTCTTCAATTTCATCCTGTGTCATCTGTTGCTCTGTCATATGGGAACTCACTGGCCTATCACTCCTCAACATTGACTGCATCAGAGTTTTTACAGTTTCCTGTTCCTTTCCTTGCTGTCTAGCTTCAAGTGAACATTTGTACTGGTTTCCTATGGAAGGCTCCAAAATATTTTGATATGGCACCTGACCAATTGCTTCCTGTTCCACTAGTTTCCCCTTAATTTGGATATCCATTGCTCTATCCTGTTATGGTGCTTTCTGCATTCAATTTTCTGCACTGAATCCTTCTCTTTGCAGCTGCTCCATAACCTTAGTGTCTGTTTCTTTGACTTCTCCATCACTAATCTTGTTTTCTACTTTTCCTCTTAGTCTTCTTATTTTTTGTATTGTAAAGTTCTCCATATTTGGATTCCGTTGCCTGTATTTCTCTTCAAATATCTTTGGTGCTGCTCTTTTTGTAATGGCTAGTTTTGCTTTCTCCTTTGTATAAATATTACACCATATTAAATCTCTTTTCCTTTCCCCTGTCCATATTTCTTCTTCACATGCTCCTGATCTTCTTGCTTTTCCTTATACTGGGAACTGACTCTATCATGCTGTGATGTAGTCTGTGTTAGACCTTCTACACTAAATCCTTCACTTCTCAGGCACTCAATAACTTCAACTTCTATTTCTTTAACTTCTGCTTTACTAATCTTCTTTTCCACATTACATCTTTGTGATATTAATTTTTTTATTGTGAAATTTTCCATACCTGGATGCCTTTGCCTGTATTTCTCTTCGGATATATTTGAGAATGCCTTCTCTATATTAATTAATTTGGCTTTCTGCTTTGCATAAATATTGCAGCATATCAAATCTCTCTTTCCTTCCCATGTCCATATTTCTTTTTTATGTTTTTCAGATATCTCTAGGTTTTGTTGTTTGTATTTTTGCATTTCCTCAGATGCTTTTTTTTTGCAAACAGATCAAAGTTTCTTGATCTATATACTGTTTTTCTAAAATCTGTTGTATTAATGAACACAGATTCGTATTTGAAGCTTCTGATAGTTTTTCTTGCGGAAGTATTTTTCTTTCCTCTAATTTCTCTCTTAATCTTTTTGTATATCTTATGTTTGGAATTTTTGGGCTTTTTGCATAATAGTAACAATACATAATTTCTTTCTTATCCTCAATAGTCCACTCTATCATCTCTATGGCTCTTCTTTGGCCAATCAATTTTTGTGATTTTTTTTTTTTTTTTTTTTTGTGGACTGCAACTTCCTTCAACAACAGGGGGGCCATCCTCCTGCTGGGCCTGGCCTGGCCCCATTATAGGAATGTTTCCGTATTTTGAGGATTCTACACTGTCATTTTTTCCAGTCCTGGCACCAGTGCGCCTACCAGGATTGGGCACTTTTTTTATCCTGGGTCTTGTGCACCGAGCTATCTTTTCTAATTTCTGACCTATGTTTGTCCATGATATATGCTATATAAATACAGTCTATATATCAGTGTTGCCTTGGTGAGATTTTGTGAAAACAGGGTCCACCTCACAAAGGTACTCATCAAGACTTGAGGATGAATTAAGTTTCAGCACTATTACTCTCCTTTGTTTGCTGACTTTCACCTCTCCTTTAGGACCCTGTGTCACCCACCTGATGTTGGGTTACTCCAGCAAACCTCTTCCACTGAGGGGTATACTGTGCTCCGACCACTTAAACCCACTCCCTACTCAGCTTATCAAGCTCACCAAGACTAAAGCCAGTTCCATGTCTCTGAACTGTGGTATTGATTACTTTCATTAAAGGTTTACCTTTTCTCAGAGTATTTATCATAAACATTCTAACCTGGTCATTAATTAAAAAGGAATGCATATTAACACCCTGTATTAGCAGTTATAGTGCTATTACTTGAAACTTATATGTTAACAGTCCTACTGCCTGCATGCTGCTCATGAATATCTCTGGTTCAGTCTCTCTATAGGATGCAATTTTAAGAACTGAAATGCAAAGTGAATTTAGTTACATGTTTATATGTTCTCTTCAGATTACTGTAGGTTAGGATAAACCACCTTCAATAAGACTGGTATTGTGTAAGATGAGCTTTAATTTGATTTTTTAGTATCACTGACAGACACCAGAACATGAAATTTCAGTTCACCTTACCGGATCAAGTAAAACTTAATGTATTATTATGTAGGTAAATGCATAATATAAGGTAAATCAAATGTATGAGGACCAGGTTCAAACAATATCTTCATTTTGCATATTTTTAAATCATGCTTATTGCTCTTGTAGATATAACAAATATCCAGATTTTTTTTTCAGGACGGTTGAAGAGGTTGTAGTTCATTAGTATTAACTATTTGTCAGTTCAGAGCAACATTTTGACTCCTACAGATTTTGTTCTCCAGTTGCTATTTGTTGAGCTGGGGATCACAGATCAATGACTTGTCTGAAATCCAAAATAACGTGCCTGCAGCAAATTCAAAACCATACACATCCATGCTGTCTATAAAATAGCTGTGTTATTATTCTTTAGTCCTTTGAGGAGGCTATAAAATTTAAAACCTTTTCTCTTAAACCTATTCTCTATATATTTCAACTCCTCAAAAAGGGATTGATTTTGTTGAAGTTAAAATGATTAAATTTATCTCTGTCTTACAAACACTGATCCTATGAGATTAAAGATTCTAAAAAGATTTTACCTTGAGGGTAGTGATAATATCTTTCAGTATTTGATATTATCTATTTATTTATTTATGTTTGTTGACTCACAGTGCTCATTTGGGAAAGATGTTTTCAGTGGACTCTCATGTGAAAAAATAATCTCTAAACAAAGATAACAAAGAAAACTAATGTTAACAAATAGTTGCTGTTTGTAAGTTTCCACTTTAGCTGCAAGGCACTGAGTAGCATTCTTCAAAGAAACAAAATAGTTTACAAAAGATTCAGGCAAGAGTTTCTCTGAGCTGAATTGGGCATCTTGTTAAGAAATTAGCATAAATTATATCTTCAGATTTGCTTTTATATAGGAATTTTGTAAAATTGTGGCACTGATCATTTATCTTTCTGTCTCTGACACCTTAACCACATTTTTTAATAAAAGAATGCAGGAGTTGTTAGTTTTATTTTAAAAATTCTCTATTTACATCTTAAAGCTCCTATAAAGATGTATAGGGTGGTTATTTTGAGTGCAATTTCCATGATTTGAATAATACACATTTACTTTAACATTTGAGTTCTGAGAAGGAGCCCTTAATAATGTCATTTTTCATACCATAAGACTACTGAGAGCCATGCAGTGCAGTGTGAATCAACAATTTTGATGGTTCTCCAGAAATACTGATTACTCCAACCAGGTCAATGCAGGAGGGATTTGTCTTTATACAGTGTCTGCAATGACCCAGGCGGTGTAGAGGGGGCATAGCCAGGGAATAGGAAGTTGCATCGATACACATATAAGTAGAAATATCCAAACGGGTAGAAGCCCAACAGCAGAATGTAAAAAATAGTAGTAAATATAAAAAACAGCTAACATGACCAGAGTAAGACAACGTTTTTAATAAATGGAAAGAGAGTTCACACTGCATAACCACTTCATCAGACCATATGAAGCAGAAATATAAAATTAACTCCTTAAATACTTAATGATGCAGAGCATGTGATTTAAAAACAAATTTTAAAGGTACAGTTGCATTTAGACCTGAGCATTTATTTGCTTGTAACTTCAAAATCCTTTTAAGTTCAGTATATTCAGTTTTATTAAATACACCACCTCCCCTCAAATTAACATCCAACAATTGTAAGACAAAAAACACAAATGAATGACATTTACCCATCATGCAAATATGTTTAGCTGAAGCATTAGATGGATGCCTTTTTCTTTTTTATATCATATAAATATTGCAGGACTCATTCTTTAAGAGAGAGATTAGTTTTTCCAACATAAAAATAAGAGCAGCCAAGTACATTGAGTTAAATATGTTAAATTTGTACTACTACAATCTGCATAAAAATTAAAATAATATAACTGTCCTGTATCAGGATGTACAAAATTAGATGTAATTAGAATATATTTACACATATTACATGATCTACATGGAAATGCACCAACCCTATCAGATAAAATACGTGGTATACATCCCTTAAAAAACAAGAGTGTACAACTGTTATGTCTTGTTAATACTTGGAATTAAATGGGACTTGCTTGTATGCATAATGATTTGCATTCCTGCTGTAAAGCTGTTTCTGCAGCAAAGAGGGATAAGACATCTTTACTGTGTTTTGTAGGCTAATTGGTGTGACAGTTCAAATTCAGATGTGCAAAAATCTTTAATGTGTACTAACATTTATTTTGTAATGTGGCTTATTGTGCGTTTTTTTTTTAATATAACTATTTATGTGGCATGTGGCTTAGCACAAACACAGGGAAATGGATAAATACCATAAATGTCATGAAATGTAATTCTTTGACAGAAACTACATAAACTATACATATGAATCGTGTGTGTGTGTGTGTGTGTGTGTGTGTGTGTGTGTGTGTGTGTGTGTGTGTGTGTGTAGCACACATGCTAGACATGATAAACCACACAATATCTACTGTCTGTAGATCATGGTTCAAGTCCCACACTTGTCTTTTAAGGATGGCTCTTAATAAACGCTGCTCACAAGGATGAAACAAGGTGAGCTTTGCTTGTTACGTTTGTGTGTCATTTAACTGCAAAACTGAACTAATACCCCCATGTAAAGCAGACAGAACACCTGCAGCCAGGATGCAGACATTCTCAGTTTCAAAAAGGATACATTGTTGCATCTTTTACTTTCCATTTTGCAAACCCACTAAGCATCGTTTCACATTAGTTAGCAACCTTCCTCAACACCTTCAGGTCTAGAACACCTGCAGACAGGAAGCAGACAGTAGACAATTTAAACATGGATACATTGTATCCTCTATATATGCTGCCATGCAAACATGCTAGGCAGCATTGCATGGCGGTTAGCACACATACTTAATAATGAATATGAAAATGTAGAGATTTTTCTTAATTGTTCCTGCAAGGGTAGGGCTATAATTCAGGATGGCCAGGGCTGTAATCCAGAAAATAGGTTTGAATCCCACATTCTACAAATATATTTTATCAGTGTGTAAAGCCACACAAAATAAGTGTCAGGTCATAAAATTATGCCCCCAATGCATGTCTGCAAAGTTGAGTCAGCTAAGAGTTACAGCAGCAACCACCCCATCAACTAATGCCAACTGTCAGATTAACCTTTCTATTTCAATACTGCTTTCCTCTCCATTTGGCACTGTTGCTTTCTGCTTAACATTGTACAAGCATGGTTGACATGATTGTCTGGGTTTGCACATTAGCAGTAAATGCAATAATATGAATTGGCAGGAAAGCACTATTACCTGCTGCTGTTTGCCCTGATCAGACAAATTTGAAGGTAGAAGGGAAGGTGCCCAATTAAAGGAGCAGTGATGGGCTGTAGAGGAGTCCAGAATCTTTACTTGGCTCCTTGTAAAGTGCCATAGGCAAAGGTTCTTGCAAGGGTTACTATACTGGCTCACAGGACAAGTCTAAGGAATGAAATAGTCTGGCCCAGGGCTGTTTTCAGTGTGACTGGCACAAGCAGGATACACACTGAACCAGTGGCTGGTTGAGTTTAGGACTGCTGACATCCCACAGTTGAGTAAGTATACGGATACAGAGATTTAAAACTAGATAGGCAGCTGCATTTTTGCAAGACTGGTATGCTTAATGCTCTTATCTTGTTCTCTTCTTTTTATTCCACAGCCAACCAGGCAATAATGGAATACAGATAGGCCTATGCTGAGCATTTAGAGAGACTGAGGGGCACAAGGATTATGTATGCAGCACAACATACCTATTATTTTATCTTAAGTATTGCTCTTCTCTACAGTAGTAACAAATTAAGCATGCATATCCTAACTGTAAAAGTAAGCATGCATGCTTCAGTCTGTAGCAAAAACCAACTGTAGGGGTCAAGTCTAATACAGTAGTCAGATGTTGTGGGCTCAAATAACAAATGTATAGCAAAATCATTTAAACATATTAAATAATAATTTCAACGTAAGTGGCATAATTGTCCTGCTAACTTAATGTGTATAATTTGACCAAGCATATGTGCAATATATACACATTGAAAGAATTTTTTGAGCAATCATTAATTATAGCTTGTAGTTGGTAAGAAGTCTACTTAAATGTAAGAGAAGAAATAAATACTTTATTATTGTGATAATGCATTGTGTGTCACATATGATGGTATTAATTATCTCTTTTTTTTCTTTTACTCTAACCCTTCTCTCTCTTTCTTATTTTTTATGTGTGGTCAAAACCTTTCCATGTCATCCATCTCCAACAAATCCCTTAGTGCTTAACAGCACAAGGAGGTAGGCTAGCCACCATGGCTCAGCCTGCCTCCACTCTACTGGATCATGCACCAATGCCCCAGCACATTTATGAACAAACCTGGCACACTGCCTCCACTGCCTCTATACTACCTGTGCCTTCCACATCAGGTAGCACTACCCCAGTAGCTGGTGCTGCAGTACTCTCTGACAACAGTGGTAGAGGTGGGGATTTTATCACCCATCAGGAGTTGTCAGGCTTGGTGCATAGGGTCATGCACAGCACTATTGGTGCACTCCTATACCAGATGGAAAGGATGCTGTCTTTTATGATCCATTGGAGAAGAAGACATCAAGCACTCCAACAGTCAACAGAGTAAGAGGATAGCGATGACAGTCCTGCAGGTGAGGACTTGATTCTCACTGTCCCCATGTTTGATGGGCACGGGCATCCTATGACCATTTCTATCCCCAATTATGGTGTCACCCAAACTGTTGTGTCCATCACCATCCCTGTGTCTTGTCTTGTTTGTCACCATCCACTTCCTCACCTACCCCTCTTACCTGACCCAGAAATACCTACATCCCTTACTCAACATTCCTGTCTTAATTAAGTAAAAAAAAAAAATGAGCACCTGTCCCACAAAATTTTTTTTTCTATATATAGCTCTCCACTTCACACAGGTGTCTGCTCAACACACTTGATTTAGTCCAATTGGCTGTACAACATGATTGCATTGTTGTCACCCCTCTTTCTTGAGGTCATAGTCCAAATTCAACAATATTCTATAGATATTTTCATATTACACTGTTGAAGAACTGCAGAACTATGGTTCCTTCCTACCTCCCTCTTGCACATCCCTATATTGCTCTTCCTTGTTTCTTCCCCCTGCTTGCCCCATTTCACCACTTTCCTATCTACCCCATTTTAACACTTTTAATCTGGTCACAAGATAGAATCACACACCACACACATAAGTGAAAACAACCCAATAAAGCCCTTTCCTTTTTGTCCTCTGTGCTTGTGTGGAGTTTGGTATCACACATCAATGCCGAGTGATGGTGAATGGCTCTTCAATGGTGCAATTACCTCCATGTAATGCTGTTTAAACACATTGCCCTAAGGTAACACATGGTGAAATTAGAATAAAGAATTATTTCATTGCATTATGCATACATATTTAAAACTATTAGGTACACTTGGATTCAAACACTGTATATTTGTTCATAGGTTGTTCATAGGAGTATACTAGGCTATTGGCCTGGAGGCCCTTATCAGCCTAGCCAAAAATTTCTCCCATGTTCCCACAAAGTCAACACCTGTTTTCCCTGTCCAGCAGGGAAACAGGTGGGATCCCAGGGGTATATTTTCCATTTCACATCCAGAATCCAAGTTCCTCTTAAAGAGGGCTAATGAAGTACTCTGCTTGTCATGGAGAGGAAGCCTATTCCACAGATGGGGGAAGTCACTGGGACACACATCTATCCCACAACAAATTTGGTTAATGTCACAGACCAGGTTGAGACCTTGCATGCAGGTTGCGCGAGTGGAGTTTGACTTAAGGATATGCAGCAACTCCATCAAGGCTAAGTCTGGCATGGCCTTGTTTGCCAGACACAGGTCACCTCTGAGCAGTCCATACAAGACTGAGTAGATGGACAGGGCTTTTAGCCTATCTGTGTAGGATAGGTGTTTGAGACCCTGGATTTTCCTGGTCAGAAACCTCTGCAGTCTCTCAAACTGCTGCATGTGCTTGGCAAGGTACATGCTGAAGAGAGCATTGTACTCTATAATGGGTCCGATAAGGGAGGAGTACAGGGATGTTATGACCTCCCTGTTCCTGGATGAAATACCTTTACTTATGAGGTGGGCCATGTAGAAAACCTTCCGTACTACAGAGACAACATGGCGGTCAAAGGTCAGGCTGCTATTAACCAGGGTGTCCAAGTCCCTCACAACTGACTGCATGCTTAGTAAGTTGTTACTAATGCAATATTTAGTGAGGACACCATCATCTGGACCAAGAAAAAATCTCTTATGCATTTACACCTGCTGCCACAGAGTCAGCTAAGCAGCAAGTGTGTTTCTTACACTCAGTACTATTCAAAGTGCTGACTGCTGCACCTTTACATTTAGCGTGTTTGCACAGAGGTATGAAAACCAATACAACTATCTTAATGTTATCAGTGAAGCAGATCCTTGTGTTTGCTTATCACTTAACGACATGCAAATGGGAAAGAAGTATAAATGTGTGTTTCGGATGTGTAAACACTTTGCCATTGACCATACAAACTAGCTGCTCAATGGTGCACTATGGGAAGTGCACATTACCATATATTACTTATGTTTACTGCCCATTTAGTTTTCTTCCAATGAAAGTACATTTAAAAACAAAAATAAAGGGAAGGCACTTTTTAAGGAAAGAATGCATGTATATACACTGTAACCATATGTTACCCGCACCCATGCATTTGCAACTTGGTCTCTCATTACATGTTTCCAAATATATCAACTACACTACATAAATAAATAAAAGTGTTTTCTTATATACCATGTCCATCTTTATACTGACAATACACATTCAAACTTTACAGTACTTGTAGTAATGTGGACAGCTGTTTGCATATAGTTTGTAAATCTGTCTTTTTAAGATATACCTCCACATTGGAAACACAACAGCTAATACTACACTTTGCACACTCATCCACCTGGTAGCATGCAGATCTTTAATATCTTGGCAGTCGTACATGACTAGTCATCCATTTCATATAGGCCTCCCAACATCTTCTCTCAAACATCCAGTGATGATGTGATCCACTATAAATTGTCCTACAGCAGTATAAAAGCTAAACTTGGCTGTGGAGCTTGCATTAAGTACTGAGTTCTCTAGCTGGTGTACCTAGTTAGGTAGGGTTCTAATCTCACTGCAGTCAGCTGGTGTGTGTGTGTTCATTCAGTTGGTTGACATCTAAGAAAACATTTCACACCTGCATGTGGGGTACTGCTATTAACTATCTCTTCTCACCACACTCTGCTGATGTCATCAGCTATAAAGTATTTTCCAGCATTATAAAAGACAGAATTATGCTGTGGTGCTTATGTTAAGTGCTGTGCTTAATAAAAAGGTAGGAGTTTTGTTGTCACTACAGTCAACTGTGTGTGCATTCAGCAATTATTAAGGTGACAATATTAGAGCAATATGTATGTCCAACCTTCCTTTGAACATCTTGATGTAGCATACAATGATTATTTCATCCTTTGTAACATTCACTCTGACAGTATTCAAGACAAACCTGTGCTATGGCAGTTATTTTAACTACTGTGTTTTCAAGCTACTCTAACTACACATAAAGGTGTGCTAATCTGACAGCAGACAACTTGTGTGTCTATACATACATTTCTCACTTTTCAGACAATTGTATACAGGGATGAGACTGCACATCCATTCCCTATGCTCCTCCCAACATGTTCTCCTCAGCATACAATGATGCTATCATACTCCATAAAGTGCAATGTGACAGTGTTGCAGTCAGAGATATGTGCTGTTGCTTCTGTGACATTGCATGGAATTCATATTGTATACCTATGCAGGAGTTCAAATCAGGCCCAGTATACTGCTGTGTGTGTGGCTGGTGGTACATTATGGCCACTGTATGATCTTTGGAACAGCTCTTCATTTCACTACCACTTGGGTTACCTTCCACTTAGCCCCATGCATCCTCCCATTTTATCTGGCCACATGACATTCTCCCAACCGAGTAGTGGAGGGTATCCTTATGTCAAAATGCCTACACACATCATGAAGCAGAGTCCTTCCATGAGCCCCTGCAAGCCATCTTCAGACCACTGCATCTGTGATTGCTAATTCTATCATAGTGTGGTGTGCATGTCCTATATGGAGAGTGGCAGGATGTAATGCAAGCCAGCAAATATACACATATGCACAATAATCTTCCTATCTTTCATAATACAGATACAGAGAGTTTTATTTACATATTATAATAATGACTAGGATTTCATGTGATGTTGGCCGTTAGCCTAATAATATCCTATAACCCTATGAAAAGTTGACATGTCAATGTTGCTGTCATTGATATGTGCTATATTGAGGTGTGGATTTACAGTAAGGCTACAAGAGTGTATTGCAACATGTGACATGAGCTAATGTATCAATGGCCATTGATACCATTGCATTACATTTTCCATCCATGACAGCTGTAGTAATATGTCTCCTTAGAACTGCTAACATGGTATGATACACGTATTTATATTGTTGGCATATTAGGACATGTTATGTTGTAGTGGAGCAGATCCACCTTCTACATAGTTCACATTCAGCCATCACAGTGACACTTGCAGTATTGCACAGGTGTGCATGTGTCTAAATACCATCATTACATGCTTTGTGACACACACCAGTCAATTCATATTGATTACATGGTCACATAGGTCTTGTCTCATATACATGTTGTTATGATGTGATATACACAACCAATGCACCATCTGTTTTGATACAATTGCAGCATTGTGAAATTAATTTTATGTGCAGTTGTGTTGCTATACCCAAGGATTATTGAGGTGGCCATCAGCAACATTATGTGACTATTAGCATTTGTGTCAGGAAATGTTATGAATAAGCCAGAAACAACTGATCTGTAATGTATTCTGCTCAGACACAGCTTGCCTAAGAAACACATGCAGGCATATATTGTCCAATTGATCTCAATACATGACATTGTTACAGTTGTAAGACTGTGTGCATGCTACCACTGTGTGGAATGTGATGAATGACTAAGGTTGTATTTCTAGGTCTTGTCACAAATAATTTATTCTAATAAATTTGATATGTTAAGTGGAATACACAACTAAACACAGATCTGCATGTGGATGCCACCATACATACCGAGCCGGTGGAAATAGACAATCTCATGTGTCACCACCCTGTCACCACTGGCCATCAGCCAAAAATATACATGCAAACATTACTCAGTTTATATTCTAAGGAGGTCAAAACATCTGTGTACTATTTATGCCTAATAATACAGAATCAGTGGGCCCTGACAAGATCAGAGATTGCCTATTGCTTGACTCAAAACATGGACCTACCAGACACGGTTGGATCCATACTTCAACACAGCGTACAGATGGAATATGTACCCATAGAAGAGTGTACATCAGCATATATCCTTCTGACTGTGGGGGGGAGGGGGTGCAACATGTGATGCATGAATGTATAGATACATCCTCACTCTCCTCATCTGTGAGGTAGACCAACAAGTCATCATGGGACTTTTCTAAAAATGACACAGTTAAAATCTTGACTGTGTGAAAAAGACATGTGTGATTTGTTTAAACTGCATCATGTCTGTTACATCTCTTAGATGTCCTCAAGGAGGTCAGCAAGGGCATGCATGATGGCATCACTATCATCCTGGGTAACATGACTTGGTCAAGGCATTTGACACAAATCAAGCCTGAGGTATTACTGAGACACTGTCAGAAGTGGCCATAAACACCTATTTCACCAAGGGGGTAGACCACTGGATCACATACATGATAGATAAATATGTTGAAATGTGTAATGTGACCTATATCAATAGTCCAGTGATCAAGTCCATACCTCAGGGTTCAGTGCTAGACCCCATTGTGTTCATTATTTAAGTATCAGATGTCAAAAATGACTTACACATCCTTTGTCCAACCAGCTTTGTGGAGGACTGCAGCTTGTGGACAGTCATTGAATCCAAGTGCGATATTAGTATAATAAAGACAGTATCAACACACACAAAGGATTGCTGCCAAAGCCATGAGATACAGCAGATGAACAAAAATCACTGGGAGATCTGCTATGTTATAAAAGAAAATGCACAACATTAAAATATAGACAGTATAACCATATGAGCAGACAATTTCTCTGTGATCTCTGTGCTTAGGTAGATGGTATGTGGAATGTCCAACAGCATGTGTCCACAGTGGTGACTACTTCCTGGTATGTAACACAACTCCTGAGTATGTGCAGGACATTCACATCAAAGGGCATTATAGTTCTATAGTTCTCAACTCTCATAACTCCAATAACTGAGTATAATACACCCTTTTCCATGTACCTCACAACACTCAAGTGTACCACATTTGCCACAGTGAGCTCCCACGCATCTTATTGGCCATACCCAAGTATTGTGTGGAAACACCATCAAGGTGTGATACACGATGCATGTGTGATATGTATTCCTGTGATGCACACGGTACATTCATAGCTGATTGAAAACAATGATGGCATGGCTTACATTTATGTATATATATATATATGTGTGTGTGTGTGTGTGTGTGTGTGTGTGTGCTATGCACACCTGCACCTAGCCAGGATTGCTCATAATATCACATACAGCTATAACAGTGTCCATCTTAACACCTCTGACAATTTAAATTTTGAGGAGAGTGTGCTTGATTCCCCTCATATATTTCTGAAAACTCATGGCAGGTGTTCAAGTATATTCTTACAGAACCATCTATGATCACTCATAATGACATACGTTATGTCAAAGACATGGAATTAATGGTGGTATTATTCTGATACTGTCCATCATTGTGCATGCTTCTGTCTACTCTTGTCCATGAGACTGTTGCTATGTGCCCCACTTGGTTGAGACCTATGATGATATAACTGTCATATTCGTGCAACTCATTTTGCACAGCTTCACAATATGCACCTAACTTGTATTGTATATGCCATCTCTGATATATGTTCTGTCCATTGTTCATGTCAGGATGCATTTATCACAAAGAATTCTCACCATTGATATATCACTTTGTGTGACGGTCACATGATATACAAAACCGTGCAGTGCAGCATCCTGTATCATGTAGATATTTGATTAGTGCTCATGCTAGAACTGTCTTCATTGACATTCCCTAATCTGTTGTACATTACCTTGTTTTACCTGTGTTTATTCATACAATTCATCTATATGTCCCTATTCAATACACACACTTACCCTTACTATTTATTTATAATGCAGTCAATGTACCCTTGCTGATCATTTACAAAACTTTTAATTAGTATGCCTGATACAGGTTCCCACTCTACCCTGCACTGTATACACTTTCTTGTAATATGTTGGAACTGTATTCATTGGTTTATTAAAAACCATAGTAGTCATTGTAGCTTTCCATGCAGACCTAGTTTGCCTATAGGTAAACAGGTGTTCATGTGTACAGGTGTTCATTTTCTTTTACATGGCTTCCTGGCTGGCAACACTGTTGCTGGCCATGAAACTGCATTTGTTTATGTTTAAATGTGGTGCACGGCTGGCATATATAATTAGCACTGCTGATCACCACACAAACATGTAAACTCCATGTAGGCTTTGCGCTAAGCCTACACGGAGTTTATTGTATCCCCAGGAGAAACTAAATTAATTTGATTGGATACTAATGTATATCTCATTCATATAATTCCTGGCCAAATTAGGAAAAGTGCTTCATTCTTGAAACCAGGGTAAAGTCATCTCTACAACTGGGGTAAAATTAGACTCATTCAGTCAATCATTCATTCAGCACTCACTCACCCACTCATTCATTCACTTTTTTATCACTCACTCCATCACAGCACATTCATTTACAATTTTACTAACCCACACACCCACTCATTCACACACTCACTCACCACATGCCCATTTACTCATGCAGCCACTCACTCATTCACCACTCACTCACCTTCTCATTCACTCACTTATTAATCAGTCTATCACCACACACTCGTTTACTCTCTCATTCACTCACCCACTCACCCACTAGTTCACTCACGTATTCACCACTCACTCAGTCTCTTCCTCACTTAGTCATCACTCACTCACTCACTCACTCACTCACTCACTCACTCACTCACTCACTCATTCGCACACTCACTCACTCATTCACATACACACCACTCATTCACTCCATCCGTTATTTACTCATTTAGTATTTGTCCTAAGTACTCTACAGATGTTTGTCAAAATGGCCAAGTAAAATCGAATGCACATTAAACAAAATCAGTGTTTAACGTGTGAAAAACTATAACTGATATATAAAGCACTAAGATAAATAGAATATTAAAATTACATAAATAATTTATGAGTAAATGCCAGTTCTCTGAAAATATACAGGTAATATTAAGTGATTATCTAAAACTAAAATAAATTGCATGCAACGTCTTTTAAACAGAAACATTAGGCAAAAAATCATATTGCATAAACTCCACCTACAGTATTATGATATCACAGAACTTTGAAATTCAAAATCAAACTAAAATTTTATCTCATTCTACCAGAATTATTTAAAACTCAAAAATATTTATAGCTACCTAAATAAAAAATAAAGAAAGGAAAGTAAGAAATTATTTGTTCTAATAAAACAAATAATCAGTATATATAGGACAGTATTCATAGACTGGAGTTCTCATTTTCATAGGTCTGGTCTGTGAAGACTTGTACTAATTCCAGACAGCCAGCATGCATACAATGATGCAAAAGTGTTGCTGAAAACCCACTCCCCTATCGCAAAACACAGCATGCTTAACACATAAGCAGTAGGGGACAGCTACTAGGGTGTTATGGATCTTTGCAAGTATGCATACAACTTGTGCAAAGTTCAGTAAATAGACATAAATCTATAATAAACTGATATGCATACAAAGTGTGCAAATAGCTCTGAATATATGGAGATGCAAGGGAAGATTAGTTGGTGCTTGTGCATACCTGGACATTTCACCGAAGGGGTTGCTTGGGGAAATGTTTCATTTTAGTGCTTGTGCATACCTGGACATTTCACCAAAGGGGTTGCTTGGGGAAATGTTTCATTTTAGTGCTTTTGCATACCTGGACATTTCACCAAAGGGGTTGCTAGGGGAAATGTTTCATTTTAGTGCTTGTGAATACCTGTACATTTCACCGAAGGGGTTGCTTGGGGAAATGTTTCATTTTAGTGCTTGTAGATACCTATACATTTCACCGAAGGGGTTGCTTGGGGAAATGTTTCATTTTAGTGCTTGTGCATACCTGGACATTTCACCGAAGGGGTTGCTTAGGGAAATGTTTCATTTTAGTACTTGTGCATACCTGGACATTTCACTGAAGGGGTTGCTTGGGGAAATGTTTCATTTTAGTGCTTGTGCATACCTGGACATTTCACCAAAGGGGTTGCTAGGGGAAATGTTTCATTTTAGTGCTTGTGAATACCTGTACATTTCACCGAAGGGGTTGCTTGGGGAAATGTTTCATTTTAGTGCTTGTAGATACCTATACATTTCACCGAAGGGGTTGCTTGGGGAAATGTTTCATTTTAGTGCTTGTGCATACCTGGACATTTCACCGAAGGGGTTGCTTAGGGAAATGTTTCATTTTAGTACTTGTGCATACCTGGACATTTCACTGAAGGGGTTGCTTGGGGAAATGTTTCATTTTAGTGCTTGTGCATACCTGGACATTTCACCGAAGGGGTTGCTTGGGGAAATGTTTCATTTTAGTGCTTGCGAATACCTGGACATTTCACCGAAGGGGTTGCTTGGGGAAATGTTTCATTTTACTGCTTGTGCATACCTGGGCATTTAACCGAAGGGGTTGCTAGGGGAAATGTTTCATTTTAGTGCTTGTGCATACCTGGACATTTCACTGAAGGGGTTGCTTGGGGAAATGTTTCATTTTAGTGCTTGTGCATACCTGGACATTTCACCGAAGGGGTTGCTTGGGGAAATGTTTCATTTTAGTGCTTGTGCATACCTGGACATTTCACTGAAGGGGTTGCTTGGGGAAATGTTTCATTTTAGTGCTTGTGCATACCTGGATATTTCACCAAAGGGGTTGCTTGGGGAAATGTTTCATTTTAGTGCTTGTGCATACCTGGACATTTTGCTGAAGGGGTTGCTTGGGGAAATGTTTCATTTCAGTGCTTGTGCATACCTGGACATTTCACCGAAGGGGTTGCTCGGGGAAATATTTCATTTTGGTGCTTGTGCATACCTGGACATTTCACCAAAGGGGTTGCTTGGGGAAATGTTTCATTTTAGTGCTTGTGCATACCTGGACATTTCACCGAAGGGGTTGCTATGGGAAATGTTTCATTTTAGTGCTTGTGCATACCTGGACATTTCTCCGAAGGGGTTGCTCTGGGAAATGTTTCATTTTAGTGCTTATGCATACCTGGACATTTCACTGAAGGGGTTGCTCGGGGAAATGTTTCATTTTAGTGCTTGTGCATACCTGGACATTTCACCAAAGGGGTTGCTCGGGGAAATGTTTCATTTTAGTGCTTGTGCATACCTGGACATTTCAACAAAGGGGTTGTTTGGGGAAATGTTTCATTTTAGTGCTTGTGCATACCTGGACATTTCACCGAAGGGGTTGCTCGGGGAAATGTTTCATTTTAGTGCTTGTGCATACCTGGACATTTCACCGAAGGGGTTGCTTGGGGAAATGTTTCATTTTAGTGCTTGTGCATACCTGGACATTTCACCGAAGGGGTTGCTTGGGGAAATGTTTCATTTTAGTGCTTGTGCATACCTGGACATTTTACTGACAGGGTTGCTTGGAGAAATGTTTCAGTTTATTACTTGTGCATACATGGACATTTCACGAAGGGTTGCTTGGAAATGTTTCATTTTAGTGCTTGTGCATACCTGGACATTTCGCCGAAGGGGTTGCTTGGGGAAATGTTTCATTTTAGTGCTTGTGCATACCTGGACATTTCGCCGAAGGGGTTGCTTAGGGAAATGTTTCATTTTACTGCTTGTGCATACCTGGACATTTCACCGAAGGAATTGCTTGGGGAAATGTTTCATTTTAGTGCTTGTGCATACCTGGACATTTCACCGAAGGGGTTGCTTGGGGAAATGTTTCATTTTAGTGCTTGTGCATACCTGGACATTTCACCGAAGGGGTTGCTTGGGGAAATGTTTCATTTTAGTGCTTGTGCGTACCTGGACATTTCACCGAAGGTGTTGCTTGGGAAAATGTTTCATTTTAGTGCTTGTGCATACCTGGACATTTCACCGAAGGGGTTGCTTGGGGAAATGTTTCATTTTAGTGCTTGTGCATACCTGGACATTTCACCGAAGCGGTTGCTTGGGGAAATGTTTCATTTTAGTGCTTGTGCATACCTGGACATTTCGCCGAAGGGGTTGCTTGGGGAAATGTTTCATTTTAGTGCTTGTGCATACCTGGACATTTCGCCGAAGGGGTTGCTTGGGGAAATGTTTCATTTTAGTGCTTGTGTATACCTGGACATTTCACCGAAGGGGTTGCTTGGAGAAATGTTTCATTTTAGTGCTTGTGCATACCTGGACATGTTACTGAAAAGGGTCGCTTTGGAGAATGTTATCTTTTTGGTGCTTATGCATATCTGGATAAGTTGCTGAAAGGGTCACTTGTGTGAATGTTCCATTTTGGTGCTTTTGGATACTAGGAAATGCCCCTGAAGGGATTACTTGGGGAAATAATTTGTGTGTCAGAGAAGTGCTTGTGCATACATGCTGAGACTGCTGAAGTGATCAATGATCAGAATAATTTACTGTGTCATTTGTGTGCTTGTGCATAATTAAAATAAACTAATGAAGGGTTTGCTGCAGGAAATAATTCATATTTGTGTCAGGAACGTGCTTGTGCATACTTAGACAAACTACTGAAGGGTTGACTTGGGGGGTAGCTTCATGGATTTCCACTTGAAACTCAAAGGTGAAGCATGACATTTAACAAGGGATGTGTGTACCATATGGATGTTGGACTATGAATTGCAAAACAGCTTCATTAACATGTTGTGCTTTGCAACATTTCTCATTTTCATCTCATTATTTTTAACATCTTTCTCATTAGTGTATATGGTCTCTGTGAATCTTGCTTCTGCTATGTTCATTTGTAAACACGAGCAATACCCCCATTGCATTTGACAAGCAACTATGAATACTGGCCATAATAATTGAAATGAGTGTAATAAAATTGTGTTCTTGTTTGAATGATGCAAGTAAATGCACAGTTAAAAATGTTATTTGTCATTTACATACTGAATGGATGCAAGATTATAGGAAATATTCTTTATGCCATTTTTTTGGGTGATCCATGTGACTTTATGATTCTCTTCAGCATCACTGTATAACTCCAGCCTTGATAAGGCATCTTTTCCAAGTACTTCATCAGATCCTTGTATCTCTGAATCAGCACCACTAGGTCAACCTACATACTTGAGGCTAGCCATTTGTTTTTACTGCACTTTATAATAATAAGTGGCACCCTATTTGTTACCTTTTCATGTACATTACCTTATAAGTGGTACCCAGTTTGGTACCTTTTCATGTGCATTACATTATCATTATAAGTGGCACTATGTTACCTTTCATTGTGCGTTACCTTATAATTATAGTTGGCACTCTATTTGTTACCTTTTCATGTGCATTACACATTATCTTATGATTATAAGTGGTACCCTGTTTGTTACCTTTTCATGTGCGTTAACTTATAAGTGGCATGTGCATTACCTTATAATTATAAGTGGCACCCTGTTTGTTACCTTGTCATGTACATTACCTTATAATTATAAGTGGCACCCTGTTTGTTACCTTTTCATGTGCATTACCTTATAATTATGTGACACCCTCTTTGTTACATTTTCATGTGGCTTACCTTATGATTATAAGAGGCACCGTTTGTTACCTTTTCATGTGCATTAACTTACAGTATTAGTGGCACGTGCATTACCTTATAAGTGGCACCCTGTCTGTTACTTTTTCATGTGCATTACCTAATAATTATGTGTCACCCTGTTACCCTTTCATGTGCATTGCCCCATGATTATAATTGGCCCCCTGTTTGTTACCTTTGCATGTCCCTTTCTTGTAGTATTCTCTGTAATTTTTTAAAGAGCAATTCATTTATCTTCATGTAATTTCTTGCTGCAGAGCATTCTTGCCTTTTACTACAGCTGATAAATGCCTTATTGCATTTGCACTTGGCCATTTTTCAGACAGGGAAATGTATTCTTGTTTTCAATTAAGTTGCATTTACAA
>NC_056748.1:112196944-112204444 GCF_019279795.1 Protopterus annectens | reverse complement strand
TGACTGTGAGAAAGAGCATGTGCAAACTGCCAGTAGCTCAAATCCATGGGTGTGACACTGTGATCTCCAAACAGCCTGGACTCAAGTGGTTGCAGTAAATGCACACTATTGAAATGACTAAACTATGGACTAGAATTGGTAGACTTCAGAAATGTAGAAAACTGTTGTCTGCAATGAGACAGAACATTTAATAATAAAAAAAAAAGTTGCTGGCTAGAATATTTAAATTATTTTCCAGGTTTTGGGGGCATTTTTCCTTCTACTATTTTTATTTATTTATTTTTTTTCCTTTTATTTTTAGGCTAACAGATTCTGAGGTATGCCAATCATCAAATTAATTTCTAGTATCCTATATAAAATGCATGTTTTGTATTTTTATTATCTATAGTGATAAAAATTTCATTTTAATTCATTTTAGATGTTCTGTCATACTGCAACTTCATAGACATGTTAACAAGTTCTGAAGCACATTCAGGATAGATTTATTTTGCTATGTTTGATTAGCGTTGCCGAACTCTGTTTTAACAGCTTAACAGTAGTTTAAACACCAACAGTTAGATGGCAACCCACTGTCTATACTATGTTGTATAAAGCAGCGAATGGACCACGACTCTAACTAGGAAAATAGTTTAGTGACAAATCCGCTCTACAGAGCGAGTCCACAAAACACAAGGTTTTCACGAATTAGGAAAATAGTTTAATGACAAATCCGCTCTACAAAGCAAGTCCACAAAACACAAGGTTAAGCGCTTTCATCTGCATACGCAGACTTCTTCAGAACAATTACAACAGTTAGAACACATCCTTTTAAAAACTTTTTGGCACCACAATTTCTTTCCTCATATTTAAAGTGCAAGTGCATCAATACTAAAAATCCACTCGTGATGTGATTTTTTTTTTTTGTATACAAATGCGTTTTATTTATTATCCTGTTATATCAAGTTTTAATAGTATTATCAAAAGGTTTTTAAAGTTTTTTAATGACATCAGTTATGTATTGATATTATGGTTTATTATTAATATGTTTGAGTAATGTAAAGTAGTGTGACAGTTTTAATATGTTGTTTATACATAATGAAATGAGATGAGATCAATCACATCACGAGTAGGTTTTTAGTATTGATGCACTTGCACTTTAAATATGAGGAAAGAAATTGTGGCACCAAAAAGTTTTTAAAAGGATGTGTTCTAACTGTTGTAATTGTTCTGAAGAAGTCTGCTTATGCAGATTTATTTTTATTTTTATTTTACATTTGTTGACCGGGATAGTCCGACTGGATGCATGTCCATTTTCAGCGGAGGCCCGGGAGAAAAGCTCCAAGGGTAAGCAGATACAGCATTACATAATACCAGCATTACATATTACAGACTATTTACAGAGATTACATAAGTAAGCAAGTTAAACAAGTTCCACAGGTTACAGTTAATCCTGAGCACAAGTCAGGATTAAATTAAATTACACAGTAAACTGGTTAACAGATTTTTACAGATGAAAGCGCTTAACCTTGTGTTTTGTGGACTCGCTTTGTAGAGTGTTTTGTCATTAAACTATTTTCCTAGTTCATAAAAACCTTGTGCTTTGTGGATTCGCTTTGTAGAGTGGATTTGTCACTAAACTATTTTCCTAGTTTGAGTCGTGGTCCATTCGCTGCTTTATACAACATAGTATAGACGATGGGTTGCCGTCTAACTGTTGGTGTTTAAGGTGTTGTTTCGTTCTGTTTTGTGCACAAGCTTAACAGTAGTGAAATACCACTAGTATACCATAAGATGTGTACTTCAGTTGCCAGCAAAATTATAAGAAGTAAATTCATTTGTCACAAGGAGGCAGGAGGAAGAAGGATGCAAACAGTAGTAGTAACATAACCAAGGAAGGGATAAGAAAGAATAGAGATCAGTGTCGAGTAGAGTATCTATGCTCTCCTCTTGCCAGACTGGCTTTACCTTCAGTTTCCTGAACTCCCAGGATCATTCTGTTTTATCGGTTCCCTAACAGTCTATACATATATGTATATGTGGGTCTACTTCACATGACAACATTTTCATTTGACTGACTTTCATTTGACCGAGACCAAAATACCTAATTTGCAAAATACTGAAAACTCACTTGACTGAAACTCATTATACTGAAACCTTACAATGCTAAATTTCAAAATACTAACTTCTAAACCATAGACCTGCACATTTACAACAAGAATGACTAACTCTTTCCAGAACTTAAAAACTACTTTATGTAACCTTTTAACAGAAACCGGACAATATAAAACCAAACTAGGTGGGTGCCTATGCCCCCCCACACACACCTCACCTAACTATATATACTAACTCCAGCATCGTACAGTGGAGAAAAGGGCATATACCTTTTACTTACCTTATGGTAGTCTACACGCTGCCACTACTACTGGGAACTCATAAAACATCCGTCATATTACTTGAGACATTTCCCATAAAAATGTAAACAGACATACCCACATTTAGAAACACTACAGCACTACTTTCTACATGACTATCTGTATTCTGACAATCAGCACTATAAGTTACAATAATTCTTTTAATCACAAGCAAGTCACAGGAGAAGGGAAACCCACATCATGTCTGTGGTTTACAATCCAGTATAATGAGATTCAGTCAAATGAGTTTTCAATATTTTGAAAATTCGGTATTATGGTCTTGGTTAAAGGAAATTCTGTCAAATGAAATTTCAGTCATATGAAGTAGACCCATATATGTATATGTGTGTATATATATATATATATATATATATATATATATATATATATATATATATATATATATATATATATATATATATATATATATATATATATATATATATATATATATATATATATATATATATATATATATATATATATATATATATATATATATATATATATATATATATATATATATATATATATACACACATATATATGTATATATATATATATATATATATATATATATATATATATATATATATATATATATATATATATATATATATATATATATATATATATATATATATATATATATAAATATATATATGCATATATATGTATACATAAACATATATATATATATATATATATATATATATATATATATATATATATATATATATATATATATATATATATATATATATATATATATATATATATATATATATATATATATATATATATATATATATATATATATATATATATATGTCCATGTGTATGTATATAGGATCATAGCATCATAGGAAGTTATTAGGCTATTGACCCTAAGGTCCTTATAAGCCTAGCCAAGAGTTTAGCCCATGTTTAGACAAGTCAGTACCCAAAGCCCCTGTCCAGCAGAGACACAGGTGGAATCCCAGGGGTGTATTTTCTGTTTCCATCCAGTTATCCAGGTTGCACTTAAAAAGTGATAATGAGGTGCTTGATGTGGAGAGGGAGTCTATTCCACAGATGGGGGAGTCTCTGGGACACAAATCTGTACTGCCAACAAGTCCTATTGATATCACAGACCAGGTTGAGGTCGCATGTGCAGGTTACTTGAGTGGAGCTTGACTTGCGGATATGCAACAGTCCCATCAAAGTGGGGTCTGAGATTGCTTTATATGCCAGACAGAGGTCAGCTCTGAGGAGTGTGTATGAAACTGAGTAGAGGTACAGGACTTTTAGCCTGTCACTGTAGGATAGATGTTTGAGGTCCTGGATTTGTTTGATGAGGAACCTCTGTGGTCTCTCCAGCTGCTGCATGTGCTTTGTGAGGTACATGCAGAAAGGGCTGTTGTACTCAGTAATGGGTCTTATAAGTGAGGAATACAGGGATATTATGACCTCCTTGTCCCTGGATGAGAAACCCTTACTTATAAGGTGGGCCCTGTAGAAAGCTTTCTGTACAACAAAAGCAACATGGTGGTCAAACTTCAGGTTGCTATCAGCCTGGATGCCCAAATCCCTCACGACAGGTTGCATGCTTATATATTGTTATTAATGTGATAGTTTGTGGGGACATCACTTTCCCTAAAGATGATGATGATTATGCATTTTTTGGTATTCACCTTGAGGCCATGTTTTTGGCGCCAGTCATTTGTTTGGGTGAGACCCTCTTGGAGGATGTCCACATCACAAGGGGAATTGATGACAATGCCCAGCTTACAATCTTCTGCAAACTTGGTCAGCCATAGCCCATTGCTTTGGCCTGCACCTCAGAAAAGTATATCCCAAATAACAGAGGCCCCAAGACCAATCTCTGGGGTATGCCACACATTATGGGTCTTCTACTTGAGGTGGCTTCCCTTATTTTGACTAGGTGGGTTTTATCAGCAAGCCAGTTTGCTACCCATCTGGTAACATACAGATTGATGCCTAGTTGAGAGAGTTTATCTATTATTTCTGAGTGGGGAATAGTGTCAAAGGCTTTGGCCAGGTCAAGGTAGGTGGTGAGCAACATCTTCCCCTCGTACATGGCTTTGGCATCTGTTTAAATGAAGTTGGCTAAATTTAACAAACACAACCTCTCCTTGATTAAGTCAAACTGTATGGGAGTGAGTGTTTGGAGGTTGCTAATGTCCTTGTTAATGAGGTCCATGATAATCCATCCCATAGCCTTGCAGATCAGGCTAGTTAGGCTGATGGTTCTATAATTTCCAGGATTGGTGGACACTCCACCTTTGTGCAAAATGATAACAGTGACTGTCCTCCACTCAGCTGGGATGAAGCCAGTACTCAGGCTTTGGTTGAATAGGGTGCCTAATGGTGCTGCAAGTTCCTGCCTGAGTTCATGTAGGATGCAAACTGGAATGTTATCGGGTCCCATGGAGGCTGTACTTTTGCCTTTGTAAGGGCAGTGATGACATTTTCCCTAGAGATAAGGGGGAGAGGGGCAGGTACTGGAGATGTCCTGATTTACTGATGAGGGGACAGTGGAGTGAAGTTTTCACTGAATCTGACAGCCAGCAAGTTGGCTATATCTACGTCATTTGTGTATGTGGTTTCCTTAACCACCAGTTCTGAGCAGATCAGGGTGCTATCTTTGAGACTGCAGATGTATGTGAAGAAGCCCTTATGATTGTCTGTATAGATGTGGCCAATTTGGACTCAAAGTCTGCTTTGAGGGATTTCACTAATGCTCTTATTTGCTGGTTTAGGTTAAGTAAAGATTGCTTCCAGTTGGGAACCTGCTCCTTCTTGGTCTTAGACAGTAATTTTGTTTCCTTTTGCTATAGAGTTTATTTATTGCAAATGTCCACCAGACAGGTTTACTCTTCCTTGTGGAGTATGATTTCATCCTGTCAGGTATTCCTGATTCCATGCATGTATATAAATGCTTGTATAGTACTTTGGTTAGATTTGGACATTGGTACCAGTTCCTACAGAGGGGGAGGATGCTGGGAAGCTGTTTATACCATCCCTCATGAGGTTGTAATCAGCTTTGAAGAAGATTTTTTATTTGTCCCTAGCTAGAGGAGGGTTCGGGGAGATAGTAACTTTGAAAGTGACCCCTTTATGGACAGATCTTATCAGGGAGGATGATACTGTAGGGATGGTGCAGTGGTTACTCATGTTGGTTAATACCAAGTCCAAGATATTATCACCTCTTGAGGGGGATAGTGACCAGCTGTTCCAAGGCATTTGCACTGAGAAAATTGAGGAATCTCTGGGCATTTGTGTTTTGGCATGAGTAGTTCTTCCACTCTATGTTGGGTAGTTAAAGTCGCCCAGGATCAGGGTTAACGGTTGAATCTTGATAGATCTGAAGAGGTCCAGATAGGCAAAGTGGGCATCGTGTGTCAAATCTGGGGGCCTGCAGCTAGCTATGATTTGAATAGGGGTCTTGTCAATGGTTAACTGCACCTGGAGTGTCTCATGTGCATCATACTGACTGACCAGCCTAGAGGCATGTATGTCTTTAATATATATTGAAACTCCACCTTCTTTAGCTTTGCTACCCACAGTTTGGGGTCTGAATGTGTGAGAGGATGAGTAACTAGGAAAGTCTGGAGTGCTATCCGCAGCTTTGAACCAGGTTTCTGTGACTGTGCAAATGTCAGCATCTTCCAGGGTTAGGAATACTCCCAATGAGTGCAGTTTCATGTTTAGACTCCTACTGTTTAGAAGCATGACCTTTAGTTTGCATTTTGTTGAAATTTTTATGTTGGTAGTTTTGACCTCATCACTTTTCCTAAAAAAAGGCACTGTGGGAGAGGCAAGAGCCTTTGCCAGAAGCCTGAAGCCCAAGTGAGACAGATGCAGGCCATCTCTGGCAAAGCATCGTGGTCTGTCAATTATATCTTCCCAGACTGTCAGGTACAGGATCCTCCTGGAATGACACCAGAAACTAAGCCAATTGTTAAAGTCAATAATTTTCTGTTTGTATTGCGGTATCATTCTGGGTGACTGTAGAATGCTGCTTAAGGCTAGGGACATACTTGCCTCAGACAAATATTCAGAGAGCTCAATCATGTCTCTCTTCATATAGCCCAGGGAGGTACATTTCAAGTCATCCACACCAACATGGACTATGACAGAGTCATAGCAGTACCTGTTGTTGAGAGACTTGAGTGCGTGTGTGATATGGTAGACTCTAGCACCAGACAAACAGCTAACAGTGACCTTCTCCTTGTTCAGCCTTGGTGATAGACACATCTGTGTGTCTCACAATGGAGTCTCATATGACTAATATGCTGGGTTTATGGTTAAGCCATAGTGGCTGTGAGACACAGATGTGTGGACTATGTGTGGTATATGGTGTGGAGGATTGTGGAGTTTGTGTCTGTTTTTGCTTCAGAGGTCTCCTTTGTTTGGGTATTTTTGTTGTGGACCTCTGCATATGTAGGTGTGTATTGTGTAGGTGTGGGTGGTGTTTGAGGTGTAGTGATTGTGCTGACAACCTTCTTGGTGCCAGATGTACTGGCTTGAAAGGGAGAGAGCATGGACTCTAGGTTCCTAATGTAATTGCATCTCTCACAAATTGTGTTCCTATGTGATAGTAGTAGATGGTTGTCCGTGTACATGAGATAGTTGCTACACTGTCTCAGGATGCCCATATCAACCAGACTGACAGGAGAAACTGTAGAAAATTGTCCATCCATATTTGTCAGAATCTGAGGGAGGGAGGCCAGGGAGAGTTAAGGGATAGACCTAGAGGCCAAGTGCTTAAACCAAAACTAATAGGCTTAGAATAACACTTACAATTTAAACAGGGTATAAACAAGCACTAATAAATGCAGCAGAGAAAATGCAATTAAATCCTTTAGAGAACAAGCATCAGAAAAAGCAAGATGAAGTAATAGAGTAGGAGGAGGAAGTGCACATATAGAAAAAGCAACTGAATAAAGTACTTTTTATATATATATGTGTATCTATATCTGTATCTATAGCTATAGATCTATCTATCTATCTATCTATCTATCTATCTATCTATCGATAATATTTTGAAAATTCACTTTTTGGGCATAGTTGGATGTATATTATCACGGTACAGTAGGTATCATAA
>NC_056748.1:112129444-112191944 GCF_019279795.1 Protopterus annectens | reverse complement strand
AAGCCCAGCAGCCCTAGGTCAATAAGCTACTGATCATCTGGTGTCCAGTTGTCAAGCTTGGGATACCTGGGGTACCTCCGTTGAGGAAAAAGCTGGATGTAAAAACAAACAATGTCCCAAACATGAACAAAGGATTCCTACACTCAATATAGGTTCACTGGCAGAATTCAGCTTGGAAGTTGATGACATGATAGTTTTGTTGAGGCTGAATATCCACTATGTCCAGGATAGAAGATGGAAGAGTATTGCAGCAAAGCCACTTGGCTTGGTATCCTGAATTTACTACTCAGGGGGAGAACAGACTAGAAATGATGTGGAAATTGTTTTATGGGTGGGGCCTCAGAAGACATTGAGAAATGTCAGAATTATAGACAGAGTCATGGCAATCTGAATCCAGTGTATTGATAGGATAGTATTTCTAATCTTACCCTATGCCTCACAGCAGGGTTGTGAAAGTGAGGAAAGCAGTGCATTTAGGAAACAGCTGCAGGATATACTAGATAAAGCAGGACAACATGAGTTGGTGTTGATAATGGGGGACCTGAATGTGCCCATCAGGAGAGACTGAACAGGATATGAGGACTGCCTGGGGTCATATGGATTAGCCATTCGGAATAAAGAAGGAAAGGCTATTCTAGATGTATGTCAGGCAAATTACTTGATGGTGGCAAACACATACGTCAGCAAGACAAACAGTCACACAGTCTCATACAAGAGTGGCCAACATGCAGCTCAGATAGATTTCCTCCTAGTAAGGAAAGGGCATTGGGGTAGAATCAATGATTGCAAAGTAACCCCCAGTGAAACAGTTAGCCCACTGCATAAACTACTGGTTGCCACAATCTGCTGCAAGCAGTGATCTGAGCAGTCTCTAAGGTCAACAGAAACTAGACTAAAGAACTGGAAGTTGACCAGAGAGAAAGTGTAACATTTCAAATACTCAGGTCTCCAGCCCCTCGGTTGAAGAACAATGGCAACACCTCAAAACAATAGGTACGAGAACTATAAAACAGATATGTAACTAAGACAGGTATGAAAATAAGGTGGGATTGATAAGTTGGTGGTAGAATGCAGAAGTCCAGAAAGTCATCAAACAAATAAAAAAAGGATTGCAGGAAAAGTGAGAGATGCAAAAGATGGAACGGGTTAAGAAATAATACTGGTTGGCTAACAAAGAGGTTAAGAGAGGAGTTTCAATAGCAAAGGAAAAGGTATCAGACACATTCTACCTCCTGGAAAGTGACTCAGATGATGTCATAATGAAACTATATCAGGATGAGAGAAAGATGAAGAAGATAGCCATCAGACACCATTCATAAGGAATGTCAGCAACAGCCTACTCACCAAGCCACATGACATCATTGGCAGATGGAATGAGTGCTACCAGTATCTTCTAAATAAACAGAACCCAACAGAAACTGTACTGTTCCAGACACAGTCAATGATGTAAAAAGAGAAGCCCATGATAAAAGAAGTATGAACAGCACAAAGGAAAATGAAGTCAGTGAAAGCAGCAGGCTCAGTTGAGGGCATGGCAGATATGATCAAGACATTGTGTGAGTTAGGGGAGCTATGGATCCAAAGGGTACTCTTAGCAGCATGGAGAGAAAGTAGTAACCCAAAGGAGTTTAGAATACACATTTTAGTGCCAGTGTGCTACAACAAAGGGATCATTCACACTCGTGGGCAGTATAGATCTGTCAAACACCTGTCACACTGCAAGAAAGTTCTCAAGAGGGTGACTGATAAACAAATATGCAGAGCAGTAGAAAGTAAGATGGGAGATTACCAGTTCAGATTCAGATAAAGATGCACCACAGCCAGCTTGTTGTTTACAGTAACACAGACAGTTGAGAAGAAGCTAGATCAGTAAAGAGTTCAAATGGCAGTCCTCCACTTCGAGAAAGCATATGGCAAGATCCTAAGAACACTGTTTGGGCAGTCCTTTAATGGTCTGAAGTCCAAGAAACATTGGTAGAATTAGTGCAGTCTATCTAAAAGGAGCTAATGAGACAACTATGAGCAGTGTTCTGACTCGTGAGAGTGGCTGAGCATCAGGGTTCATCTCTGAGCCCACTGCTGTTCAAACTGGTGATGAACTACATTAGCAAACAGGCCAAAGGGGACAGATCAACAAAGCTGCTGTATGTAGATGATGAGGCATTGCAGGCAGACACTGAACAATAATTTCAGCATATGATAGGGGAATGGGATACAAAACTAAAGACAGATGGGATGAAACTTTGTACAGAGAAGATAACTATAATGGCAGCAAATGGGGAAATCAGAAAAAGCTAAAGATTGAGACAGGGGAACACTAATGAAAAATGTTTTGATCTCCAAGTATATGGGAAGGACTGTAGAAGAGAAGGGTAGTCTGAATGAGGAAGTCAAAGCAGAATCAGATGGACAGAAGTCAACTGGAACACAGTAATGTGTGATAGAAGAAAGCCAACGAAGCTGAAAAGTAAGGTGTACAAAAGAGTAGGGTGACCAGTACTACTACTATATGACTAAGACACCTTTCCATTGAAAGCAGAGCAGTTGAGGAAGCCAGTGGTGATGGATATGAAGTGCCTGAGACAGGTGGTAGGATACAGACTGTGGGACGACAAGAAAATGAGAACATCAAAGTAGGAGCACGAGTAACTACAATTGCAAAGAAGGCCAAATAGAACAGATTGCAGTGGTCTAGATACATGTGCAGGAAATCAGAAGGCAATGTGGTAAATAAGATTTGGACAGAAAGGAAAAAAGGCAAGAGAAAACTGGAGCATCCAGCAAAGAGATGGATGGATTGTGTGAGAAATGACTGTTGAAGAAGGTAAGGGAATGGCATTGAGTCAAGATTTATTTATTTATTTGACATTTGTTAACTGGGTTGGTCCATCTTTGCTTACATGGCCCATTTTCAGTGGAGACATGTGGAGAAAAGCTCCAGTACACAGACATAACAGAAATAAAAAACTCAAAAGTAACAATGCAAAAAGAACAGAACGCATGATAAAATTACAATAGGCTGGCCTAGATACAATAAGAGAAAAGATACATGGTATAAGAAGCATAATAAACTGATAAAACATTTCAAACATATCTTTTTTTTAATAAATGGATGATAGGAGAGAGGTGAATGAAGTTTTAGTAGAGATGTATGAGAAGAAGAGTGAAACAGAGAGAGAGATGGCAACAGTTGGCATGACTCCCAGACTCTATGTAGCAAATAGGAAAAAAGGGTTGATGTTGATGATGGCAACATAGAGAGGAGATTCCAGAATCTATGAATGAGTCAGCTGTGGTGTTATATATGAATAAGGTGGACAAGGGAGACCCAGATAAGTGTAGACCAATTGCTTTGTGTGAGGTAGATGTAAGGACAGTTTCTAGAATTTGGTGAGGAAAATTTAATAGCATTTGTCAGGCATAACTAGGGAGGAGCAGGTAGGATTTATGAGAGGTAAACCTGCAGCAGACTAATGAAGAACTTTAGTAAATTTGGTCTTGTGTACCAATTTGGAGGTCAAGGGGCATGTGGGCATTTGATAGTGTAAGATGGGCTTTTCAAATTAAGTTTCTTATTCAGGTACTGGGAAAGAAAGTGATTAAGTTGGGGTAAAAGTGTTTTATAAAAAACTATGGAGAGAGTTATGTTACAAAGGGGAATAAGACAAGCATGCCCACTTTCTCCAAGTTTATTTTGGGTGAGTATTGATAGTCTGATTTAAAGGGTATGGAGGACATTGCCAAAAAGAGTACATTTTCAGTCTGTGGGAAGTAGAATGTATGCATTTTTTTTTTGCAGATTACTATGTCATTCTACTGGGCCATGGATAGGCAACACCTGGGAATTCTAGATCGTTTCAGTAGTTTTAGAGATTATTCATGGATGAAATTTCACCCTACAAAATGTGTAGTAGTGAAGGTGGGAGGAGTAAAGACTGAATACATAGGGCTATCAAGGTCAGAGTGATAGGATAAAAATATCTCAAGGTTAAAGTACAGGGGACAGTACCAGAGACAAGAGAGAGAGAAGCTGAATGCAAGTGCTGAGGACAGATGCTCAGGAAGGAAATCTTCTTTAAGTGGAAGGATAGATGTAATAAAGACTTAGATTCTTCCTCATGTGATGGACATAGGGAGGGATGTATGTAATACTCTGAAAGATGGGATTCTTCCAAATATTTAATAAAATGGGCAGCAGATATTTCTAAGTGGAGAAAGGAGCGGAATTGCTAGAAGTAGCATGCAGGCTGCAAGGAAGGATGGGGTTGGGAAAATGACATATTTTTTCATAATTTTAATTAGATTAATAAAAATCTGAACAACAAGAATTTGCACAAATTCAACAACTGCATAATATGTGTACACCATGTGTAAAATATATTAACAGAATTAAGCAATACTTGAACATCATATACATATTTACATATGCCCAATATTTCCCTTTCTGTCATCTACATACATAGTTATCAACCTGAACATAATTATTCATCTAATATGACTTACAGTCCCTTAATTAAGCTCAAATTCCAATAAAATGTGACAGATATCCATCTTTTATGTATAGTTTTTGTCATACTCAGTTTGTAACAAATGTATCCCTTCTAATCAGTTTCAAATACTCCATATAGAAACTCATCACTTTTACAAAGTGCATTGCTCTTCTTTCCCTTGCTATAGCCATTTTGGTACAAATGGCAGTTGAAGTTGAGTGGTAAATTCCTCCAACTAGCTGAAAGGAGGATGTAAGATTTTGCAAGGTATTTGGCAGCTATAATTTCAGAGGAGACATTGAGAAATTTTAAGAACTGTGTTCTTAGATGAGTGAAATGGGAAGCAGATGAATTCGAATATCAATGAGGGGGTATTTCAGATATCTTATGGAACTGTAAGTGAAGTAACGGTAAAATATCTAAGAAGATGGAAGGAAGGGATAGATGGTCCTTTGCAGTGTATATGACTAGAAGGTTGAAATAGGGTATGAGGAAGCAAAGTGTATAAATGGTAGAAGACAGCGGCTGTGAAGACGGAAGGTATATAGCATATGGGATGCAAGAAAGAAGGATAGAATTGATGTCAACAAGTTATAATATGGATGTTTTATGAAAAGGCTTAAAGAAGAGATTAGAATTAGAGAGTGATTAGAGGAGAATAAGAGAAAAAGAATGAGAGAGACAGAGTGAGACATAGGAGATGGGACTGGGATTAAGTAAAACAGGTAATATAGGAGTGATATATAGGAGTCTAGGTCAGGCAGAAGAGGGGAATGGATGACTTAAAGAGAGGAATTAATGAGGAAATGATGCTTTTAGGAGGAGGTATGGAGTTGGTTAAAACTGGAGGAATAAGGTCTGTCAGGGATGTGCATTTGAGATTGAGACATAGATGGTATAAAGAAAATTGGTTAGAGTGAAAAAGAAGGGTTGGTTGCCTGTTGAGAATTTGGAGATGGGGATGGTGCAAATCAATTGTATATATGGTAGGGGTGCAGAGAGGTGTGCAGGATATAGGTGAAGGCCCTAGAAGTATGAAAAAAAATATTCGTGGAAAGGTGGGAGAAAAGTCTCGAACCTCTTGTTTAGCTTTTATCCAGGTTAAAGGTTGGCTAAGGGTGTAAAATCAAAGACCAGAGATGTTAATGGGGGGAGCAGGTCTAAAAAGGATAGCACAAGGGATGAAACCAGGAAAGGTCAAACCATGAGTGCATCAGGAGATTACAACTTGGATAATAGCATCTCAATGGGCTCTGGAAAAGTAAATTATTTGAAGAAAATGACTCAAAGATGTGAATGACAACAAGCAGTAGAAGTCATGAAGAGCTAGTATTAGTATTGGAATAATGCAGGATTATCACATTTACAGGAGGTAAAGGCAGGGGATAAGAAATGTTAGTGCAGTAGGTGTGGAGTAATGGGGTATTTTGGGATAAAAGGATACAGATACAGGAAAGGGGACCTTATTAGAAGAGAGATTCTTGTTGCTGGGTGATAATGTGGGAAATTGTAAAATGTAATTACCAAGTTGTTGTAGCAATATTGTTTTTATATATATGGTATAGTGCATTTGAACTAGTGAGCAATATCAAATTTATATATAAAAAACCTTCTTAATGTCATTATAATTTTGTCAATGCGGGGCACAGCATTTTGCAGGTTCCTACCCAAGGGCAACGTTTACTACTCTCTGAATTAGAGAGAAAAAACAGGATAAAGGAAAATCTATATTTATTTAAAAGTGTATACAAGAACACTGATGCAGATCATTGGCCTGCATAGTCTCATGTTACATGTGCAATGCAAGACAAAACAACAAAGTTGAATTACACACCAGGGAACTGCATACATAGATGACAAACTGACTAATGACTATTTTATAATACCCCCCCAAAAAAAAACTAATGTTCTGCATTTGAAACCTTCCTCAGGTTTCCATTTTGTTCTTCTTTTTAAGAAAAAGATTCTGCTTCTTCTATTCATTTTACTTTTGACGACTAGCTGATCAATTTCATAGCTACCTTTATATCTCTGCATTCAATTTATTTTCAGTTCTGCTAGTATTTGGACCTGGAAATCACAGCTTTACTCCATTTCCTTGTGATCCATCTACATGCTTAAAAGTATGAAACCTGAATAAGCCTGTGCATGTTTATTCTTTTCTCACCGTTGGTACACTAGGCCTCTGGTCCTTTTTTCGATGTCCATTGGTTTGAAAGAGTTTGCTAATGACTTGCTTATCATTCCCTCTAGCCCTTTTATTTTTCTATGTTGCTTATTTTCAATATTGAAAACCAAAAACTCTCCTGAATGACTAGGTGGCTAAACCAAACCAAACAAAACAAAATAAATCCACCAAGGCTAGGTAACAAAGACCAATGAACCAAGCAATAGGATAAGCATTGAAAAATATTTATTCTTAGTTTCAGTCTAAAAGATTTCCCAGAATCAATACCCATAGTTCAACCATACATTTTATACATTGTATGCCTTCAACAGTGTCAAATAAACACCTTGTTAACACCACTAATAATCTAATTAAAAACACAGTCAACAATACTAAGCTAAAAATCACATTAAACATTCATAAAAATTCAGGAACTGAGAAAAAAATGTACTAAAAAGACATTTATTGTTGTATAGATTTACTAACTTTCAAGCTTTTGCTATTCAAGAAACATTTCACATTAATAGATTCATTAATACCTGGCCCTTAACTCCAGTTGCCATAATCCATCCCTTTGTTCTACTTTGGCTTTATAATTACCCCCACTAAAATATTTGGGTACACATTCAAGTATAGCAAATAAAAACTTTTTTATTTTCTTTACACTGTAACTTATGCCTAAATAATGCATTGATATTATATCTAATATATAATATTAATACTAATGTTAATGTAATACAAATACTAATACCAATGCTATTACTAATAATGTGTGCTGTTTACTGTGTGCCTGACTCTGCTTCATCTTCTCTTCCACTACTTTCTGTATTTGTGCAATATGTTCATTTTCCAAGAACATTTTTTTTAATTTTTCCAGTGTACAGTTTAATGTTTGTATTTATATACTTGTATAATTTATTTAAAACAGTTTACATAATTTCCTGGTTTCCCATGATCACTGTAAAATATTTGTTTAATATCTTCCACATACTTTCATTATGTATGTATTCTTCTCTTCAGAAATATCTGAGATAAAAAATAAATAACTCTATTGTTGATTTTCAGCCCTCAGGTACCACACACTGAGAATACCAACACTCAGATAAATTATTATCTGTCTTTATATCTTTACTGTCAGCCTTCTTTGCTTCAAATAGTTTAAAACAAATACCTGATGAAGTTCTTCTCTGTCTCAATCAAGCTTATATTGCCAAAATATTGAATTTTGTGTTGTAAGTATCTTTAAATAGCTTCAATACAGTTTTTTGGCATCTAGATTATGATCAACATTTCATCAATGAAAGACTGAAAGAAAATCCCCCAAATACAAACTGTACCATTTGAGACAATCAAGTCACATCTCTCTGACACAAAACTGACAAACAGTATTTTTGCAGGGACAAGGACTTGGCCATCTCATACCCCTTACTTAAATATACAAAACTGAAAATTACAGTACCATAAGAAAAATGAAAACTTTCCAGCTGGGTGAATATAGTGCCAGTAAAATTTGTAATCTGACCAGTTCTCATTATATTAAAAGGAAACAGATCGGGGGGAAATATCTTGGAAGTGAGACTGTAAATTACAAAACAAATCACTTATACAGAAGCTCTGATTAATGTGTGCTGTACACAGTACATAAACATTAACCATCAATGATGACATTCCTTTCTATTAGATTTCTGTTCTGAAGTTTCTGTTTCTTCAGATTTTAGTAAACAGAAAATTCCAACAATACAATGCTTCTGTACCTGATCATTTCATTAAAATTCATCACTTCTTGCTGAAAACATTTAGTGCTTCACTGTTTGAACAGGTCCTGCATGCTGTTGACACCTTTTATAGACTGCTCTCTGCTTCATTTACAGTCTTTGCCTCAACTGTCTCTCCTTTCTGAACTAGTTTCAAAATCAGCTTTTTGCCTTCTTCTTTGAAACATTGCTTTAATGAATGGCCTCACAGTTACAATTTACAACAACACAAAATGTCGGCTAATTTATACAACTATTAAATGAAGTTGTACTTAGAATAACTAACATTTTTAACTCAATAAAACTATTAAATAGGTTTTGTATCACCTTTACTGATTGCATTTCTTAACTTCAGATAAAGGGACTTTGCTACATATTTGTCTTCTTTATTACACACTTATGACTAAAGCAGTGGTGTTGTGTAATCCTTATTTTATCTTGTTTTGAACAGTTATTTTCATTTTCTTTCATTTCTTTCCATTGGAGGGTGCAGTGTTGATTGAGTCCCATCTCTTTCAGTCTGATGTGTGTAGTATGCATATTGGTTCTAACTGTCATATAATAAGGACAAATATACATATATGTCTGCCACATATCAATAAAAGGAAGCATTATATTAGTATACGTTCAGCATGTTTTCCAATGCTAAGAATGTCTCCCTTGATAAAGAATTGCTATTGTGCTGTTACCAAAATTACAGATGTGCCTTAGAATCTCAGATTTCATGTTTAAGGAAGGAGGAGCTTTCGGCTGCAGAGATGGACCAAGTTAGAACTGAACAACCTAACACCTAATCCACTGCAGTCACAACAGTATGTCAACACAAGCTGGAGATTTTTTGCTTAATTTTCATGTACCGATGTTAATGTTTTATTTGTTTTATTTTATTTTGCTTTAAGAGAATAGGTGAATTGTACCTTGCCACTCTGATTGGAAAATGAACATTCTCTATCAGGGTATTAATGTACAAGTCTGGCACTTCACAGCAGCATATTAAGTTGCCATGCAGCTTGGAGTGTAACAAAGCTAACAGCTTCCATTATTTTACATTTGCTAAGCAGTGATTTTTCTGTTTACTGAGTGTAAATTAAAAAAAAAAATAAATAAAAAATAAAGTGTGCATTTATGTCTCTGTGTGAATGTATACATCCATGAAAGTGAGAGTGACAGTGACTAAGCTATTATTTAATGCTCACCAAACAGCACTTTTGTGTGTGTCTGTTTATGTCTGTGTTTGCGAGTGTATGCATGCATGAAGGTAAAAGTGAGAGTGATGAAGGAATTATTTTAAGTTTGCTAGGCAGTGCTTTTGCTGTTTAGAGAGTGTACAATTAAAACAAATGGGATGCCATCTTTCTTTTGAATCCATAAAATCCTGAAAAGTGTGATAAAGCCACCTTATAGACCAATAGTGGCAGCTTGTGGGCCAAGACCCCCCCCTATTGTAATGTTTTTGGATAAGTCTTTAAACGGTGCTTTGAGTATTGATCCCCATATGATAAAAGATTCATGGGATTTTTCAGGTAAGTTGACCAAGGACTTTGTTTCTGACAATATTCGTTTCCTTATCATTGATATAGTACATTTATTCTCCTTCATTCCTTTGGAGGAGGGTTTGTATTTTTCTTTGACATTTTGAATGCTTTTAAATTTTTAAAGGGAAAGGACATACATCTATTTTTTATAAATTATCAGAGTTGTATTGGAGAACAATTTTATTTTTTTTTTTGAAGGGAAAACCTTCCAACAAATTAAAGATGTCACCATGGGATCTATATCATATATTCGAAATTCCAAAATGTCGAACACCATATGTTCGAACTTGGAATTTTGAATATTGAAAACAGTGAATGCTCAGAATAGTGAATTTTTTCCCAGAGAAATTTTGCTGTTCTGAGAAACATACATACAACACGAGCACACCAAAATAAATAAAACACATACATACAGTTAACAAAACCCAACCCCACACTAAACCACACATATATTATTAACTATCCACTTACCTTAACCCGCACTCTAACCCTAAGGTCCGTAACTTTCTCACCACAGTGGAGGAAATAGTGAAGCCATAGAATGGCCCACCAAAATCTTGCCCTAGGTAAGATTTCGATGTACTGGGGCTTCGCTATTTTCACCATTCGATATTTAGGGTTCGATGTTTTCATGTTTGGCATTTTACCTCTTCAGAATTTTGATATAGACCCGACACCATGGGCACAGCCTGCACCCCTTTGTATGCCAACTTAATATTACTAAGTTGGGAGAAAAAATTTGTATTCAACTCCCATTTTTCACAATACATAAAATTATATACAAGAATTTTGGATGACATGTTTATTGTTGGGGAAGATCATGAAGAGAATATAGAGGTGTTTATCTATTATTTGAACCACACAACTGATTTTTCAAAGTTTACATTTAATTTTAACAGAAAGGAGATCAATTACTTAGATATTAAGCTAGATCTGTTGGAAGTAAAATTTGGGTCTAGAATTTATAGAAAATAAACTTTTAGTAATTCTTACCTACCTTTTTCAAGTGCACATCCATTTAAACAAAAAAAGAGTGTTATAAAAGGGCAATGTGTGAGAGCTGCAAGGATGACTTCAACTTACGATGATTTTTTTTGGAAGAAATTACAATTATTTCTGGTTTGCTCATTGAGAGAGGATATCCTGGGCAATTAGTTTCTGAAATTTCACAAGAAATTATTAAGGAATGGGAAACAAGATCTAAGTCACATTTAGGAGTTAAATATACTGAAAAAGGAATGGCACATTCTAAACTGGAAGGGGGTTTCCACTCAGCTATGGTTATTGAATTAAATCATGCTGCAGGAGATATCAAAAACATTGTTTCAAATAATTGGAACACACTAAGGTTTAACTCTGAACTGTTTGGAATTGTGGGCATGGATCTTACATTTATCTTTAAAATGGGAAGTAATTTAAAGTGCATTTTTGAGTGGAACCACAATAGCAACAAGCAAAAACAAGGCAAGGGTACCAAAATGTGGGAGATGTGCCAACTGTAAGCTTATTTATGGGGGGGGGGAACGGTTGACTTAGAAAATGCATCTCATAGTAGAATATGTTTTAAAAAAGGCAATTGTTCCAGTAAGGGTATTGTTTATTTAGTGAAGGGTTTAATAAATGTGCCTGTTTTTATATAGGGAAGATAGAGAGACCCTTGAGGAAATGAATTTATGAACATATGCACAGTATTAGAACAAATAATGTTAATAATGCACTATTTAAACATCCATTGGTGAAACCTACACACTTTGAATTTCTTTTTGGTATTTTGGAGCAGATAAATATAGACCCTAGGAGAGGGGATTGGGAAAATACACTACAATATAAGGACATTTTGTGGCAATATAAATTAAAATGCCTTCACCTCCCTGGATTTAAATTATTATGTTTCTATAAAATCCTAATTAAAATGTAGGGCTTCAAAGTTATGATGACAATATATTATTTGGGCAGTGTAGGACTGACTACTGCAGAAAGTGATTTCTTCATTAGGTAGTTGCACAACAACAGCTATGCAACTTCTTGTAAACACATTTTGTGTGCATACATACATGCATGTTTTATACATTTTTAACAACATTGCTTATAAAGTAAATTATTCATGCTGCATATGGAGTTCCTTTTTAACTTTATTTTATTTTGTTAATTTAAGATATATGAACAATTGTTCATGAATGATATGATATGTGATTCATTATTCACTCACTATGGGGTTTTATTAATACAGATAAGTTTTTAAGGAAAACACTTTTCATGTGATTTATTTATGTAATGCATTTTTACTAGTTAACACTTCCTTAGAAAACATGTCTCTTTTAATTCTTAAATATGCAATAATTTGGAATACTTAATTGAAAAGGTTTGGGTGACAACTTATGAGAGTATATAGTATTTTTTTATTCACTGGGCATTGCATTCTGATGAAGTCACGATAAGAATGTGATGAAAGCACTTAATTTTAACAGTTTAACAAGTTCTATTAATAAAGTCAATTTTTTGCTGTGTTTAAGCTGTAGCCTCCATTTGTGTGTAGTATGCTTCACTTCCACCTTTCTGTTGGTTAATGGCTGAGACTGATAGCACTAATATTTTAAAAGTGTTCCTTATTAACTTTGTATTTGTCCCTTATTCTGCTGAGATCTGTCTCTGATTAGGTGAGAGCTATAATAAAGTCTGAAACTCAAATGTAGCTCATTATTTAATTACTTCAACCCCTAATGATTTGCCAGCATATACTGCAGGTAGTTTGAAACAGTAGGTGATAGAAGTATTTTAAATCAAAATGATTTAAATGAAAAAAAAAAATATATATATATATATATAGAGAGAGAGAGAGAGAGAGAGAGAGAGAATAATTAAAAAAAAAAACAAACAAACAAATACAAAATAATTTAACCAATAGCACATTCTCTAAGCACAATAATGACCTCCAGGCCCTTCGTTTGTGGTGTCAGGCCTCAAAACATCCCTGGATGGGCATTATTTACACAGTAACACATGCACCCTATCTGCATTATTGCTTGTTTCTTTACTGGGTTTATGCAAAAACATTTTTTCAGAAGATGCCCAGGGAGTAAAGCTTCAACATTTTATTAACATTTTTAAACATACCTTCAGTAATACACTTTAACAGACATAAAAATACATTAACAGTTAATATTACTTTTGGTAATAAGATTGGGACTATATTATGTCCGTGAAAAATTAATTCACTGAACTGCATGTATATCGAAAAAATACAGTTCAGCAAATTGATAATAGTGAAATTGTGGTACAGTGATGATCGAGAAATCTGCCCTTTCCTCACTGTACTGCGATCTCAGAGTTGGCATATATAATTAGCTGGGGCTATGGGGGTCACAGCTCCCCGACAACAGCGAATTTGCTAAACTGCATTTTTGATGTAGATGCAGTTCAGCGAATTCATTTTTTGCAGACATAATATAGACCCGATGTTACATTCATATCTAATAAAGGAAAATATTATTATATAGAAGATACTTATGTATTTAGCAGATGTCAAACACTGAGTATTTGAACACATGTTTTTGTGTGTCTGTCAAATTGATAATAGATCTTGTGATTAGTGCTTAGAAATTCAAAGAAATGGACATGAGGGAAGGAATCAGTAAGGTAAAAATGATAAATTGTAGATGATTCCAAGATGGTGGGCATCTGAGCAGCACCGTCTCCATAAAGCTCTTAACCTTATATAGTAAATTACTGCATTAGCCAGCAAATCGGCAGCTACAAACAACATAAAGAGAAGTAAAAACTGCAAGGATCCTGGTTTTATATTAACAAACCTGAAAAATGTGAGTTTACCATCAGATTAAGCCTATTTCGCTGCTTAAAAAGAGTACAACATGAGTTTCCATGTGTATAATAGAGGCCTGAAAGCTTCAGCACATCAACAGCAGACAGCAACCACGAGGGAAACTAGAAATCAAATCTGCAGTAAAAAATGCCTAAAGAAGCAGAATGCATGGATACTCAATCCTCCAATAAAAGCTATCAACAATAGCTTCTCCAGAAAAAGATGTTACACCTAAAAGACAAAAAACATCTAAAGCACAACAGGAGCTGAATATAGACTGCTCTAAGCAAAATACCATCAGTATGGAGGACTTGAAGAGCGCCCGTTTACCTCTACAATCCTTTGTGCAAGGCTTCTCGGACCAGCTCAGTACTTTTGGTGGCACTCTAAAAGAAATTGCTTAGAGAATGGATTCTGTAGAAGGGAGAATCAAATCCAACGAAATGGAGCTAGAACTACTAAGAGCAGAAGTGAAAACTAAAGACAGGGCTTTAGCTGACATACAAGCAAAATTACTAGACTTAGAAGCGAGGAGCAGAAGAAATAATCTTATCATCAGAAGATTACCCAAAAAGTATGAACAAAATCAACTGATACCAACAATAAAGCAAATTTTCAGTTCATTAATGCATACAAGAGAGTCTTCATCTGAATATATTATTGAAAGAGCGCACCGAGACCGATATAAAAGTCAAACCAATACAAGCCCTAGGTCAATCTACGTGAAGCTCCTTAATTTTCAAGATGTTCAAGATATTTTAACTTCCTACAAAAAAAAGCACTTTAATTGGAATACCTATTCTATTTCCATTTCTCATGATCTCCCCATAGAAATCAAGGAAAGATGCCGCAAACTATCTCTATACTGTGCAGAATTAAAAGGAAGATTACATTTCAAATGAGATTTCCTAATACACTCTCTTTTCACCAGAATGAAATAAAGTATGCAATGGCTTCACCACAGAAAGCTAACCCAATATTTCTAAAATGTTTTGGAAAGCTACCTGAAGCTTAGAAATAAATAATGCTCCAGTCTTTTCTTTACTAGAGCTATTGTATATCTTTTCCGGACCCATCCTTCTGACCTGGACTTAAATAATCACCAACTGACACATTATTAATTAATTTCTATTAAAAGAAAAGAATTGTGCTCAACTCCGGACACCAGGTACGACTTGCTTGAAGTGAAGTTGCCAGAGGGACCCTTAAGCGGTGATAAATGCCGTACCTATTAGCAAATGCACAGCAAGAAGGTATGAGCACTTCCTGCACATTCAGCCTGACTCAAACTGGCTAAAGATGGCTTCTCTAATACTCCCTTCCTCTCCTCGCATCCAAAAAGACCCTCCTAATCCAGAACGAAGCACTCAACATGCTACAGCACCAGTGAAACTCTGCTAGAAGGCTTATTGAGGTGAGGAGAATTACTGGGAATCTTGGGTCCAGAGTTTTGCACATACAATTCAAGGCATTGTCAAATATGATCTGTCTCGTAGTTTAAACTTACCTTAAGAGGATTATTATGGGTCAGAAAGCAGTCAGGTCAATGGCTTTCCTTTTAAGTAATATAATTTGTAGATAACGATATGAGTTGATATCGAGCCTAATCCTCAGGATGCTCTATAATGGAACGATAATGCAATTGGGACCGTTAAGCAGTGACAACTACTGATCTGATTAAAGTAATGCACCGCACTGGTATTTAGTGCTCCCTGTAGTCTCAGCCTGATTCAAGGAGTCTTAAGACGGTTATCTCTAGGTATTCTTATCAGGCAACTAAAAACTCTCCTAGATAAATCTGAGGCACCCAGATAAATGTGCTAATAACCAAACTTTATTAAAGGAACTATTATGGTAAGGTTTTGTTCTGGTGATCTGGTGCTCAAATATATGTGCATACATGTCTGCATAACGTGACATAAGAGCTGGCTTTATCTATTAAGGCTCTTAAACAGAGTTGCTTATTGACCAGAACTTCAGTTGGTGACTGGCTTTTCCCAGGAGCTTTAGGACTGTAACTATGAACTATTCATACAGGGGATAGCAGGCAAGCCTACATCAGGGTTCCAATAGGATAGCAGCTTGAATGTTCTGTTTCTTTTTATTCCTATATGTGGTGTTACTGGAAACTTATTGTCCTCCTAGTTATCTAGGATTATCAATATGTGAGTCTTTTGAACTTTATGTGCTCCATAAATCTGAGTACTCATCTAGTTGGTGTATAGAAAGAAAAAAGCGAATCAGAGCAAGAGCAACGATGGGTCTAAGGTCATTTATGTCTAACCTAAGGTCGCACTATGTGAAACTACATGAATAAACATGGCGTCTGGTATTTAATAATCTATTTAAACTAGTCAGCACAGTCTGGTATTATATTTTCTGGGTAGCTCCTACCTCTCGCTGTTTTAAAGATGTCTTCCTTTTCTGTCTCTTACTTTTCTTTCACTGTCTCTCTTCTCCCTCTCTGTCTCTCCCTTGCTGATATTCTGCTTCTTGCACCTATTGTCAGGAAAGTATATTTATGCCGATGGGCATCCATTAAAACTACAACGTCTTGGTAGCTATGCCAGAATTTTCGCCGAACTGCTGCATAGTGAACTGTTACTTAGGGAGAACCTATTTCCCCTCATCTAGCATTGAACATTTATGCAAAATAAAGATGTGTGTTAGGGCCAAGCTCATGTATGTATCTAAGTTTGTATAAATACTAGATAACATATTTGATGCTAGGTTTAAAATCATACCAACCTTATTTACACATATACTACAGAGCAGCACATAAGCTTTAATAATTATACTATGTTGTATAAAATTATGTGATAATTTCCATATGCTCTGCTGTTTACTATAATCTGTTGTTTTACTACATCCTCATAGATCAATTGATATTGTTCATAGCTAAATTCTATATTAATCCTTCTCCCTTTAGACCCAATTGTCAGGGTTCTTCTATATTTTTCCTTTATTTTTCTCTTTCTCTTTCTATTTACCAATGTTGGTTTATAGTCCTGTTTTATTCTTCAATGTACAGATTACCTAACATTTATATCTGCAATGTTATATAGGCATTATTACAACCTTAATTTTTGGCAATTCCTCTAGTCAAGAGCTAGTTGGATACGTTAAGCTGAGCAAGCTTAAACGGAACATTCTTCTGCCTTTTTGTTCAACGTTTAGTAGGGTTTCTGATGATGACATTTGGAATTAAGTTACTGTTGTACATAGTATGTAAATTGAGTTCTTTTGTGATAGGTAACTACAGAATTTTTTCAAGAATATGTTTACTTGTTCTTATATTTTCTCTATTTTTCTCAGTTATAGGAGTTTTGTGGGTAGGCACAGGGGTAAGTTTGAGAGAGCTCAGTGCTGCATTATCATTAGTTATATGGGTACTAAACTGGCAAACTAATCTTAAGCCTCACAGTAGACCTCAGCTTCTTTCAGATACCTCATTTTCACATTCAACTCAAACTGAGATATGGCTAAAACATAGATAAGGTGTGGAGAATATCTTCATGGAATGTTAGGGGGCTCCAAGACAAAAATAAATGAAATCTCTTAATGCATCTCCTCTTAAAATCAGAATCAGGCATTTGTTTTATTCAAGAATCTCATACAGTTAAAGAAGACTGGGAAAATGAAAAAAAATCAGATTTGGGTTAAGGATATAATTTCAGCAGGAAATAGTTCTAATTCTGAAGGGGTAGCTATTATTGTTAAAAACTCATTTACTCCTACTATTTTAGATATAGCTTCTGACCAAGAGGGTAGGTGGTGCTACTTCATATATCTATCCCCACTACTCCCCAAACCAATCTTAGTCCTTAATCTCTATGGACCATGCTCAGGGCAACATGATTTCATTTTGAAAATGTACACCATCTTACTTAACCTCCCCAATTATTAGTATTTGCTGGGGGGTGATTTGAATGCAATAATTGACCCCAAACTTGACCGCTCTAGTAGTTCTAAATCATATAATGCACAAGCCTCCCTTTCTTTGCTGGATTTAGTCTCAAACTTTGGGTTGATTGACTCTATATCATTTGGAGATAGTACTCATATTAACAGTAACTACACTTACTTTTCTAGCTGTTATAACTCATGGTCGTGTATAGCTTTCTTCCTAATCAATGATATACTAATAAACTGGCAAATAAAATATCTTGTTGATCCAAGGATTTTCTCAGCCCACTCAAAAATTACACTAATAACAAATTTTGAATACAGCCCACCTACAATTCATACAGTCACTAATTGGTCTCTAAATAATAATATTTTACACATCTCATCAGTTATAGATGAAATTACCATAGCCCTAAAAGAGCTTAATACTGACCCTCGCAAAGCGGATATTCCCCACGACATCCAATGTGCTGCATGTAAAACTGGGATCAGAGGATTACTTATTCAAAAAGACACCTATCTAAAAAAATGAGGAAAGAAAAAGAAAACCGATTGATATCTGAGATTAGGTCTTGGATGGCATGCTTCAACTCAACCACACCCCCGCTTTGGAAAAGGAAATGATAAATAAGCAAAATTAATTATTTGATCTACACCAATCCAATTACTCCCTGCAAGAACTAAGATTTATAACAAAATACTCTGAATGGTTACAAACCCTCTCTAAGGTACTACCCAGACTAATTGAAAACAAACAATAATCACCCAGAATAGCCCTTATTCAATACCAAGACTCACTTTATAAATCAGACTCACAAATTATCCACCTATTCCATCAATTATATTCAGATATTTATGCAAGGAGCAATCAACAAATCCCTATCCCTGAGATAAAAGACTACCTCAACAACATCACTTTCACAAGGCTCAATGAAGAACAAAAAAAGATTCTACTTGCCCCTTTTAGCCTTCAAGAAATCATCAACATCATTGATAACATTAAGCTAGGGAAAGCTCCAGGTCCAGATGGTTACTCTACAGACTTCTATAAAACTTGTAAAGTCTTACTAGATCCTATTTGACTCAATCTATTTAATTGTATAACCCTTAATGGTATATCAGACCTCTATCTTAACCACTCAAAGACCATACCACTCCCCAAAAATAATTTGGACTTATCAAACATAAATAACTACAGGCCAATTTCACTAATGAACGTTGACATTAAAATTCTATCTTCATTGTTAGCTGAAAGACTTTAAAAAAGTGTTTACCTCCTTGATTTCCATAGAACAAACGGGCTTAATGTCCAAAAGACATACATGGGACAATACACTGACTCTAGAATCTATGATAGGCCTTACCAAGAATGACAAAAAGCCAAGATAGGCAATGATATTGGACGCATGTAAGGCCTTTGATAGGGTCAACTGGATTTTTTTTGTTTATGGTACTATCTTATTTCGATATTCCCTCTGGGTTCATTAATATGATCAAGAGTCTATATACTACTTCATTCACACTCCTATATATAAATAAGAAATGATCTAAACCAATAAAAATCTCAAATGGTACCAGACAAGGGTGACCCCTCTTCTCTCTTCTTTTTAACTTATATCTTGAACTTCTTTTTCTTTCCATTAGACAAACAACACACCTCTCAATACTCAAAATGTTACACATGAAAATAAATCTGACTACCCTAAACACATTTCCTCATACTTCTGACTATAACATTAATCTGAATAAATCCTATATATTCCTGATCAACCCTGCAGCTCATAGAGAAAACTTATTTTCACACTCTCCCTTTAACGTGTCTTATTCTTGCAAATATCTAGGGGTTTGCTACGACCACTCTTTCTCTTCTACAGTTCATTCCAACATTTCCAAATTATGGTCAACACTCTTCCATGACCTGTGCAGATGGCAACAGTTGAAATTGCCCCTACTATCTAAAGCATCCATCATCAAAATGAACATCTTCCCAAAGCTTCTTTGTCACCTTTATGCTTCTTTCCATCATTCCCAACTCTTTCTTCAATAAAATACACAAAGCCTTTGCAGAATTCATTTGGCATCCGAAATCGGTAAGGGTGTCTTATCAGAGACTTATTTTTCCAAAATCGAAAGGAGGTCTTGACATGTCAAACCTTCAACCAGACCTTCAACTTTACTATAGAATTCTGCATGCAAATATATTAATTTCTATTGTCAGTTACTATCTGAACAGCCTTACATGGACCCCACTTTGAGTTAAAATGTGGTACAATCATGCTCTAGAAAATAGCTTAAACCCCAACGCTCTTCCCTTCCAGGACCCTTTAACTCTTAGTTAAAAATTCATCACATCCTGAAGTGTAAAATCAAATCCTTCCAAGAGATTTTTAAATCCCTGAAACTAGACAAAGCTCTTCTTCTATTCCAACCCATTCACTTAAACCCTAATATCAAGCTAAATAACAACATGATCAATCTTGAAGACTATCCTCTAATAAAAAAATACTCACTCTGGGATATACATAAAAACAAAGCTCTCTCATCATTAGAACTAAGAGGCACCTTAAAAGTATCTAAAAAATACATTATAATATTGCAACAAATCAGGGAATTTATTACATCCTTAACACAAGACTTTACGATTCCAGACTATGACTTCCATCAGGTTTCTAACCTGCTCCAGATCCTAGCAAGTAATAAGAATATGCTATCCCGTTCTCATAAACTTATAAACTCAATTCAGTATCAAGGGAGGATGGTATATGCAAAATACTGGGATCAACAAGGTATTACCCTATTAGATGAACAAATGTTATCAGCCATTAAATCCACCCTATTATTCTTTCCTTTTAAAAAGCTTACTTATACACAGTTTATGATTAACGTTAATTTATACTACACTCCCACACATTTAAACAAATTTAACTCTAATATAGCTCCTGCTTGGCCCTGCTGTTCCTTCCCCCATGCTGATATCTTACACATAATCTGGTTTTGCCGCTACTCTCACAGCATTTGGGGCTCTCTAAAGGTGAGACTTGACAAGATGGGTTATCACAAATCAGCCTTTTCATGGGAGATGGCTCTATTACACATTACTAACCTTAAATTTTCAAAATTAAGACTCCATATCATAATAACACTCTGTTTACTAGTTAAATTCTACATCTCCGAACACTATCTAGATCATTCTAAAATGTCTTGTAGTGGGTTCAGGAATATGGCTGTTAAATACATTCCTTCCCAAAAGCTCATAATTACAAAAGCTTGTAAATGCACATACTTCCAGAATTTCTGGAACGTCATATATGAGCTTCTGGCTGACAAATAATTATTGTTATTCTGAATGGGTACTTTAACGTTATAGGCTCCTCTCCTATGATGCTCCTTTCTTCACCTCACCACCACCATAATTCTTATATTCCACTCACCTTTGTGGCTTAAGATAAGTATACATGGGTTTTGTACCATATCTCATAGTCTGTATATTAAATTGAGGCTTTTACATTCTGAATGATTACAGCACCTACCCTCCTGCTTATTGGTCTTTTCTTTCTTTCAGTATGATTATCTCCTGGGTTGAAAATACCCTTAGGCAACAAGGTGTACATATTGTATATAGTTATCATTATTATTTGAATGATCTTTGCTGTACAATGTTCTTTTCTAACTGCAAGTGTTTTGTTTTGTGTTATGTCTTTAAAGCAAAATGAATAAAATTTCTATTTGAAAAAAAAAGATAAATTGTAGTTAAGAGGTAGGATATTAAGAAGGCTCAGAGATGATTATATATGGTTATCATATGGGTTACATTAGCAATATAGAGATAGAGTAGGGAGCTGCGTTGCAAATCTATGTACATGGATGAGGAATGCTAACTAAAGACTTTGTGAGGCATAGGATTCTGAGTGAAGCCAAATGATTTGGTGATAATAGCAAACAGAAGAATGCAGTGGCATTTATACTGGAGATATACATGGACAGATCTACAGAGCTGAAGTTTTAGTTTTGTTTTAAATGAGTTTACCTTCTGAATGGATTCCAGTGGTAGTGGGATCTAATTCCATAGTTTAGCTACACCATTTCAGTATAGAGTGACACCTGCAGAATTAGATGATGTGGTTATAGCAAGTAGTGATTTTTTCTAGAGTGTAAAATTCTATTGGGGAGTAGTGTTGTATTAACTTGTTAAGGGAGGGGTAAATTTACTGGCTTCTAGAGAAGCCTGTGTATTTTAATCAGGGAGAATGAGCTTGGTGATGTCATAAATATAACCAGTTGAATTCTTTTAAGTTCTAACAGCAAATTTGCGTAATTTATTATAACATTGCTCAAGTCTGGATAGTTGTTAAACTAGACTTGAAGGTTAATGAAGATCAGAGCAATATAGAGGGAGATGACAGTAAGAAAGCAGAGGCTAGACGTCATCTGGTCATGTCAGTGAGGTAAGATTTCAGTCTGTATAATGTACCTAGTTTTTGATGAGTTTTCTTAACTATACTTGATACGTGGTAGCCAAATTTCAAATGGTCATTTTTGATGACATCCAGTAATTTTGTGTGGTTTATGTGCTCTAGATTGGTGCTATTGGCAGAGATGACAGCAGACTGTCCTGGTAGAGATGTACTTTGAGGAAAAGGGCAGTATTTTTAATGTTTTAGAAGTAGTTGTGAATTTTTTAGGCATGTTTTAGTTGATAAGAAACACTGCTGTATATGGTCTTGGAGTTAAGACAGAGTTTTGGCAGACCAAATTAGGGTTGACTCATCACTGAATTGAACTATGGTAGCATTTTTATATCAGTGTAGAGGTCATTGATGAGTATGCTGAAAAGCATGGGGCCTAGTATAGATCCTTGTGGGACATTAATAGTCACTGGCAAGAAGGTAAAGACATTTTTTTTGCAATTTACTGCACGTGCTGTGTTTGAGAAGTATCTATGGGAATACTGCAGTCTAGAGTTGAAGAGGCCTGAGGATAAGAGTTTCGAGCTTCTGGTAGGAGACAGCATCAAACGTTTTTGATAAGCTTAGAAGATGGAGGAGACTAGGCCTCCAGCAAATCTCTGGGTGTTGACAGTATTAACAAAACTCAGCTAAGTAATCAATTTTCCTTTGACGAGGCTGGAAGATATGTTTGCTGAAGACAGAATTATGAATTAGGTGAGAAGTTGCATATGGATGCATTTTTCTAATATTTTGAATAGGGTAAATAAAATGGCAAATGGCCTTTAGTCTGAAAGACCTGTATTGAGTCCTCCTTTGTGTGGCAGAATAATGATTTTTTCCATACTGAGGGAACTTTATTTTCAAATGTGGATAGATTTATCAGAATTGAGGCTGGATATATAATAGTTTCAGCTGCTCTTTTAAGATACTCACCAGGTAGGCTGTCCAGGGCAGTTATGGTAGCCTTAAATTTTTTGAGATATATTTTGAGGATATTTGAAAAAAACTGGCTGGAATTAGAACCATTGAAGGAAGTTGCATGATTAAGGACATCAAGAGTCTGATTAGTCACGTGAATGGTTTAAAGTATGTATTGAATTGGTTGGCTTTGGTATCATTTTGTTACAGTGTGTTTAGTGCTGACTATGTAGCTTGTCCTGGATTTAACAGTTTATTGATCAAAGGCCAGAATAGTTTCTAATTATTAGTGTGTTTTGATTGTTGAGTAATATATTTTATCATTGGTGGAAAGCTGTTATTAGGTTTCTTATGCTAGTAATGTAACAAGTGTTTTATTTTTTTGTCCAGACATTCTAAGCTTTGTCTCTTTGTTTTCTGAGTTACTTAGCTGCTAAGGATAATTATGGGCAGAGTTGGCTTTGACTAATTTTTTTCCAATGATGGCTGGTGTATTTAGAAGACTTATGAACATTTTGTTGAACTCAGAGAGAGCATTTTCTGTAGGGAAAATCTTTAGTGACTCCATGTTAAGGAGATGTAATTTATTAATAAAAGTGCCTTCATGAAAGTAGTAATTGATTTTACCATACTGTAACAATATATTTTGTGACTTTTGCTTTGGTACCTTATAGTGTAGACTGGTAATTGATCACTTACACAGTATGTTGCAGTTCCATGGGATGATATTTTATCTAAAAAGGATGTTAGGATCTATTAGAGGGTTGATTGTCCTGCTGTGGCTTTGTTATATCTAGTTGGTGTGGTTATAAGTTGGGTGAACTTGTATCAATGTATATATAATATTGTTTGGATTTTTAGATTTTATGGTTTGCCAAGCTACATCAACATCAGTCAATATCTTCATAATGATAGACTGATACTCCTATGACTAGGAGGCAGCAAACAAAGTGTTTTGTAATACTGAATGCCATACAGAGACTAAATTTGGACAAAAGTATCTTGCATGAAATTTCTGATATTATTTCTCATACTTTTATACTTACCTATGATCTTGTGCCTATTTTGTGCAACACTATGCTAATTCAAAACAATCTTCTCCTCATGCTTTGATGAAATGCACCACCCTCAATTTTCCTCATTCTTAAGAAGTTAACACTTATGACAAACATATAACACAATTTCATATTCTAATTTGCCTTGAGGATATTCCATGAATACATTAGATTTGGAAAAATGTGCCTATTTTCCAGGGCACTTTCCAGAATATGCTCATAATAAAAGAAAACTAAATAAATAAATCATCATGCTCAAGGTGCTAATTTGTTATCCCTTTAGGCCTTTTAGGACCTCTAACAAAGGACATTGCTTTTTTGGCTTTATGTTTTTATAAACTAATTAAGAAATTTTTGTTGTAGGTGACTCAACAGTAAAGTTGATAATTCTAATAATTTCCACTACTACCAAGGAATAAGTGAATCCTGTTTACCTAAACTCATATCAGTTTGTGTTCAGAAACTATTTTATATGAACAACTCAGAATTTTGAATAATTAAGCATTTTGAGGAAAATAAGTTGCAATTAGTATATCAGCAAAATTATTACTTCTCCCAACTGTTGGACCATAGGTTTACCAAAGCCATGTTCGTAAAAAAATGACTTTGCAAACTCGGGTAACAGCATAAAGCTGAGTAAGTGATTTGCTGGAAGATATGGTTTAAACTCTCAGCATGTTTGCATATAGGTTCAGAGGTAAGTACTAGGCTAGCAGCCCTTGTGAGCCATTTTCACTTTTAGTGCTTGAGTTATCCAATCCCATTTAGTATTAGATTGGCCTTACTCATCCTTCTTCTTCTTCTTTCGGCTTTTTCCCGGTTAGGGGTCACCACAGCGGATCATCGGTCCGCTCATTGGCCAATAATTATATATTACCCCTAGTGCAAATAACTTGGACTGTACCATAGACAATTTGAAGGGACAATAATGAATAAAGCCTTTACGAGGTGCCACTGTCCACTCGAGGTATGGAGGCAGTCCTGGGGTACGTTTTCCATTACCCATCTATAGATCCAAGTTGTGCTTGAATATGGACAGGAATGTCCTTTGTTTAACATGGATTGAAAGTCTATTTCAGAGCAGTGACATTCTCTGTGATATATACCTATCCTTTCAAATCATTCTGTTGTTGTTACAGAAGAGGTTTGATCCTTAGACTAAGCATTTCTGATGTCATTTGATTTGCTGTTGTGCAGTAGCTCCATCATTACTGGGTCAGAGGATGCCTTGTATGCCAGACCCAGGTAACCACTTAGCAGTCCATAGAATATTGAATTTAATGACATGGCTTTGAGTCAGTCCATGAAGGGCATATTGTTTTGGTCTTGTATCCTTGTTGTAAGGTGTCTCGATGAGCTTTACAGTTGTTGCATGTGTCTGGAAAAATACATGTCATGAGGCCTGAGCAAAGGGGGACAATGGCATCCCTAGATCTTGACACAATCCCACTGTTTATAAGATGCACAATATTGATGACTTTATTATGGCAGTGAACTCATGGTTTTTGAAAGTTAAGTCACTGTCCACACAAGTTCCCAAATCTCAAACAACTAGACCAGCTCTTAGGGGTGCATTGTCAATGTGGCAAATAATTAGCATAGATGACTTCCCAAAGAATATGAGCATGCATTTTTTGGCATTTAGTTTCAGTCCATGATTTTGCACCTTCCTGCAGGGTGACTACATCATCTGAGGATCCAATGACTGCTTCTATTTTGCAACCATCTACAAACTTAATCAGTTAGAGTTCTTTAAAATTGACTTTTACCTCAGATAAGTAAAATTCAAACAGTAGTGTTCCCAGCACTCAATCTTGGAGGGACTTCACTGGTGACTGGTTTGCTTGTGGAGGTAATTTTCCCTTTTTTGATCTCCTGTTTCCTATCTGTGACCCAGCTTTTCTACTGTGGGTGAGTGGGGGATTGTTGGCCAGGTGGAGGAATGCAGTACGTGCCATTTTACCTTCATCCCTTACTTTATAAGTCCATCTGGTTGAGTAAGCATGCTTTGTCTTGTAAATACAAACTGAGGCTAGTACACTGTTGGGGGGGGGGGGCGTCCCCTGTGTCCTTATTCATTAGTTCCATAATATGCCTTTCCATTGCTTTGCATATTAGACTAGTTCAACTTATGAGATTGTAATTGCCTTGTTACAGCAAAGCTATTACATTGGTAAACATCAGACAGGCAAAGTAAAAATCACTGTAAAACATTTTTTCATAAGTCATAACACAGGAAACTCTTATCTCCTGGAAAACTTTTAGTTGTCATCCGTTGAAAGGTATAATATGATAATGCTTATATAATGGGTAATGAACAAAATAAATGACAACTAATAATTATTGAAAACTATTGCAAAACTTTCATAATAACAGAGGCACAGGATAATTCATACGATATTTTTGCAAAACTCCCATCTACAAGGCCTATTTCTTCTGAGGAGTGATCTTGGTTTATTTCATATGTCAGTCACAGCTACTCTAATGTTTGTTAAACCAATTTATAAAAGCTTGACTTTAAACTTGTATAAAATCCACAATGTGCTTAGTGTATGCCCTGTTGCTTGCTTCTACAGCCCAAACATTAATCACAAGACTGCATACATGTTTTCACTTATCCTTTACACTTAATGATGGAGCTATTACCAAAGGGGATTATTTCAGTTACCCATGTATTGTGTGGGATACATGCTTTAGTGGTTCTTAAAAAGAATCCATTATTTTGAGATATAATTAGTGCCAGTTGTCTCTCTCTCTCTAACATAGATGACAAGTAAGCAAAGTATTTTGTTTAGATGCTTTAATACATAAAAACACATCAGGATGGATACCAGCTCACAAAATACAAATAAACTAGTTAACAGACAGAGCTTCTAATCATACATGCTTGCATCTCAACAGCTAACTACAAAATGTCAGTCAAACTTGCACATGCTCAGTATTTATACACTTATGCAAGTCCTTGAATAGCTTCTTAAAGGTGCATACAAACACATTGTTCTACATTCTCCCTCTTAAAAAGATTGCCCTTTGTAAAAAAAAACAATATCAGAGTTAGACATGTATTACTATAGACATTAGAAACAAAGCACAATGTTCATTCCAAGTTGCTTTGCATCTGCTTCAGGGTTTATAGATGCAACCATATCTTGTAACATAACAGTTTGGACCAAATTTACCAACAAGGACAGTCTTTGGTGAACAAATTGTATCAGGAACTTCTGGATTTGTCACAGGAATTGGAAAGTCCTCTGGAACTTCCTCAGGAATTGGAACACTGGACAACTCACTCTGAGATAATGAGTCCTTCTTGCAGGCTATGTACTGTGGTATAGGCTCAAACAACGATCTCAAACATTTCCAATTCAACCTAAATCTGCTTCTTGTAATTCCACAATGTATGATCTCAGCTCTGGGAAAATATTCTTCATGATGCCAATCCGATCATAACCTCTGGACATTTGTATCCTTACCACTTCTCCTTCTTGTAATGGATTGAGCAGTTTGCTGGTTTAATCATAGTAGGACTTCTGGGTTAAATGCTTCTTCAACAGATTGGCTTTCACTGACCTGTTGTACTTGACACATGGAACCACCGATTGACTACTGATTGGTAATGTGGTTCTGGTTTGTCTCAACAGAAGTCTCTGAGCAGGTGAACCAAGATGTTTATCATGAGGAGCATTTCTGAGATTCAAGAGATTCAGGAAAACATCACTACTGGCTCAATTTGACTTCTCTAGTAACTGTTTTGCACTTTGAACTGCACATTCTGCCAAACCATGTGACTGCAGGTACTCAGGGTTACTCATGACATGAGTAAGGTCCCATTCTTCAGCAAATCTTTTGAACTGCTGACTTGTAAACTGCATGTCATTGACAGAAATACCTTTGTGTGGACTACCATGTACTGCAAAATGTTGCTTCATCTTAGTAATGACAGTACTGGATGCTAGATTAGGAAGTAAGTCAATCTCAAACCAATTGGAGTAGGAGTCTACTAACACCAAATAATGTTGACCATTCCACTCAAAAATGTCAGTGGCTAGTGTCAATCAAGGTAGTTCTGGAATCTGGTTTAGCTGAAGTGGTTCTTTCTGTTGATGTGGGTTTGTACAATTAAACACGAAAGAAGATGAAAGTGCTCTCTCAATGTCTTGTGACATAGAAGACCAAAATACTAGCCCTCTTGCCCTTCTTCTGGTAGAGTCATCTCTTGGGTGACCACGATGCAAGATAGTAATGTACTCTGGTTGCAAGGACTTTGGAACAATTACTTTTGGACCTTTCAAAATGATACCTTTGTCAGACAAAATCTCATCTCTGTATGGAAAATAAGGTTGCACTTCTTGAGGTAAACTAGATTGCTTTGATTGCCATTCTTGATTGATAAAGTGGTTGAGCCTCTGTAAAACTGGATCTGTGGCTGTGTGCTCTCTCAGCTCATCAAGGCATATGGAAGAAAAATTTCTCACTTCCATGACTTAAAAATCAAAGTTCTCATTCTAATGCTATTCTGTGGTGTATCTGGGCATTCTGGATAATGCAACAGCAAGATAAAGAAGTTTGCCTTTCTTGTAGACAAGATTGAAATGATACATTTGCAGTCTCAGCATCATACATTGCAGTCTGGCTGGAGATGAATGCATAGGCTTTCTCAAAATAGTGACTTGAGGTTGGAGGTCAGTTTTGATCTGGATGGGTCTTCCATAAACATAATTGTTGGGACTTTGAACATGCAAACACAATTGCCAAAAGCTTTTTCTCAATCTGGGCATACTACATCTCAGTTTGGGTAAGAGTTCTTGATGCATAGGAAACAGGTTGATCCTCTTGTAGAATGACTACACCAAGACCACATTTTGAAGCATCAAAGGAAGGTGTAACTAGTAATTCTCTAAAAAATTATAAACTGAAACACCACTCAAACTCCAACACCAGTAACCAAACAGAAACCACCAGTAAAGATTTACCACTGCACTTTATTAGAAACCCAGTAGTTCATCGCTTTTGTCCAACAAGACTTCCTCAGAACTACTAAATGCATTATATAGACATATTAAAGAGTTTCCAGATCATTGTTTCAAATACATGATTATAGAATAACTTCAAAAAGATGTGAGAGGTAGAATTATTGAGGAACATTTATTGGTCAGGGAACTTATGTGGCAATTGGTCTTGAATGCACATATGTATCCAGGTTTGAATGAAGCAGTTTGTATTGCACCTGTTTTAAAACTCAAGAGCCTGGAAGGGTAACATCATGTATTGATGTAAGTGTTTTTTGTGTGTATTATTTAATATGATTTTTAACATGTTTTTAAAGAAATTCAGTGTTTTCATGTGATATTACAATAATGGAAGGATGTTTTAATATTGTAATTGTTATTACTTAAGAGCTAATTGTTTAATTGCGTTGGCTAGTGTATAAATAAGGGGGGATTTTTTTTAATTACAGTAGCTCTGAGGAAGTCCTCCTGGATGAAAGCCCTTGACTACTGGGTTTCTAATAAAGAGCATTGCTAAATCTTTACTGGTGGTTCCTGTTTGGTAACTAGCAATTCTCTGTTTCAGGACATCAAATGCTGTTTGCTGCTGCTCTAGCCAAGACCAGGATGCATCTTTACATGTCAGCTCTCTAAGTGGTGCTGATATTGAGCTCAAGTTTGGAATGAACTTGCATAGGTTGTTGGCCATGCCAAGAAAACATTGCAAGGCTTGAACATTGTTTGAAGCTGGCATCCCGAGAATGGCTGTTTGCTTTGAAAGGTGTGGTCGTAAGACTGTATTGGTAAATAAATGGCCAATGTAATTGACTTCTGGTAGCCTGAATTTGCATTTGTGTGGGTTGAGCTTAAGATTCACTTGATGTGTCCTTTCTAGAACTTTTCTAAGGTTTTGGTCATGTTCAGTTTCACCATGTTCTCCTAGTATGTCGTTTACTATAATAGCACAAGGATACCCAGAAAAAAATTTGCTCCATTGCTTATTGAGAGACTGCACTTATAGAATTTATCCCAAATGGCATTCTCAGAAATCTGTACCTGCCAAATGGAGCATTGAACATAGTGAGCAATTAGTATTTTTTGTCAAGCTGATTTTGCCAAAATATTTGCATCTAAGACAAAAAAAAATGTGGCATTTGGCATCAAGGCTGCGACTTCTTCGAGTGTGCGCATTGGATGATGAGGTCTTTTTAGTGCTTTATTCAAATCTCATGGGTCAATAGATATTCTGATGTCATCTGAGCATTTCTTATGAGCTACCACCATAGAAGATATCCACTCAGTTGGAGTTGCAACTGGACAAATCACACCTTGTCACATACATTTTATCTAACTTGGCTTTGGCTCTGTCCTGCATGGCTACTGGAACTTTTCTTTCTGGCCTAATAACTGGACTGACCTCTGGGTCTAACTTCAAGGAGTACACAACTGGAAGTTTGCCTAGTTTGTCTTTGAGAAGATCAGCATAGGTATGAATAATGTACCGGGCAAAATTAGAGTAGTGGTCTTTTAAGCTGACTTGGTAGACTTCATTATTAAATGAAAGAAGTCCCCTTTTCAAACTGTTTCTAAGCCCTAATAATGATTGGATGTGCCTCTCAGCCACATAAAGTAACAAGTTGTAGCTTCTTTCAGCATACTAACATAAAAGCACTACTGAGCCTTCGGTTTGAATTTCTTCACCTCCATAAGCAGCAAGCTTTGCACACCTTGCCAAATCAATCCTTTCACCATGACACACTCTAGAAAATGTTTCTGCTGACATAACATTGCTCTTGGAACCCCAATCAACTTTGAGCTCTATGGGTTTGCCATTTATCTGAACAGTACAAAATACTTCATTATTTGACCTTAAATCTACTGCATTAACTGCTTTATGATGCACTGACACACCATCAACATAAAGAGTAGGGTTACAGCTTTCTAATCGATCAACTCATTTCTTTAAATGTTCCCTTTTGATAAAAGAATGTGGGCCTTTTGATTTACAAAACCTTTTGAAATGATTCCATTTATTGCATTTTTGGCATTGTTGACCAAAAGCTAAGCATTTTTCCCTTTTAGTTTCATGACTTCCACCACAATTATGACACTTGGCCATAAAACAGGACTGGGGCCTATGCTTTGAGTTTGCTGACTCATTCTTATGCTTCACTGACACTGTGCAAACTCTGGAATTTGCTGGAGAGCTCTGGGGTTTACCAGTGAATGCTGCAGGGGCTACAGTTGCTGCCATATGCTTGGGCCTGTTTCTTTTAACTAAGTGTTGCATACTATCAACATGAGCTTTATCACTGTGCCTTCTAGAGGTATTCTCATTTGTAAGCATATTTGTGTGCTTTTCTGTTAGCTCATATATCTGACAAATCTCTGTGGGCTTATTCAAACTTAAATCACTGTCAAGAAGCAATATCTTTCTCACAGCATCATCTTTAATACCACACGCAAGTCTGTCTTTTATTAACTCACCCCTTAAATCACCAAATCTGCATGTTTTAACCTTATTTCTCAAGTCAGTTATATATGCTGCAAAAGTTTCACCAGGCTTTTGATCCCTTGTGTAAATAAGTGCCTTTCCATTGTAATATTTGTCGGGGGTTACACATTTCTCTAAATTTACATTATAAGAACTCAGTTTCCTACCCTCACTCAGCCGGTACAACAATATGATGGTTCCTCCCCTCTCCTGTATAGATAGCAGGTGCATACACAAATGAAAATTCCCTTTCTATGGCTTCTGACCCAGCCAAATTAAATAGAAAAAATGCCTTTGTATGGTCATCTTTTTTCATAAAATGCAGCCTGTATGAAAATGTTGTACTATTGCTCAAACACTCTCCAGTTCTCAGCGATAGTACTGTCAAACACAAGTGCACTGGGTTTCTGAAATCCTTCTGCCATGCACACAAAGTATGTATGAACTTACTGAAAATATGGCCCTAGTAATTATGTATGAACACCAGATAAGTGAGCTTGTAATAACATTCAAATGTACAATTAACTCTTCAAAATGCTGAACTTTGGAAAATGTGCTCTGTAATGGCTGTATTCCATGAAACATGCCCTGTAATGGCTGTACTTTGCAAAATAACTTTACTGTAACACTGCACAAACATGTGAACACATTATACACTTCTGATAACTCAAATATCTTTGCCTAATATGAAAAATACATGCTTTAGGAAAATGCAGTGATTTCCCCTTATTTTGTTTGTTTTATGCAATTTGGACTTTATTTCAAACATTTTCCGTAGTAATTTGAATAGTTTTATCAATATCATACATACAGGTTTATGGAATATCATTTAGAATATTCTACATTCCTCGTTTCATATTTTGAGAATAAGAAATAGTGCTGAGCAAGTTTTAATATCTGAAATTAATTTCTCTCCTGTTTTGCAAAGTATGCACATTTTAGGGATGATTCATAGGTTCATAGGTGTGTACTAGGCTAATGGCCCTGGAGCCTTTACAAGCCTAGCCCATAGAAGTGCCCTGGCATTGTGCTGCCTGACGTTAGTTCCCAGTGCCTCTACTGTGTTTATATCACATTATCGAAAGATGAAAATAGTGAATGCTATTTCATCGGCCCCAAAACATCTAAACATGAAAATATCGAACATTCAGAACAGCAAATTTTTTTCCCCGAAACACATACACACAACACAAGCACATCAAACAGACAGCAACCACACACATACACTTAAATTTCTACATCTAACACTACACAAAACTAAACATACACTACTATCTACCCACTTACCTTAACCCAAACCCTAACCCTAAGGTCTGTCACTATCACACATTCACCTAACCTGTGCCCTAACCCTAACTCACTTAACCCGCCCCTAACCTACAAGCAATCACACACTTACCTGAACCCAACCCGTAACTTTCCACCATAGCGCTAAGAATAGCAAAGCCACAGAAACGGCCAACCAAATTCTTTCCCGAGGAAAGAATTTGTTGTTCTGCAGCTTTGCTATTCTTAGCGTTCAATGAATAGTGTTCGATATCAGAACATTCAAAGTTTTAATACTTCGATTTTCTGATATAGACCCCCTCTATCAAGTAGAGCCACTGTAGTGATCCCTGTTGTGAACTTTCTATTTCCCATCCACTCATCAAGATGTCTCTTGATGAGGGCCAGTGAAGTGCTCTACTTGACAAGTATGGGAAGTCTTATTCAGTCTTGTATATTCCACCAGTCTCACGCAAGTGCCTTAAGTCATTTTCTCCATGCTGCCTCCAGCTTTATGCCCTTTAGACATGCCACTTCTGATACCATGTCACTTGTCTCTCTCTCTAACATAGATGACAAATAGGTGGGGTATTTAATTTATATGCTGAGCAAGTTTTAATATCTAAAATTCATTTCTCTCCTGTTTTGCGAAGTATGCACATTTTAGGGATGATTCATAGGTTCATAGGTGTGTACTAGGCTAATGGCCCAGGAAATAAAAACACATCAGGATGGATAGCAACATCATAAAATACAAACAAACTAGTTAACAGACAGACCTTATATATACATACATGCTTACATTTCAACAGCTAACTATCAAAATGGCAATCAGACTTGCACATGCTCAGTATTTATATACTTGTGCAAGCCCTTGAATAATTTCTTAAAGGTACATGCACACAAATTGATCGACAATTAGTATGACAGATCTTTGGTCAGCTTGCCTACCAGAGACACTCATTTTTGGCTCTGATTTTGACATTTATTCCAGATTTTATGAAACAACTGCAGACAACTTAAACCACTAAGTATTCAAAAACTTCTTGCAACTGAGTCTGTTAGTATTTCCATTAAGTATTGCTTTGTTAAGATAACATTACATAATAATAGTGAATTAGATTATTTTAACTGTTTATTTAACATTAGATCAAACATCTGACAAATATTTTGTGTCTTAGGTGTGACTGCTTGTGAACAGCACTCTTTAAAGATCCTTTTTTGGTGCCATTAGTAAACAGGTCTAAGCAAGAAATATCCATGTATGAAAAAAATGATCTGTTAAGGCTGGATAAGTGTTTGACCTGACTGTTAAGAAACAGATATGTATAGAACCAGAGTTTAAAGAAAATTTGCATCAAAAGTGAACAAATAGAGGCCTAACTTCATTTAAGATAGGTCTAATGATGATATCATTCATGCCCAATCAGATTATGAGTCTACATTTGTTAAACTGGTAGAAAATAAAAAGTTCAATATTAATCCCCAATTTTGAGTCCTCAGACCAGTAGGCCTATGAGTACTTGATAACAATTGATAACAACAAAAACAGTGCAGAAAGGAACCGCCACCAAAGCAACCATTACAATCAACTCTTTAATGAAAATTTGATTATGAGGGGATTTTGCTATCCCATAATGGGTTTAATACTTTTAATTAATGTAATTTATTCATCAATTATCATTATGTCTCAATATTTGAAAAACGGCTAATGTTTTTTTTTCAACTAGGTGAATAGACCTAGCAGATGTTCTGGTAGAACTTAAATTATATGTTTGGAAGCTAAATTTATTATAATATTTTGAGGATGAGAATAAAGATCCTGCCACTACATCTTAGGAAGCTATTTGGAAAAGAGAGAGTGTATTTAACCCTCAAGTTCATCCTATTTTATCTTCTTTAGAAAAGGCATGTGATGGTGATATTTATAGGTTGTTTAATAGATAACTAAGACAAGGAAGTATACTATGAACAAAGTAGAGATAGAACTTCTGAATGCCTTGATTAATAACAGGTCTATTAGGGTTATGAAATTGGACAAAGGTGGGGGAATTATGATTAGTCACACTATCGACTATAGGAGTAGTATGTTTAATATTTCACAAAATTCTAGTCTAGTGTCAAAGAATGAAGTGAATATAGCTTACAGAGAAATAGATGTTTATTTAGAGGAACTTCTAGTGGACATTAGGATTACTGCAGAATTATATAAAGTTTTGAAGGTGGATAAGCCAATTATCCCTACTGTATTTGGGATACCAAAAGTTCATACAAGTATAATTAAACCACCATATATACCAATAGTGTCTTCTAGGGTGTCCAGATGCACTCTCTGGCAATTTATATTGACAAAATGTTAAAACCTTTTTATAATTATGAAGTAGATCTTTTAAAAGATTCTTGGGACTTTTTTTAGAAAGATTGACCCTAGATATGTGGGAGTGGGCATCTGTTTTTTAATCTTGATATAGTGGATCTTTTTAATTCGATCCCAGTTGATGAGGTGTTGTCGCTTTTCCATGATACTTTAATAGAATGTGAATTTTTAACAGAAGAAGTCAGACTGTTACTGGATATCACCAACTTGATAATAGAGAATAATTTTATATATGTTGAGTGGGTAAACTTCCAAGCAGGTGAAGGGGGTTGCAATGTGCGCAGATTGTGGTCCCATTTTTGCTAGCACTGTTCTATTATCTTAGTAGAAAAATAAGATATTCTCTTCAACACTCTTTAAATATATTAAGCTTTATTTAAGCTTTCCAGATGATATGCTTATTTTATGGACTAGTCTTGATGATAAGATTACTGATTTTATTAAGCTTATGCATGATTCCATAGGTTTTTTTAAGATTTACTTTTAATTATGGAAAACAATTATTTAGATATTTAAATGAACATATTGACACAGATTTTAACACAAGAGTTTATAGAAAACCTAGATTCAGCAATTCCTATTTGCACTTTAAATGTTTACACCCTTATTCCCTTAAGAAAAATTTAGTTAATGGTCAATGTATTAGGGTGTCCTGAACAACCTCCAGTCTGGAAGACTTAGAGGTTAAAATGAGGAAATTAGAAATGTTTGTTGAGAGTCGGTACCTAGAATTGATGGTGACAGAAATTATTAGTGAAGTATGTGGTGGATGGGGTACCAAATACATGCTACTTTTCAGAAGGGGTGGTGGTGCTACAATGAAAATAAGTTCTAATGAAACATATGTTGGTAAAGGTTTTGAAAGGGGCTGTGTAGTGGCATACAAAGGGAGTTTAAGAGACATAAAAGATATTATAAAAGGAAACTGGAAGTTCTTGATGGCTATGCTCCTAATGTGATGTATCAAGAACTCTGGGTAATGAATCTCTTTATATTAATAAGACATTGGTGAATTTAAAAAAAAAACATTGTTGGAAGAAAATAATAAAAAGAAAAATGGTAGAGATAAACAGGATATGTTTACATGTGTATTCTGTAGGAAGTGCTAATATGTTATTGAAGATAAGTTTAATATTCTAAATACTAGTTTGAATTCCAAGGTAATATTTAAGGAAGGAAATTGTGTGTCAATTGTCATTATACATCTTGCTAAATGTTCAAGATATGAGAGATCTTATATTGAGAAGATGGAGAGGAGAGAGCATTCAGATGGAGGATTTATGAGCAGAATTACAATATTAATAAGGAAAAAACATAATAATGCTCTTGCAAAACATCCTGAATTTTGTAGGGAATATAGAAAGTTCATGTTTGGGATTATTACAAAAGTAGAAAGAAGTCCAAGGGGTGGTAAATGGGAACATTTGTTAGAGTATAAGGAATAACTGTAGCAATTACGATAAAGTGCAGGAACACCCCCCTGGGTTAAACATATCTTTGCAGCCAGTACAGAGCTTAAAAGCTGGACAACTATAATTTTTTACATTTATAAATGGGCTGTTCTTATTTTGAGAAAAAGCCCATTATACTTTAAATAAATTAAAGTATGAGATTTTAAAGATTTATGTATATTTTTAAAGGATAGTGTGTCCATATTATTTTTGTAGTTAATGGTATTTTTTATAGTCAATGCCCTTGTTCTTTGGTACTTGATAACAACTGAGTTAGATCTATTTTTTAATTTATTTATATTTGTTTACTGGGATAGTGCACTGATCTTGGGTCTATATCACGTTATCGCACAGCAGCAAAAATCAAAAGTCATATGGTCGGCATCATATGTTCAAATTTTTTGATGTGTGAGCATGTCAAAGGAGATCGCCATTATAGCACAGAATGAGAAGATTTCCCTTTTCTGCACTGTAGTGCGACCTCAGAGTTGGTATATTTAAGTAGCAGGGTGTGTGGGGGGTGCAAGGGGGCTTGCCCTCCTGCTTAAGACGTCCATGAGTTAATTCTTGTGTCTTTTTTGTTTTTTATTATGCTTTAGAGCATTTATGAGTTCGATCATATGGTGACAACAATATGATATTCAAACCTGTAAATGTTCAATAACGTAATATAAACACCTGATCTCAATGGACTATTTGCAGGCACAACCCAAGTGAATAGGATCACATAAGAAATGAAGAACACATATTTAGAGATACAAGGATATGCTAAAAACAAATTTTAAACACACACACACAAATCTGTACAGATGCAAGAATATACTACAACATTGAGTTCAAGAGGCAGTTAACAATGTCAAATCATGGTTGGAAAATGGAATTATGCTTACCAGAGCTTTCTGGATAAGGTGTATCCATTATAACTGAAATGGTTTATGCAACCGGGATAGCAGCATATCATTACATAGAGAGGTATGAATACATTAGAAGAGGTGAGTGTGAAAAGTTGAAAGAAAGCTTCCATAGGGAAAAGACAGAGAAAAGGTATGAGATATGTGCAGAGGGAAGAAGAGTAGAAAGCAGAAAAGTGTTAGAAAGATGAAAAAAGAAGAGTGAAGTAGGATGAATGAGAGGCAGTAAGTAAAGGAGATGACAGGATGAGATAAGGAAGGATGAACCAGGGATAAATGGTTGTGTGACAAAACTGCAGGATTCATGTAATGTGACCTGAGTCAGAGCAGCTGCACTTTACTTGGGTGAGGAGGTGTTCCTTGAGCTGTTGTCTGACATTAGAGCACTTTTGGGCATCTTGGATTGAGAGATAAATGGATTGAAAGAGATCTGTGAATAAAATAGCTGAACTATTTAATTAATTCTTGTGTATCTTTAACAATTAGATGCCTTCTGCCTATTTTGATATATATATATATATATATATATATATATATATATATATATATATATATACAACTTGATCTGCCATAAGTATAGACATTATTAAACGGCTGTTGTTAAAATTAAGAGATGAGGCTGAAATGCTCCAGATGATATCATTGACTATGTAGTTAACACATTAAAGAGCATACTACTCAAACCATTGTTGATACTTTTCAGAGAATTACTCTCTCAGGAAATATTGTCTTCAAGACTGGAAATGATATTTACCATTGGGACTATGACAGGTATTTTAAATTATAGCTCTATCAGTCTTACTCCAATCTTGGTGTCTACTATCCCCCTAATGTACAGGATATGCTCATTAAGCTAGTAGAGTGTGGAGGTACGACATCCTCTCCCACACAAACACAATCACACATTCATGCATGCATATGCAAATACACACACACACACACACACACACACACACACACACACACACACACACACACACAACTACCATACCTATCCCCTAACTAATCCCCTACTGCAGTCTACAGGGCAGACACAAACTCACACATACACACACACACACACACACACACACACACACACACACACACACACACACACACACACACACACACACACACACACACACACACACACATACTCACCTTATACCACTCATACCTCTACATACATGCATACATGCAGACTTATACATACATACAAGAACACATTCCCCAAAACTACATGTCTGCTTGAATCACTGGCACTTACCTCAGACATGATCAGGTGAACACATGCTTTTGGTTCTGTTCATTCATATTGTTGGCCAATGTAAGTTACATTGCAGAATGATTCTCAGGATTGCTCAGCTGCATAAATGTCTTACTGCAAGCATTTCTGCTGGGAGATCACATGGCTAATTAGCATGAGCTACTTGCCCAAACAGCTGGTTAACATTCACAACAGGCCGTAGAGACAACCTACTATGGAGCTTCACCTGTTTGTGGTGTAGCACCATAGTAGGGCTATCTCTGAATCTGAAATGGTTACCTTGAGGTTTACATCAGCATTACACCCTGCAATAACCTTTTTGAATTCAGCCCTGACTCTTTAGTTGTAATAAATGTAAATTGATGCTTTTTGGTAATTAAAACACAGAGGATCCAATATTCTAAATAATTTATTTATTTCCAGTTTGATAACCGGGTGGTCCACTGGGCCCAGAGGACCCATTTTCAGTGGAAGCCCAGGGAGAAAAGCTCCGCATTACATACAATTAAAACAAGCATACATTTATGCAATTATACATACAATTAGAAATGTTTTAGAAAACAAATGTAAAATTATATATGGTGTTGTATCAAATTGAAAAGGTGCACAAAGAAAGGAAGAAAAAGGGAACAAAATTAAGAGAGAAGGGATAGAGAGCTATGTACAATATTTACATCTAACCATTCTTTAGATTCAGAGCAAACAGTTGTATGGAAAAAAAAAATAGCATGTGCATGAGGGAGCACATATATAAGCGATATTAGGAAGCATGTGCATGAGGGAGTACATGTATAAGCGATATTAGGAAGCATGTGCATGAGGGAGTACATGTATAAGCGATATTAGGAAGCATGTGCATGAGGGAGTACATGTATAAGTGATATTAGGAAGCATGTGCATGAGGGAGTACATGTATAAGTGATATTAGGAAGCATGTGCATGAGGGAGGACATGTATAAGTGATATTAGGAAGCATGTGCATGAGGGAGCACATGTATAAGTGATATTAGGAAGCATGTGCATGAGGGAGTACATGTATAAGTGATATTAGGAAGCATGTGCATGAGGGAGTGCATGTATAAGTGATATTAGGAAGCATGTGCATGAGGGAGTACATGTATAAGTGATATTAGGAAGCATGTGCATGAGGGAGTGCATGTATAAGCGATATTAGGAAGCATGTGCATGAGGGAGTACATGTATAAGTGATATTAGGAAGCATGTGCATGAGGGAGTACATGTATAAGTGATATTAGGAAGCATGTGCATGAGGGAGTACATGTATAAGCGATATTAGGAAGCATGTGCATGAGGGAGTACATGTATAAGTGATATTAGGAAGCATGTGCATGAGGGAGTACATGTATAAGTGATATTAGGAAGCATGTGCATGAGGGAGTACATGTATAAGTGATATTAGGAAGCATGTGCATGAGGGAGTACATGTATAAGTGATATTAGGAAGCATGTGCATGAGGGAGTACATGTATAAGTGATATTAGGAAGCATGTGCATGAGGGAGTACATGTATAAGTGATATTAGGAAGCATGTGCATGAGGGAGTACATGTATAAGTGATATTAGGAAGCATGTGCATGAGGGAGTACATGTATAAGTGATATTAGGAAGCATGTGCATGAGGGAGTACATGTATAAGTGATATTAGGAAGCATGTGCATGAGGGAGTACATGTATAAGCGATATTAGGAAGCATGTGCATGAGGGAGTACATGTATAAGTGATATTAGGAAGCATGTGCATGAGGGAGTACATGTATAAGTGATATTAGGAAGCATGTGCATGAGGGAGTACATGTATAAGTGATATTAGGAAGCATGTGCATGAGGGAGTACATGTATAAGTGATATTAGGAAGCATGTGCATGAGGGAGTACATGTATAAGTGATATTAGGAAGCATGTGCATGAGGGAGCACATGTATAAGTGATATTAGGAAGCATGTGCATGAGGGAGTACATGTATAAGTGATATTAGGAAGCATGTGCATGAGGGAGTACATGTATAAGCGATATTAGGAAGCATGTGCATGAGGGAGTACATGTATAAGTGATATTAGGAAGCATGTGCATGAGGGAGTACATGTATAAGTGATATTAGGAAGCATGTGCATGAGGGAGTACATGTATAAGTGATATTAGGAAGCATGTGCATGAGGGAGTACATGTATAAGTGATATTAGGAAGCATGTGCATGAGGAGTACATGTATAAGTGATATTAGGAAGCATGTGCATGAGGGAGTACATGTATAAGTGATATTAGGAAGCATGTGCATGAGGGAGTACATGTATAAGTGATATTAGGAAGCATGTGCATGAGGGAGTACATGTATAAGTGATATTAGGAAGCATGTGCATGAGGGAGTACATGTATAAGTGATATTAGGAAGCATGTGCATGAGGGAGTACATGTATAAGTGATATTAGGAAGCATGTGCATGAGGGAGCACATGTATAAGCGATATTAGGAGGAGTTAGGTAGGAAGAATGCAATTACTTTTCCAGTTTTGGGAGAGGTGGGAGTGGAGCTGGGATTTGAGGAGTTTGAAGCTTGTAATGATACTTAGCAGGGGTGAGAGGGAGTTCCATTTTTTGGCTAATGAATAGGAAAGGAGAAACTGGCCAGGGGGACGTTTTGGTTTATATACAGAAAGTAGATTTTGTTGGGCAGATCTAAGGGGTCTGTGCGGAGTGTAGAATGGTAAGATATTAGTAAGAGCAGGGCATGCAGTAGGTTTAAAGATTATTTTGTGGGCTGTAGTAAGCTGAACGTAGACAAGGTGGTTAGGAAGCTCTAGCCACTTTAGCATGTGGAGAGAGGTGCAATGATGAGAGGAGTGCTTAGATTTAGTAGCAAATTTAGCAATTTTGTTGTAGCAGATTTCTAGTTTTGAGGTGATGGTAATAGAAAGATTGGTTAGAAGTGGAGCACCGTACAATAGTGATGGCAGTAAATAGGTAGAAGCTAGAGTTTGCCTTGTAGATGGAGAGAGAAAGTGAGCATTTCTATATAACGTACCTAGCTTCTGAAGGGTTTTTTGATATTAAGTTGGACGTGTGTATCAAATTTCAGGTGTTCATCTATAGTGACCTCAAGAAGTTTAGTAAAGGGGACAACTTCTATAGAGGAGTTGGCATGGCTGATAATATTGAAGGATTGCTTATCAAGTGTGATAGTTTTTGAGGGAGAGAAAAGAAGGATTTTGGATTTATTGGCATTAAGTGAGAGATGGTTTTGAAGCATCCAGTGCTCGGTAGTTCTAAAGGCCAATTGGGTTTTTGCCTGGAGTTCAGTGAGACTAGGAGCAGAGCAGACTAAAGTGGAATCATCTGCATATTGCACTATTGTAGTGTTAGGAATGGTGGTGTGAGAATAATATAGCAATGGACTAGAATTTGCAAAGAAGATGCAGGATTTTAGTAGTTACAAAGAATGTAGTCAAGGGAAAGCTGTATTTAACATATAAAACAATTTATGTTAAGGCATGAAGGGTTACACTGCTTTTAGAACCTAAAGAAATATGCAGAAACTGTTGTTATATCTGCCTTACTTCTGAAATATTTCGTAATAATTTGGTAAAGAAGGACATATTTGTTTTTCAGCAAATCCCATCATTATGGTATCAACTCACTGTAAATATAAGAGGTTCCAATAATTTTATACAGTTTAAAACCTCAGTACAAAGTTGGGTAGAGGGCTACAAGTACAGCTTCAGCTAGAAGGGGTCAAGAGTTATGTAATCATCTCAAGACCTGAACACAGGAAATCCAGTTATGAAATTATACAACATTGAAACCTTTAACTCAACAAAAAGAAAATGCAAACCACATTAAACTTTGTTCTTTTTTACCCAGAAAGACCCACATTGCATGTTTCCCATCCAGTAATAGTTCCTTGATGTAGAAGCTGAGGCTGAAATAAATGTGTGACTGTCTGATCAACAGTCATGCAGACAGAATTTAAAATAAATAATAACTAAGGAAATAAATAAATAGTCCATCTTGTCTTCACTATATTTCACACCACTAATAACAGGTATATGTACCCGTAGTTAAACAGTTCCTATTTGTCACCTTCTTAAATTCTGGTATTATATGTCTGTTTTTCTGTAGAACAACCACAGTTACCTTAGAGGAGCTCTACAGCCAGATGATTAGCTTCTAACTGCCAAAACAAAACTGATCAAAGTCAAAGGTGAGGCATCTTAGGTGCAGTGGGATCTCTGTTTCTGTTAGTCTGCTGTGCACTTTAATCATGAATTTCTTCTTTCTGGATTATTCTGTCAATATGGACTTAGCATATCACTAGATGTTCATGTTGGGGGGAGTTATTCCATCATTTGTGGTACAGGAAAACTTGCACTGGTTCAAAAATAATTAATTAGCTACTTACAGGTATGTTTTAGGGGGACTGTTTTCTTGAGCTGTTAATGTGTAGTAATGTTTGTGATCAGTTTTGTAGCAGTTGTTCTTTGGAGAATCACCAGCCTCAATATTCCCTCTGAGTGACTGTCTCAGTGTAAGCTTTCTTTTTTCCATTTTTCATTTGCATACTGTAAATGCTGCTAATCCTTTTATCACATTGAACGCTAAATGACTTTTACCTACACTATTTCTGCATGATTATGTTAGTTGTTTTTATTGAAATAATGCCTCTGTGTGTATGTTATTCATATTAATATAGCTGCATGTTTGTCTTTACCTGCTTGGCCTAGGTCAGAGCTGTAAAGGGTCCATAGGCCAGTCCACCTAGCCTGTTGAGAAATGAAATGAAATAACTAACTAAATAAATAAATATCACAAAAACACTTCTCATTGTTTCTGTCCCTTATCTATTATTTACTTACTTTCTTTTTGTTATGTCTACAACTGATGTTACTTTCCCCAACCCTGTCATCAACTTTCATTTCACATAAATATTTTGATTTATTATTTCACTGTTATCTTTTTATTAGGTTTACTTCTGCTATACATTCAACACTACTACAAAATCACATTTCAGTTTCCATTTATAGCTTTGTATAATGCATTTTAAACTTCTTGTATGGTTTCATGAATTCAATACAAGTATGTGTTTCAAACTACTTTTCCTCATCAGTTTATGTAATATATTTTTATTTTCCATGTTTTCAAACTTTCTTTATTTAGCCTGATATTGCAGTATTTCTTTGTTAAGATCTGGGAGGACTGTTCTAGTTTTCAGAATAGTCAGTTATTTTCCTTTTTTTCTCCTTAGGGCTGCAGTTATCCATCTTAATCCCATTTCTCCTCTGTTGATTGTACTGTACTCCTCTATGCATTTTAATATGTTCATACATAAAGCCTGCTGTTCATTGAGCAAAATAGTTTTTTTTCGTTATTTCAGCTTCTATGCTGTTAGACATTCCCATAGTTGCTTCTACTGTCATCAGCTAATGAACTTCTGCAGCCCCTTTTCACTTATTCATATGTAAGAAAATGAATATGTTGCCTTGTAGTCCTCTGTTCATGTTTCTCCTTTTTCATCACGGTTAGAACATACAATTATCTTGGCTGTAGCTTCACTTCATGAACTTCTTTACTGATAGTTATTTCGGCCTCCCTGGTGATGTAACAGCTTGAAGGTCTCTTCTGCTACTTGTTGTATCATTCAGCTTAATTTTCAATAATAAAATACGAGTTATTAGCATTCTAGTAAATATCTCCTAAACTTGTTCAGTGTGATTTGGCTGGTTTCTCTACATTTTTGCTGATGATGTGGCATAATGGATAATGTGTGTGACTTTGGATGAGAAGATTGGAGGTGCATGTCTTATCATAATCGTCAGAGAATGGCAGTCACTGCAGAGGATTAATGAAGCAGCTTCAAGGTTTGTTTCTGTCAGCTTTCATTTCCTTCTGTGTGATTCTGAGTAAGTTAATCAGTACTATGGAGAAACTGGGCTAGGCTTTTCATTGGCCTACTGCACTGCATGTGCGGTCAACTTTTGTGATCCTGTCACCATCCAAAAGGCACAGAAGCAATTTAGCCCTACTGTACTATCACTATAAATTGTCTCAGCACACAACGAACTTTAATCAAAAGATACATTTGGTGACCCAGTGAGAAGAGTAGTGTGCCTGTGCACTACCTGTGACATTTTATTAAAGTATGTATTTGTTTGCATTTGTTAACCAGAGTAGAGCATTGATCCACATGGAGTTTATTTTTTAGACTCAGGCTGGGAGCACTCACTGGTCATGTGACATGCTCAGATTCAAACAGTTAGGCCAATATAGATGGAGAAAAATCAAGCTCTACACCACAGGAAGCAACTTGTGAACAGCTGATAGCCTTAATCCTTTGCAATAACTGCCAAAATAATGAATTAAATTTTGAATGCATTTGTGATTTGGACACCAGATGTTGGGGATTTTAGTGTCAACTGTCAGAAAGATTGGCAAAACTAATCAGAGTCTGAAAAGCAGGGCAGAGTTGGTATCCTTAGATCCTCTAAGGTTATGAGGCACCAGTGATGTTACCTCTAGCTGTAACACTCAGTTAGTTGATTTCTTTAATAACGTATAATTTTAACAAGTCTTAGTTTACTTCTATTTAATTACTGCAGTGAAATTTATACCATGACTGCTGCTAGCAGCTTTTAATACTAATGCTGTGTCATTATTAGGTAACAGACATCAGTGACCTTAGGTGTTTTGCTGACAAGACAGTGTTTTTGGATGATCAGTAGATGTTTCACATTGCAGCTACTAGTCAGAGGTCAGAGGTGCAGATGCATTTGGTGTCTGGTGGTGTGTTGCTGGTCAGAAAGTGGATGGGAGCTTAGCTCTTCATAAAGTGACAGAAAGTCCCATAAAATGGTCAGAAGCCTGCCTGGTGTGAATAGGTGGGTAGGGGGATTGGACAGTCAGACAATGAAGTGGACTGTCAGGGACGCAGATGGGTGTAAGCTGTATGTAGACTCACAAGTGGACCCTATAATTAAGATTCTGAAGAGTAACATATCTAGGAAGAAATTGAGTAAATAAATAAATAACTGGTTTTCCCTTGTTTGTCCCCCACTCCCAATCATTAGGCCCCTGTAAGACAGTTATCCTATTCATTTTCCATTTACTCTAGGCAAGATCAGACTAATAAGGACTGTCACTAAGGCAGACATTAGGGGGTTTGTCTGTTATACAGCTAACCCCTGCACATGTCTAGATTGTCCATGGGCTGGTGTTCAATGGGCTGTAGCAATCTATGTACATGTCTCTGTACATACATAAACAATTAGCCCAGCCCACTTGGAGACAGCAGCATCACTATATGATCCCCCAGTCTTTACAAGAGACTCTACCATGGTAGCTGTTTCAAAGCACAAGCCTCCTTTCATCTGCCTACACTAAAGAGGAGGTAAGCTCAGTCAGCTGCATATACCACTCAGTAGGTCAGCTCCAATGGATATATTCATAGAGCGCTGTACGGTTGATGGGGAAACAACTAAATGAATTTGCTGAACCTCAGAGGTACGTTTTCTTTTTGTAGAAGAATGTCCCTCTGTACACTCCATGTGAGGGAACACCACCCACACCCCTCCAAAGTTAAATATACCTACTCCAAGGTCACACAACAGTGAAGAAAAATTAAAATTCCACTGCAGGCAAAACTTGCTTTGTTGCTTTTCCATCAATTGTACAACACTTGATGAAAGTACTCTGGATGGAGAGACAGGAATTCATTCCAACAGCAGTCCAAATCCCTAATTAAACTTGGGTTACCTGGTTGATAGTCAAGGCTTCATCATTTTATGATAAGGGAGCTGTCTGCTATTTTGTCTTTTTCACTTTTGAACACTTACACTCGATTGAGGCAAAAGATGTTGAGTGAAGTTAGTGTGCTGAAATTGAATTTTAAATAACTTGAGCTGCTAGTACTGCCTGAATTTTCTATTTTAATATAGAACTAGAATTGGATTGTTGAAATATTGGGGGTAATTTAATAAAATCTATATGGAGTGATTATCCATGTAGGAATAGTGTTAAGGCTGGAACACGGAACATGGCTGCCCAGTGATCCAGAAAAGAAGGCTGAGGGCACGCATGAGCTTCCTGACACAGTGCAGACACAGAGGTGTCCACAGAATGCAAATCAACTCATCTGCTGGTGAAAACCATGCAAATGAGGTGATTTTGCAATTCAGAAAGCATAAAGGCTCCCATGTAGGTGCTGTGTAAGACTGAAAAATGTAAGTGGTTAGAAACTGTGTACCGGAGGATAAAATTTAAACAGGGGCTGTAACAGCCCAAATAAAAGGTTGTATAATGCTTAGTAGGCATGCAAATGATCAAAACTATCTCCAGTGATTTAAAAAATGTAATGCAATATATAAAAAAATTAAACTTTTTCAAATACGTATGCCACATTTAAATGGTGTGTAGCGACACAGAAAGATGCTATTTTGCAAAACAATAAAAAAATAAAAAGTGCAAAATATGAATTTTAAAGCTATGCAAATTTATTGCATTATAGTAGCCAGCATGCAAGGGGGGTAGGCTGGTGTTTATGGATGAATCTAATTATTTAAGTAGAATGAGGGATATTTTAAATACTGGAGCATATATAAAAGTGTCTTTGAACGAAGTGAATGGTGCTTACCAACGAGTTAAATCTTATATCAGAGACCTATTCATAGAAAATAGTATTGACACAGATATGTACAACTATTTGAACATGGCTGCTCTTTTGACACCAGTAATATTTGGGATCCCTAACATCCATAAAGACCTAGAAAATCCCATTTTGAGACCTATAGTTGATGGACAAAAATTTATGACGTGTGCTTGAGCCAAAGTGATTGATAGTAAGCTAAAGATATTTTTGCAAAGTGAACTTCAAGTATGCCGAGACTCCTGGGGGTTTCTGGAAAGTATTAACAAATTACAGTACCAACAAGACTATAATTTCTTGATCACAGACATCAAGGACCTGTACACATTTATACCTCAGGATGCTGGCATAAATTGGGTTGCTGAATTTCTTATGAGTAAAGGAGCTGAAGCCGATGAAATCAATTTAATTGAAATATTGTTGGACATGTGTTAGCTAATAACTACATTCTGTTTAATAATGAATATTTCTTGCAAAATAGCACAGTGGCAATGAGGTCTCCATGTGGGGGGAGCTTTGCTAACACCATGATGACTTATTGGGAAAAGGAATGTCTTTTTAAAGACAGGAATTTAGCTGATCACATTTACTAGCACACCAGATACCTTGATAATATCTTTTTAGTATTTAAAGGAAATGGTGAGGCAACTGGGTTGTTTGTTAACAATTTAAATCACATGACAGATACAATGACAGGTTATACTGGTTGCTAAGGACATAGGCCCTGGTGGAGTCCAGTATCCAGGTATATGCAATTAGGTGTATGTACATGAGCCAAGTTTATTGAATAGCAAAATGAGCCACCGTGTCCACAGGTACTAACTGTGTAAGGCTTAGAACCATGGTATGCTAGGCAGAAGAGACAGCTAACATGAATAGGGTGTGTGTCACGGCATGTATAAGCACATTTGAGCTTAGTGGCACCTGTTTGCTCTCAGCTAAGCAAAGCTAAGCAGGGGTGTGTGTCTGAGTCTGCTAAGCTATGCTTAGCCCCACGGTGCATGATTTAGCTGGTTAAAGAAAAGCAAAGCATGACCATGTACAGGGGAGGGATCTTTCTGCTCAGCAATGCTTACACTAGCTCTGAGGGCTTGTGTGGTGTGCCGCGAGGCTTAGCAGTGGAAGAAATGGAAAAAAAAGAGGAACTAGCCTGGGAAAGCCAATCAAGGGTACATGACTGATAAGGCCACAAAAATGAGATGAATGAGGAAACTGAACTTTGCAGAAAGAAATTTATTGTTAGCGCTTTCGTTCATTAATTGGCAATGGACGTCTTTAGAAAATCACAAACAAAGCACTCACTTTAAATAAGATTCATACCAATTATGTCAGCAGAAAATGTAAAACCACTTTTCCATTTTAAAGGACCAATTCCACATTAAATAAAACACGTCAATACATCATCATCTTAAAAATAACTAAAATACATATAAATCCAATGTTAAAAAAAATGTATGCATGTGTGTGTGTGTGTATGTGTATGTATATATATATATATATATATATATATATATATATAAAACATATTGTTCGTCTTTCGGCTTTTCCCGGTTAGGGGTCCCCACAGCGGAACTCAGGTCGGCTAATGATTGGCAGTAGATTTTTATGGTGCTGAAGTGCCAGCCCAACCTTCAATGAAGGCATGCCCAATCATGCATGTCTTTTGAACGCAACTAGACTGCGGGGAGGACATGCAGACTCCACACAGAAGGCGCTCCAGCCGAGAATTGAACGAGAGAACCTCTTGCTGTGAGGTGACAAAGCTACTGTTTACAAACTTTGTAAATTGTGTATGTTCAAGTGTATTTACGATCTCTCTAAGGATTTTAATTTTAAAATACATCCAAGGGAGACATACTCATTTAACCCAGGATATGTTCAAGCATTTAACCTTAACTGCCAAAGCAGTTCTCTGTTTCTTCTATTTTTAGTCCCCTAGGGCCACCTCTAATGTTTCTTGTGACCTGTTTGATCAAAAGATACCCAAAAAAAGGGTCTATATTATATTATTGCATGCTTAGAAAAGTGAACAATAAATAATCGACCCCATGGAAATGAAAGCTTACAACGTCAAAACCTCAAAACAGCGATTTTTTTTCCAAGGGAAAAAAAAAACGCTGTTCCAAAATAAAAAAAAAACTTTAAAACATTACATAATGTGGGGGCCTTTGCCCCCCACACCCACGACATGGGAGGCTGTGCCCCCCCATACCCCCCTACTTAAATATACCAACTCCGAGATTGCACTACAGTGCCATAGATGGCAAAGTAACAAAAACAATCTAGCGAATTCTCTCCCAGGCAAAGAATTCACTGAAAAGCCGCTTTGTTATTTTGGCTTTTCTTTCTTGTCAGTTCGATCAAGATGCATTTGATGTCATAATATGATGTCTGTGATGTCATAATAGGAACCCTAAAAAAATGTTCACTATTTTCTAAGTTGTGTCTTGCTAGGGCAGGTCCCCAGCTAATATTCTTTCCATTTATGATGGGTTTGAAATGTCCTGACATTCTTTTGTTGATTACTTCCGTCACCAATTGGTTTATTAAACTGGGTGGGTAAACCCTCCTCAAAAACATGTCTTTAAGAGTACTACACTCTGTCATAAATACCTCATGCAATGAGGTCATTTTAGCTGCCCTTACTAACTGCCCTTTTACAATAGCTTTCTTTTTGTGGAATGGGTGGGAGCTGTTGTAATAAAGGAAGACTTTATCAGTTTTCATCTTTGTATCAGTTACTTGTGTGTACTAAGGGATGGAGAGTGAAATCAGCTTGGAATTGCAGTTGTTTTCTCCAAACCATTCTGGAATCCCTTCTGGTGGCAACACTTTGGGAAATCTAATACTTCTTATACAGCAGATGACTTATCGTGTAGACAATCTAGCAAGAAGACTGTCTATGAATAATGTAACTGGATTTACCAACAATTCTGGTAATGGAGCATGCCATAATACTAATGAACAACATGTGAGCTCTGGCTTTGTATATTCACCTATTTCCACAACACTCTTGACTACTAACGCGGGTGGTCAGTTGAATGGAAATAACCCTCCAGACAATGATACCATGGTCGGCAATCCCACTGGTGAGGTGAGAGTTGTGAACAGTAATGGCTTGGAAAATTGTACCATTCCTTTATTAACAGACTGTTTAACAGAACCATTTTAATTTGGTATTGATAATGTTGGAATGGTGTATAATACTACTCATAGTGACATTACTCATAGGAACATTATCTGCAACTTTAAAGCATTTGATGCTAAATTAATTAAATACAAAATGCTTCAAACTGAGATTGGTTACTTTTAAGAATGCATCAAAAGGCAACATATCCCTAAGGGATTATGGTAGTGGAGGTATCCCAATGGGCTTGAGGAGAATTCCAGCTTTCATTGCAACCTATTGCGTTTGTTTCATAGGCAAGGGTGTGAGTTCCTGGAGATGTTAATTAAACATTATAATTTGTAAGCTGAAACTCTCAAAACTGAATTACAACAACTTGAGAAAGATATTACACTTGACAATGACTTCCTGCAGTATAAGTTTGAATATTGCTGCATTTTCACTAGCATAGATCAATGTGTCTCAAAATTTAGGGACACTAAATTTAAAAAATGGAGAGAGACAAACATGATTATGAAAACGGGCTTGCTTATCTAGCCCCTCTCATAATTAACAAATGAGAGAATCTCAGTTTGGCGAACATGATGGAAGTTAGTAATGAATCCATTTCTCAACCATTTGAAAATAGTACACAAATTCCCCCTGACAGAGATGGTAGACACCAAGTTAACCATTCCCCTGTGAGAAGGTGTGAACGATTGTGAGAATGACATATTACCAACAACCATCAAGTGAGTGGCAATAACCTGAGGAACAACCAGGGTTTTCAGCAAGGCTAGAGGAATGGCCAATCAAATTTTCAGGGTAGGCCTCGATGGAATCAGCGTACTAGGAGGCAGAATTAATGGTGTTGATAGTGGAGGTAGTTGCAACATCAGTTCCTTTTACTGAGCAGTCAAAACTGAGCATTGTAACTAATAATGACCACAATTTCAAGATTTATAATTATTCCAACTTACAGATGGAGACTGAACTTGTTGATGTCCTGGCAAAAGGTTTGCAATTTGTTCCAACAATGAGGGTGAATTTGTCTAGGACTTTATTGGACTTTAAGCTCTTTGTACATAAGTTGAATTTAAGTAACTTACTGGGTAACAACAGCCAAGTAAACAGCGACTTTAGAATTGCAAGTCTATTTAATCCTCCAATGCATATGACTTTGGCTTTATTTGAGAAAATTTGCGAGATTGACATTAGGTCGAATTTAGAAAAAACAGCTAATGTTACATTTAATTATCTAACAGTGAAAGGCAGAGTCTTGAATATTTGAAAACACAAAAAGTTCAGGTTATGAAGTCCAGCAAGGGGGGGTAGGCTGGTGTTTATGGATGAATCTGATTATTTAAGTACAATGAGGGATATTTTAAATACTGGAGCATATATAAAAGTGTCTTTGAATGAAGTGAATGGTGCTTACCAACGAGTTAAACCTTATATTAGAGACCTATTCATAGAAAATAGTATTGACACAGATATGTACAACTATTTGAACATGGCTGCTCTTTTGACACCAGTAATATTTGGGATCCGTAAGATCCATAAAAACCTAGAAAATCCCATTTTGAGACCTATAGTTGATGGATGAAAATTTATCACGTGTGCTTGAGCCAAAGTGATTATTGGTAAGCTACAGAAATTTTTGCAAAGTGAACTTCAAATATGCTGAGACACCTGGGGGTTTCTGGAAAGTATTAACAAATTACAGTACCAACAAGACTATAATTTCTTGACCACAGACATCAAGGACCTGTACACAGTTATACCTCAGGATGCTGGTATAAATTGGGTTGCTGAATTTCTTATGAGTAAAGGAGCTGAAGCCAATGAAATCTATTTAATTGAAAGATTGTTGGACATGTGTTTAATAATGAATATTTCTTGCAAAATAGCAAAGTGGCAACGAGGTCTCCATGTGGGGGGAGCTTTGCTAACACCATGATGGCTTATTAGGGGAAGGAATGTCTTTTTAAAGACAGGAATTTGGCTGATCACATTTACTGGCACACCAGATACCTTGATGATATCTTTTAAGTATTTAAAGGAAATGGTGAGGCAACTGGGTGGTTTGTCAACAATTTAAATCACATGACATATTTTTTTGACAATTTACACTCCGGTTTGGAACAGATTACATTTCCTTTTTGGATGTACAGGTAGTTAAAGACAGGGGAGCAGACAAATATTTGGCAATATTTATAGAAAGCCAACATATTCAGATGCCTTCCTTCATTACAGCAGCTCCCACTTATTCTACCAAAAGAAAGCCATCATAAAAGGGCAGTTAGTAAGGGCAGCTAGAATGATCTCATTGCATGAAGTATTTATGACAGAGTGTAGTACTCTTAAAGACATGTTTTGAAGATGGGTTACCCACTATGTTTAATAAACCAATTGGTGATGGAAGTAACCAACAAAAGAATGCCAGGGCATTTCAAACCCATCCTAAATGGAGAAATATTAGCTGGGGTCCAAGAATTGGAAGCAAGTAATTTAACTTATGAAGTTGCCCAAAATTTTGATTTTGGGATCATCTTTATTGCATCTTTTTCTTGTGATGCTGGATAGTTGAGAGAAATTTTAACAAAAAACTGAACCCTGTTGAGACAGGACAATATCATCAGATTAAAAATCGGTGAGACATCAAGGATCATTTTTAAAAAAGGGTTGTAATATTAAAACTTTGCTTCAGTGAGAGTCTGTGCCCCTTCTCTTAAAGTTTGGAATGAGTAAGTTTGGCCACTGTCCATATTGTACATATATTGACATGACCAATTCTTTTGAAATTTTAAATGGAAAATACAAACTGAAAGGGAAGTTTAACTGTAACACTAAAGGTGTAATTTATTTAGCTAGGTGTCTGTCCTAGACTTTACATAGAAAAAACAGAGATAATCTTTAAACAGTGTATTTATGAACACCAGCATGAAATTATTAGGGGGAACACCAAAAATGTGCTAAGAAGACACACATTAGAAAATAGTGAACATTTTTTAGGTATCTTGTGATCAAACAGGTGACAAAAGCATTAGATTTGGCCCTTGGGACTAAAAATAGAAGAGAGAGAAAACTGCTTTTGCAGTTAAAGTTAAATGTTTGTACATATCCTGGGTTAAATGAGTATGTCTCCCTTGAATGTATTTTAAAATTAAAATCCTTGGAGAGATAGTAAATACACTTGAATATACACAATTTAAAATGTTTGTAAAAAAAAAAAAAAAAAATATATATATATATATATATATATATATATATATATATATATATATATATATATATTTTTTTTAAACATTGAATTTATATGTATTTTATTTATTTTTGGATGATGATTTTTGACATGCTTTATTTAATGTGGAATGGTTCCTTTAAAATGGCAAAGTGGTTTTACATTTTCTGCTGACATAATTGGTATGAATCTTATTTAAAGTGAGGGTTTTGTTTGTGATTTGTCTGAAGTTCATTGCAAATTAATGAACGAAAGCTCTAACAATAAATTTCTTTATGTGGAGTTCCGTTTCCTCGTTCATCTCATTTTTGTGGCTTTAACAGTTTTCATCTTTGTATCAGTTACATAAATGACTGATAAGCCCTGTTCAACATGCATAGGCCCATTCAAACCCATCAATAATATGCCTGGCATGTGGAATGTGTCATAGTCAGCCAATTACACATGATGCATCTGCAGCATAGCTGTATAAAGTATACATACACCATTCACTCTGATTTTTCCCACATACTCTGCACCATTGGTGTACACACTTGGGAAATTTTTAACTGACAAAATGCTAGGGGCTGCTGCTGCTCTCCTACATCTGTATGTGCTACAGGCTGAGGTCAATGATGAGGATGATGCTGACAATAGGCCCAGACTGAGGAGGAGAAGAGTGTTCAGGCCAAGGGTAACCTTTCATGGCCTACATGAGCTGGAAATAGTAGAATTCTACAGGGTGGACAGGGACAAACTACAGCAACTCTCCAAGCTCTGCCACCCTTTGCCAGACCCAGAGCCAACAGAGGGGAACCCATCCCAGTGGAAACAAAGGTATGTGTAGACTTAAAAATACTAGCTACAGATACTTTCCAAAGACCTACTGGGGACATCATGGGGATCTCACAGGCATCTGCATCCAGGATACTCAACCAGTTCCTGGATGTCATGTTAATACATGTCAGTGAGCACATTTATTTACCCAACACCCCTGAGAACTAGCGATATGCATATTTTCCACCATGTAGCACACTACCTAGAGGAACTGGGTGCCATAGACTGTACTCATGTGCACATCAATTCATCACCCAGTGAGAAGGGTAGAGTCTATGTCAAATGCAAGGAGTATCACTCCATCAACTGCCAGTTTTTTGTGCAATGCCCAGTGCATTATCATCAATGCATGTGCTGGCAGCCCTGGCAGTTATCACAACTCCCATATCTGGCACGCATCACAGCTGTACCAAGCATTTGTCAGGGGGGGACATCCCATGCATCCATTTACTGTGGGATACTGTCTGCGCACTGGAACTGTGCATGATGACACCTATCAGAAATGCAAACACACACCAGCTGAAGAATGCCATAATGAGGCACACTCACAAAGTAAGAACATCATGTTAGGCTGCTCAAGTCATGGTTCCGCTGCCTTGATATATATGGTGGAACCCTGCAGTACTCTCCAGCCACATGTGCACACATGTTCATAGTATCTGCCATACTACACAATATGATCCTGTGGAAACAACTGTGGCAGGAACATTACAGGGAAGGGACATACATCATCCCACCATTGCCAAGGCCCCCACAGGCACAGGGGGACTTGAAGGAGGAACCCCCTGAGCCTCTCCCTGTAGGCAGACTTAGGTGTGCCCAATACACCCTGGCCTTGGGAAAGAGACAATGCATAGCACATACACTGATAACCTAGGGACCCAGGGACTGATACCTCACTCCGACTCACATACACACAATAAAATGGATGCCACCACATCACACTACCTATACCTTACCATTTATAGGCTGTTTACTGCATGCATCTGACAGACTCAGCCCTGAAGCACTGTCCTCTCAACTGCTGCTGGCACAAGGTAAGTAACTCTTCTTAATAACAAATGAATGGGGTAGTAGACTGTGGTAGCATATGTATGGTATTGCTGCATGTATGCTAGGGAATGGAGTGGGCTACTGAGATAGTAGCAGACAGTGGGCAGCTATGTGGGACAACAGGAACTCTCTGCAAAATATTGGCTGCTCCACAATATGCAGTAAGCCCCAAGCCAGCAAAATCCACTGCACTATGTGAGGGACTTACAAACAGCAGGGTCATAGGACAAATGCATGGATGTCAATGTTGGAGTCCCATACATACCTCTAAACCTTTACAGCATGAAATTTGTACAAAGGCATAAAGAAATGTGGGGCAAAGGCTCAAAAACAGGGACAAGTGTTAAATATTGCTCTTATAAACATAGAAAGTTGATACAATAACAGGTATTGAAGTAGCATGAATTATCTGAAGGGTAAGAAGTCTGAAACTCAAATGTCTGTCATTACTTTCTAACTTCAGTCTTCAATGATTTGATAGTAATTTTCCAGACAACCACAAATTTATGAATAATGGATGCAAAATGTGAGGGAAACATCTAGACATTCGATGGAAATCTGTACAGTTCAGAGGTGTGGTCTCCTACACCCAATACACCTATGTTCTCATAGAACTGCAGTAACAGTTATGTTTGTAAGGTAATAGCAGCAGATCACACATTTCCAGGCTGTCCCAATCAACTTGCTAACATGTTCCATTTCCACAATATGCAGGGGTCAATGTGCTAAGTATGTGTGTGGTTAACAGTGTCATGAAGTACACAGCACTGACTGGTGGCTGCTGTGACTCACTGGACTAAGTACGTTACTGTGGGGGACAGGGTTCATGGTTCAAGACTGGCTGTGCCTACCATTTCGCATGTCAGTTACAATGATGGTAGGAGTTCTACAGGCAGGAAAGTTGGACAATGGAGGGACAGTGGGCCACAGATATGGACAGTACTCAGCTCTGAGTAACAAATGCAACCAACCAACTGGTGTATAATTGCCACAGAAGCACCAATAAGTGTACGACCACCTCTACATTCATAAAAGAACAAGGACAGTACACATGATAATACTGTGCAAGGCAACAACATCGTAGTTAAGGACAAAACACATACATATAACAACTTTAATATTTATAATTATTCCAGTTTACAAATACACAATACACACTTCAATTTACTGGCTAAGGGTAGGAAATATATACCCAGCCCACATTTTGACCTAGTAGATTGTCTATGTGAGGTTAAGAAATTCATTAGAAAGATCAATCTTGCAATATTGTTTAAAGATAGGTCAAAAATTCAACAAAATACCAACAATAATAAAACAACTTCAGACATAGTGATAAAGCATAATAGTACCTTTATCCCACCAGCCAACCTATGGTAGATACATATGAGAAAATAGTGATCAGAGAGATATATCAAATATATAATGAGTTTAAAAAAAACTAAATTTGTAAGTAATTTGACGGTTGAAGAAGGGAAGACATTAAAAGCCTTACAACTTGTCACAAACATTAGGGTCATGAAACCGGATAAGGGGTGGGGGGTGGGGTAGTCATATATGATAGTATTGAATATATTAAGTAAATGTATGACATTCTTGATTTTTCAGGTAATTATGAACCTATTTCTATCAGTGAGATCAATATTGCTTATCAAAGAATAGATTCATATATTGAGGAATTTCACATTGATGGTAGAATTACTAGTGAAATCTATAATTATTTGAGGGTGAAATATCCCAGATTAGCTACCTTAGTGGGCATACCAAAAGTACACAAAGACACACTAGATCCCCCATTTCGACCTATTGTTTCTGGTAGTAAATCAAAAACATTTCCCATGGGTAAACTTATAGACATGTGGTTAAAACACATCTATTATAAGATACCTCACATGGTGAAAGACTCATGGGAGTTTTTAAGTATCTACCCTACAGATGCGTGGAAAGAGGGATTGTTGTTTGTTAAAATAGATGTCATCAACCTCTTTTCATGCATTCCTAAACAAGCAGGGTTAGAAGCTTTTTGCAACAGCATTACTAAACATACTAATTTAAACTGGGATGAAGTATGTCTAGTCTTAAAATGTATGTCTATAGTGTTAGACAACAATTTTATTTATTTTGTGGGTGAGCATTTCAGGCAAACCAGGGGGGTAGCTATGGGAGCAGCTTGTGCTCCCATATTTGCCAACCTGGTCATGCTTGATTGGGAGGACATCACTTTGTTCCCCAATGTACATTACAAGAGCATCAAACACTATTCAAGATTCTTAGATGACATATATATATATTATGGGACGATAGTTTGGACACATTTAATGCCTTTATTCAATTTTTGAACAACAGTAGTGATTTTCTCAAATTTCCATATTCCTACAGTTATGACAGAATAGCATATCTTGACGCTTGCATCTACAAACAGGAAGGTGGATTTAAATCTAGAATACATCGGAAAAGTACTTTTTCCAATGACTACTTGCAATATGGCAGTTGTCATCCAGAGAAGCTCAAATATAACATATTTAAAGGGCAATGCATACGAGCTGTATGTATGACTTCTGTTTGCAACAAAATGGTGGAAGAAATTAAATTTATAACTGGTTAATTTCTAGAGAGAGGGTATCCACTGAAAATGATGCAAAATGTGGGACAATATGTTATACAAGAATGGGGAAATAAATTCAAACTGCTGTTAGGTTCTGGTGTTGTGAATAATCAGGCACAAAAAGTTATAAAGGCCAGGAACAACAATGATAGTGAGACAGTCCAACACCAGAGATCCTTTATATTACAGTACAGTCCAGTAGGAAGTAATGTGATTAATATATTAAGCAAATATTGGTATTTGATGTCTGGAGATTCCATTTTGATAGACATTACGGGTACAAAACCAGGAATAGTTTACAAAATGGGACGAAATATTAAAAATTATTTGGAACAATATCCTGTAGGGTATAGTGAAAGGAATAAGAACACATACTAAAAAATGTAGTACATGCAATCAATGCAGGTATATATTGGAAAAAAGAACAATTGGTTATTAATAACAGATTTAGGCCAATAGTAAAATTCATACAAGTAGCGGGCGAAAAACTGAGACAGCAAATAAAAAGAACAAAAACAGTTTAATAAGCGCTTTCGGAAAAGCTAGTACTTTTCCTTCTTCAGACATTTTAAAAACCAATTAACTCACGTTATATACCTTTCCCTACGGTCAATTAAAATTAATTAAGCTAAAATGGTCACACTCCAAAAGATTTAAAGCTATAATAACATTAACAATATATATATCTAATGAAATTCCATGTACCCTTTAAAATTAGAAGAGCGGACAAAAAACCAAAGTTGACAAAACACTTTTGATAGTCTGGAACTTTAAGGGACATCATAAACCTTTGCCATTTAAAAGAATACTTAAATTGTATTTATATATATAGTAGATCTTATACAATAGGTAAAACAGTATAAATTAGAACCGGCTTTTTTAGCGGTATGCTCCAAACAAGAGCAAAGTTACACAGCATAAACTAACTCCAACAAGATGAAACAAAGATACTATTATTATACCATGACCTAATATCTAGTTACCTTTTCAGGGCCAAGTGTTTTAAAACACATTTTAAAGAGACAAACTCATTTAGTCCTGGGGGGGCATAAGCTACTGTTCTAATTTGCCAACATAGTTCTTGAATTTCTAAGTCAAGTTGCCATGAACTACCTCTAGGGTCAATCGATACTTGATGTAATATAGCAAATTTAAAATTATGGTTTGGATAGTCAACTAAATGTCTTGCAAGAGCATTAGTAGTGTCTTGCTTATTTATAGCGTACTGATGTTCATAGATACGCTGCTTTAGTTGCCTCTCTGTTTTCCCTATATAGAACGCAGTGCAATCTTGACAAGTAGCAGAATAGACAACATATTTTGTTGTACAAGAAAATTTAACTTGGATTTTATAATTCTTATTCCTAATTTTAACCTGTTTGTCAATGTGTAGATGCCTGCACTGATGGCAGGCTCCACACTTAAACATTCCTTTATTCTTAATCTTTGTACTCGTAGTTGGACATTCTAAAAGAGCTTTAATATCGGGCCCCTTCTATAAGTGATTTTTGGTTTATCACCCAAAAGCTTGTTCAATCTACTATCTTCTATTATTAAAATCCAATTTTTGTTGTGTATTTCTTTAATGTGAGAGCTATCTAAACTATATGTACATAAAAAACTAGTATGAAAATCTTGGGTTGCCAAACTAGAAGTGTCATGACATGAACTACAAATTTCTTCATTATAAACATGTAAAGCATCAGACAAGAGGAGCTTAAAATGCCCAGACTGCCTCTTATGAATCACTTCAGATTAAATTTTTGTTACTAAAGATGGAGGATAGCCCCTTTTGATGAACATAGATTCCAAAAAGACACATTCGTCAATGAAATCTATTTCTTCAGAAACCATTCTGGCTGCCCTCACCAACTGGCCCTTAACGACCGCTCTTTTTTGATGGTGAGGGTGACAGCTTGTGAAATGAACAAATGAGTTTGAATATGTGGGTTTCTTATAAATACTGCTTTTAAACGTAGACCTCACTGTATCTTTACATATATGAACATCAAGAAAATTAATGTAATCTTGTTGCAAGTTATAAGTAAATTCTAGGAAATCGGTCATAGCTGAAATAGTGGTGACAAACTTTGGAACAAGCTCACTGGGACCTTTCCAAACAAAGAACATGTCATCCTGGTAACGGGTGTACCAGGCGACATTGTTCTTAAATAAAACATTGTTGAAAAGTAGAGTCTTTTCCCAGTTAGCCATGACACAATTGACAAAACTACCTCCACATGGGGAGCCCATGGCAACCCCAGTTTTTTGGAGGTAGACATGCCCCTCGAACCACATAAAATTATTAGTTAGTACTATATCAAGGAGAGTTTCCACTAAATAAATACTATTATCATTGGCTTGCCTCTCCATAATAAAATCTCTAATCCATTCCAGTTCTATACTCTGAGGTATAACCGTATAGAGGTCTTTAACGTCTATTGTTAAAAATGTGTAATCATGATGGAAAGGAATTTTACTTAACTCAGTCAAAAAACTCCAGGAATCCTTGCAGATTTGCATTTCTTTTGCTACAAATGGTTTTAAAATGCTATCCACATATTTTGCACACCCATAAGTAATGGAACCTCGTCCATCAACAATAGGCCTAAAAGGAGGTTCGATAATGCTTTTATGAATTTTGGGTGTACCAAATAACGCTGGGGTTCTTGGGGCCAACATTGACAAATAATTATACAAATCCAAATCAATAGAACCTTCCAAAAATAAATCTTGTAAGGTAGACCTGATCTTCCTATACGCTATATTAAGCTCATTTTGGCTAACTGGTTCATAGGCTGGAGAATTTATGAGTTTCATCATGTTTTCCACGTATATATTCTGATCCATAAAAACTAACCCGCCCCCCTTATCTGGTTTCATTACCCTTATATTACAATCATGTAATAGTGTAATGAAATCACGTTCATGATTATTGACATTTCTTATAACTTACTTATTGGTATGAGTATTAGAACCAAAAACTCTCATGTCAATCTCACACATTTTCTCAAACAAAAGTAAATTGGGATGGAGAGGAGGGTTGAACAAGCTAGACTTTCTTAAAGAGTTTGTAAGAGAGGTAACTGGTCCTATGAGAGCATTCAAATTAAGTTTGCGAACAAATAATTTAAGGTCTATTATAGTTTTCACAGGGTCCATATAACAGTCTGGCACGAAGGTTAAACCCTTCGAAAGAAACTCTGCTATGTCTTGAGGTATGTTCAACACAGTATATTTATATATGTGAAAATCACCACTGGAACATGCCAAAATATGAGGGCTTCTAGCACATGGTTGAATTAATGCCTGCGCTGATTGCGTTTGTTCCTTTGACGCCCCCAATTGTTGTTCAAGTTCGACTTCGTCTGTTGGTTTTTCTGTCCCTTTGGAAAACCTGTTGATGACTTGTTCCTGGTTGATTATCATCTTCGCCCTCATGCTGTTGTTGAGTATGGGAATTTTTATTATGAATGATATTCTTATTGTTAATGTTATTTATTCTTTCACTTCTACGAGGAATTGGTCCCTGTTCTGTAGCTTAAGCCCCCCCAGGACTAAATGAGTTTGTCTCTTTAAAATGTGTTTTAAAACACTTGGCCCTGAAAAGGTAACTAGATTTTAGGTATTAATGTTCTTTCATGATTGCAAATGTATGCATTTGTTTAGTTTACATAATAATAATAAATATTTAACTTGAGTTATTCCAGTAGGTCACGGTATAATAATAGTATCTTTGTTTCATCTTGTTGGAGTTAGTTTATGCTGTGTAACTTTGCTCTTGTTTGGAGCATACCGCTAAAAAAGCCGGTTCTAATTTATACTATTTTACCTATTGTATAAGATCTACTGTATATATAAATACAATTTAAGTATTCTTTTAAATAGCAAATGTTTATGATGTCCCTTTAAGTTCTGGACTATCAAAAGTGTTTTGTCAACTTTGGTTTTTTGTCTGCTCTTATAATTTTGAAGGGTACATGGAATGCCATTAGATATATATATTGTTAATGTTATTATAGCTTTAAATCTTTTGGAGTGTGAATATTTTAGCTTAATTAATTTTAATTGACTGTAGGTAAAGGTATATAATGTGAGTTAATTGGTTTTTAAAATGTCTGAAGAAGGAAAAGTACTAGCTTTTCCGAAAGCGCTTATTAAACTGTTTTTGTTCTTTTTATTTGCTGTCTCAATTTTTTGCCCG
>NC_056748.1:111971944-112124444 GCF_019279795.1 Protopterus annectens | reverse complement strand
AAACCACAATGCTATGCCAAAAGGAACAAAAGTATGTGGCAAACATCAGGACATTCTGAAGATACCTGTAGAGGAGGGAGTTATGTCGGCCACCTTTCCCACCCTGCAGGTCGCAATCCATGTTTAGCCAGGTGTGACCAGTGACAATGACACAAACAATACAGAGGTCCCCAGAGTGTAGCACAACATCTTCTAAGGTTGTCTTCTACTTCCATGAAGCAGTTATTTCACATCAGAAGCACCTTACTGGTATGAGAAATAGCATAACATATGGTGATGTGACACAAAGAAGCAGTCATGTTGGCAAACTTAAGGAAGTCCTGTCTGGTGCACTTGCTGTGGGTTATGGTATGTCCTGCCAAGTGTTATAATACTACAAGACATGTCCCACATTTCACATTAAATAAGGTGGCAATCCTACCCTTTGTTGCTTATGTGCATGCAATATGTAGACATGTGTATGCCCTGTATGTCGCTTCTGCCCAAAATGACCCATGTGTATGAAGGCATGAATGCTAACTGACACGTCCCACATATGTAGGTACCGCCTAAAGCTGTGGCAACTGTGAGTAGTGTGCTGTCTGTCAATGACCCACAAAATGATGTCAATACACTGCAGTGGGGTCATACAATGGGCATGGAATGGTGGCCATGTGCTGGGCTGAATGCAGAAAACAGTACTATCTTACCATATGGTGAGGACATGGACTCACTATTTCCCACATCAGCCGCAACCCCATAAACACACAAACTGCGTTGACAGACCTGGCTACTCAGATGGATAACACTGTTGCATTCACCCATCAAGTAGTGACAGTGGTCAGAAAAGGCTTGGATGTGGTTCACCACATAGGTAAAGGGACTTCATCCAGACAAAAGGTGGACATTACCTCTTTATAGTCCTCAGTTACTACAATACATTAGCAGCTTGGCCAGTCTCGTATGTACCTATGCATATATCTGCACCAAATGGAAATGCTATGTTAAACCCACAAAGGTTATCCATGGCCTAAAACACCTGTTCCATGGCTCAAATCAGTACTGCCCCACTAGTTATTGGACAGGTTTCCCACAGGTGGGCTGTGGCATGTGTAGATGGCAATGTTGTGCTCAGCCCTTCAACAGCTGCCCCATATATGTCAGTATAACTCTATGCACATTTCCAGCAAGACAGGCTTGAATCACATATGACACAGCAAAAGGCTTAAATCACATATGACACAGCAAAAAAAAAAAAGCTGGAAAGACAGGTTTGTCTTCCACGGGCTGCCCTGTCTGAGGAATGCACTCCCCAAAAATGTCAAGCAGAGTACTATGCAGACCCTTATCAACTACATCAAGGTTGAGTGGATGAAAAACAAAAACATCTGTCCCAGGGGTCCAAAGTGCATTAAGCAATGGCAGGGGCAACAGGTGCTGATAGATGCTTCTGTTGTGGATAGAGTACTGGATAGGCTTGTAAGGGAACCAGGGCCAGAACTGTAGTAATCTCCTCTGTACCTATGAAGCTGTGATCTTACAAAACTCTCAGGTGACATTTATCAAAAGTATCATGCTGTGTCAAGGGGTATGCATGCAAGGTATGCTGTTTGACCCCATTATCCCTCACACACTGTTCCACAAATATGTTCCATGGTTATCCCACTCCACAAAGGGGGAGCAACCATGGACCCCGGAAACTACTGCCCCATTAGCCTGACTAGCCTGGTCTGCAAGGCTATGGAGTGTATCATCATGGAACTTATAAACAATGACATTGGTAATCTTCAAACTCTGGACCCTACCCAGTTCGGGTTTGTAAAAGGCAGATCATGTCTCCTAAACCTGATAGACTTCTTTGAAGTGGTCACCAAAGTTGTAGACGAGGGAAAGGTGGTACACACAGCCTATCTAGATCTCACCAAGGTTTTCGACACTATCCCCCTCTTTGGAATTATAGACAAACTCACTAAACTAGGTATAAATCCCTATGTCACAAGATGGGTTGCCAACTGACTCACTGACTGAAGCCACACTGTGAAAGTAGCAGACTCTAAATCCAACTTCAGACCAGTGACAAGTGGAGTACCACAAGGTTCAGTCCTAGGTCCTCTCCTGTTTGGTATCTACTTCTCTGAAGTACAGGCTAACACAGAAGGTCTTTGGCTAACAAAGTTTGCAGATGACTGCAAACTAGGAGCCATAATCAAATATCCTAATGATGTGGATATCCTACAAAAGGGCCTCACTGAGACAGATGCCTGGTGTCGAAGCCATGGCCTCAAGCTCAATGCAAAAAAGTGCATTGTCATCCCTTTTGGTAAAAACTCTGTACCCATGAACTACCACATAGCCGGTAGTCTACTTAACACTGAAAGTGTGATAAGAGACCTTGGGACACAGGTGGACAGTAGTCTCTCCTTTGATAATCACATCACCACAGTAGTCAGGAAATCCTTCTACATGACACATCTCATCACAAAAGGTTTCTCATCCAGGAAAAAAGAGGTCATTGTTCCTCTCTACTCGTCACTCATTAGACCCATTATAGAGTACAACACCAGTTTTGGTATGTAACTCACAAGACATCTACAACAACTGGAAAGGCCACAGAAATACCTCACAAAGAGGATTACTGGCCTCAAACAGATGCCCTACGCAGACTGTCTCAAAAACTCCAGCTTTACTCTGTTGCATATCACCTACTCAGAGGCAATCTCTGCCTAACATACAAAGCTATGTCAAACCCAGAGCTGTTGGACATGCTCCATGTAAAGAAATCCCAATCCGTCCGAGCTACACACTCTAAGGACCTAAACCTTGTCACCACAATAAACAGAACATGCTGGAGGGATAGATTCCTGTCTCAGAGACTTCCCATACTCTGGAACAAACTACCTATCTATATCAAACAAACCTCCTCATTAGCACTCTTCAACAAAAATCTTGATGATTGGATGGGAGATAGGAAATTCACCCCGGGGGACACTTCTGTGGCTCTGCTTGACAGGAGCACAGGAAAATAATTTTCTTGGGTGGCAAAGCCAGGGTACCATTTGGCTAGGCTTATAGAGGCCCTAGGGCCAATAGCCTAGTACCTACCTATGAACCTTTGTAAACATGGACATATAAAGCCATACCTTGGCAATGAAAAGGTATCTCTGTTGCCACTTTATCATCCTCAGCTCCCATAATGGCAGTGGCCTACCATGACTTAGACACAGAGACATCTGTAATGGAAACAGAATAATGTCTGTGAGACAAAAGTTTGTCATTAGTACTAACAGCAATAATGCATCATGGCAAAAAGATACATACATTTTGATGTGTACACATGACAATTGTCAGCAGACAGCACCCTACAGGCCATAACACTACTACACTACAAACTGCTATTACCTGTACTATATTCACCCTGTGCATCAGACACATATTAGCATGTCCCTGCATCAGTGGTATGGATAACAGGGATGTGGCACAGATATGACCACATGTACATAGTGTGGTATGAGGATGGCAAAGGCCTAGGCAGTGCCATACAGATGACATCATGGTGTGTGTGTCTGGAGGGGTGCTGGTCAGCTGGGCCATGGAGAGGAGATGTGTGCATCTGTCAGTGCCCTGTGTGTGATAGTGATGTGTGAGTGTGTGTATGCACACAGTCAAGCCATGTGCTAGCCCTACATGAGGGTATGCTGGACAGCCATGGACTGTACATGGCAGAATATACAGTTCACCATTTCTGGTCACAAACACAGGAACTCATTCTGTCAGGAGTGGTACTGGCAACACCATGCCTAAGGCCAAATGCGGTACTATTTTCTGATGATGTCCAGTGTCTGCTGGGTCTGTGTCCCTCACGGGACCATCAAGGACCACATGCCCATGACCTGCCATGTTGTGGTCTGGACAGCACCCTCCCATCAGTAGTGCTGGTGGTACTGCCACTACAGGAGTGTGACTGTGCATGGCCACATGGGCTCTCAGCTGATGTTGCTGACCTACTTCCACATGTCTGACCCCCTACTCCCACCACATGTTCAAGCACAGACATTGGACGGTTAAGGACTGACAGTGTCTCACCCCACCATCTAGCCATTACATCAGCAAAATGTCATAATGCATCACCAATGCCATGGAGGGTGTCATGCATGCCAGGCAGTGTGGGATCCATGCCCTGAGCATCTGTCTGGTGCACCATTCACTATGTGCCTGTGCCTTCATGGCAGACCGGAACATGATGTGATATGTGTTGTGAAACCTCTGACAGGTGATGGATGGCCAGCAGTCCTCCTTTGAGCACTCCTGTCAATCAGCCTGTATGGGGTCTTTGCCAGCTATCTGTCTATGGCTAGTGTCTACAGTCAGAGATGCCATAGTCCACACACTCCCCTGTCTGATGCCACCACCCTCTGACTACCAAATATCTGTGGCTGCTAGGGACTGGGTATGTGTGGGCATACTGATCGTGTGCAGGGACATTGGGGATGGAAGTGGGATGTCAACCAATGGGACATATTCAGCACCCAATAACCCAACTTGTGTCTCACAATGACCACCATCATCATCAGAGTCTGATGACACACTGACATCAGGTTGTGAGGGGGACACACTCAAACCCCCATGGTCACCTGTGAAGGGAAGACAACATGACTACTTGAAAATGTGCATTATAATGTTTGCTGATCCAAACACACACACACACACACACACACACAAAGGTGAGGTGCCACAAAGGCATTATACACACCACATCTTCTGACTGATGCCATGCACAACACACAATCAGACTACAACAGACACACTCTGGAAAGGCCCTGAACAAAATGCACTGCAGCTATGTGCGGTTATTGTTGCTAGTATTATACACCTGTGAGATACATCACAAGTCAGAGTATGTGATGGACCATCACCTAACACACAGTGCACCCATTTACACAATAGCAATACACCTCTGTATAGCAGACTGGCTACACTTATGCATAACTACATGCTAATGTGTTACAGCTCCTGCAGATATGCTACTGTGTTTACCAATGTTATGCACTGCAGTGAACTTCACCACAAGTGAACATGCACAAATTGCAACATGGACAAGCTGAACTGTTGTGTGCATGGCAAACTGGCAGCTCTTAACATGCCTATTGTATAGGTGAGCCATTTCATGACAGTTCCACATTCGCCGGCTACAGGCTGATGTTCCCCAGCCACAACAGAGGTACCGGTGGATCTTGGGAGAGTGGTATTGTCAGCACACATGCATGTGGCATTGGTACAGAATAATATGTGCATTTATCAACATGTACAGTACAAGCTGTGCTACTACCTATATTGTTGACATTCACAGAATGTGTGCACATGTGTGCATTAAAAATCCCCATGCACAAATGTGGATTGACCTCACATATGCATAAATGTATGCAGAGGCTGCCACTATGAATGCTACAGTATTAATGTGATGGCCACTGGAGTCTTATCTGGATGCTCCTCAGCCATAGAATTTGTGCCACCTACCTCCATGACATATGCAGTAATGGTTTCCAGTGAGGTGGTGGCTGATCCAGGTGTGCCAGGAACTCCTCTGTGGCTGACAGTGGTGGTTGTATAGCAGGCTCTCCCCCTGTGGAAGCATGGACCCTGTCCACAGCTGCATCCTTTTGCTGTGCATGGTGTATGGGATCAGTAGCATGGTATGGGACCTGTACATAGCTCAAGTCCAGGTGTCCTACATCATTCACTGTTGCTGCTAGGTCTGCCCACAGTGCAGCACATTGTTGCTGCTTGTTGCGAATTGTTGACAGCAGCACCCAGTGATGGAGTCTCAGGGCTACAAGAATTGCAGTGGTGTCAGCTTTTGAGAAGGGTGGGTTGCGATGTCTGTACATCCCACCTGACAGACATGAACAGAGGAAGACATCACAAGACTGCATACATTACTCACCATTATGTACAGACCCTGCACATCCACATTTGCCAGCACTATCCACTGTTAACCCCCACATCATAACCCTGCCATCTATGAGCACAGTATGACTGTGGGTATCTGCAACATAGTGGCAATACAGCCTGCATTACCCCCCTGATCCTGATGTTTCATGCTAATTGCTGCATGTGCTATGTGGTGTCGCAATGCATGTACCTGTTGCACCTATTACTGCTAGTTCATAGCCTGTGTACATGGTCTGCTATGGTGTTAACCTCCTATTGTATTAGTAATCATGTGATCTGTAGGCCCACCCCTCAGGTCTCCCTGGACTTCCTCCCTCAGATTCTGGACTATATGTCTGACAATGTCCTACACTTTCCCCAGCCACTGTGATTGATATGGGTGTCCTGCAACTGTGTAGCATCTTCCTCATGTGCATGGATGGACAGCCATCTACAAACACCAGCAAGGAACACACTGTGTGAGAAATGCAATGACAGTAAGAACCTGCAGTCCATGCTCTGTCCCTGTCAAGGCCACATATCTGGACCCAAACAGGCTGTCAACCCAATCAGTACACTTCACACACCACCCACACCAACACAACAGACACAAACATCTGCAGTGGTCCTCAACATATACATCCACAAAGTGGATCTCTGAGGCAGAGCCACACATGAACACCACAGCTGTACACAACACATCCTACACATAACAACACACCTGTGTCCCACAGCAATGCAGGCATCAGCCATGTCAAACATGTTACACATAGGGAACTCCAGTGGAGACACACTGGTGTGCCTCTGACCTGGCTGTGTATGTGGATGGTTACAATTACTTATGTGTCACATGACAGACTCCACCATATTGCATAAGCAGTGCTGTCTCTCACCAACAGGTACTTTCATCGGTCTATCACAATACATGTTGGTGAGTCTGACCTGACATGTATGTCCCTGGACTATATGCAGTGAGACATGAGTGAGCACAATGATTATGTGTCCCAGGCAGGTATGTCCCTAGTCTTATGCTGCATTATGCTGTCACCCAGACTGATGCCACAATACAATCAGGGAATGATTGCCCTTAACATGTGCACATATATCCTGTGATATTCCAAGGGTTCCAGTACCTGTGAGTCTGGGATGATATGGTAAACAGACCATGATGCTCTGCAAGAGATGGCCTCCATCTGTCTTCACTGGTCTTCATGCATCTGGCACTGGTTCTCACTAGCACCATAGTGACTCTAGTATCACTACAAACATACAAGTGTCAGTGCAGCACACACTGAAGGTCATGCTGCTAAATGCTAGAGGTATACACATGACTTTCCCTCATTGCAAGCAGTCCTAACCGTGAGAACTGCAGACATCTGTGCAGTCACACAGATCATGGTTCAAAGCTGCAGAAAACAGACCAGCCTACCTGGTCAACCATCCTATCATACATTCAGATGTCAAAGTGTAGCCAGTAAGGTCATGGGACATGGGATTTCTGTATATATGAGACACATACACCCCTCCATGCTGTACAGGCAGTAAGATGCACAAGGGACAATGCAGGGGCAGTTCACCTTTGCCAACACACACCTATTCAAATCACAGTTAGCTATCGGCCAACACATGTGACCAGAAAGCCCATTCAGCCTATATTGACCTCATCAATGGTATTAGGGGTCAGGTCTGTAGCCTGATCCTGGGTCAGTTGAATGACCCTAAGATATTTTGTAAGATGTGCCCATGCCAGCACACAAATAGCCAGAGAGCCATCGACAGTGGATGTACAAATGCCTTGGTTTGGCCAGGGGCTACCCCCACATGAGCTGAAGGTGTACTGCAGTTGATATTACATAACACAGGCTACCACTGCAGCATCCCTACAGTGTCATCCTCCATGACAAAGCAACCATCATGTGGCCACATTTCCAGTCACCATCACCCACAATGCCCATCTAGCTAGAGTCAGCCATACATATACCTCCAATGTGGAATACATCCTCGTAGAGGGGTATACACAGCCTCACAGCCCTCGACCCCTCATTAAGGACTGGCACCAGTGTCCACACATACACACAAGTGCTATATGTGCATTTGTATAGATGCATGTTGTTAGGTATACCCAACAGGCCTACATTTTCCTCTGCTAGGATATGTACACCTGTCTGGTGGACATCTGCAATACACACTGTCCATAACATGGATGACATACTGTTGTCCGAGACACAGTAGGGGCAGGTGCCCAATTTGGAGCAATGTCTCCTTGGCATTTACAAGAGAATGTGATTATTCCTGCTAACCTGCACAACAAGCACAGGGCTTATATTGTCAACATCCACTACAGACAGTCATCTCCCCTACTGCACATATGCCTGCAACAGCACAGGTATTGCCTGCAGCTACTCACTTGAGGTGTTCAAGAACACCAGCTATACCAGTGCTATTGCTATAGTATACTGGATACCTGACAGAGTCTGTGTAGGCCTCATCCCCATCAGTATATCAGGATAGCCACAGTACCTCCTCTGTCTCCTATATGTAGGGAACATGTCATCACTGCCATGTGAATGTCATGGTATGCATGTGCTATGGGGGCATCACAGGATGCATCCTACATGACCCCAAGCATAACCTTTAAAGCCCAAAAGGAGCCATATTCAAAGGAGGATTGACTACTGCCTTTGTCCCAACCATTTGATGGATGACCACTGTCACCCATTTAGACAAAGGTGGTGCATCCCCCCACTCAGTCACACGATAGACCCAGCAACCTAAATAGGTTATTCTGCAAGTCCATAGCACAGTTTATAGTGAACCCCAGTAACAAGCACATTGGTGACCTGCACACAATCCATCACGCACACTTAGGCTTTGTCAAGGAAGGGTTCATGTCTGTTACACTCGGTTGACCTGTATGACACAGTCACCAAAGCCACAGACAAGGGGTGATAGTGCAAACCGCCTGCCTTGACATGGAAAAACTCTGTAACAGAATAACCCCCATGGCCATTATACACGTAACACCCCCACATAGACATCACACCATATGTTACCATATGGGTCGCACACCAGTGTATTGGCATGACCCACCAATTCCACATAGAGGAATCCACCTCAAGCTGCTGACCCATGACTATGTGTGTCACCTGTTGTTCTGGGTTTGGGTCTCTGTTATGTGTGATGTACACTTCTGAGGTACATGCAACAGCCATTAGCCTATGTCTGACCATGTCTGCAAATGACTGCATGCTGTGTGCCGTCACCGGATGCCCTAGTGATGTCAACATCTGCCTAGGAGGGTCTCACACAGATACATGACTGTTGCCAGACACATGGCCTCAGGCCGCATAGCAGGGCATGCAGGGTCAACCCCTTTGGGGAGAGTGACATGTCCCCATATATTATCACAGTACTAATAACATCCTAGGCACACAATTAGTCATGAGGGAACTGTGGACACAGGTCTTTGGTAACATGACATGTTAACACAATGTTGCTCCCATTGTAAGGTACACCTTGTGCATGCCCCATATTATACATACAAGTATGTCATCAAGGGACACGGGGTATAAACATCCCCATATTCCCCCAATGAGGCCCATTATTGTGTGCAATACCCTGTACATCATTCGCATCACATAGCACATGCTGCAGCTGGGAACATCACAGAGATTCCCTGCCAGGGGATACCAGGACATCACACATCTACCATACATGGATAGGTTATAAGGGCAACCCTCTACCCAGTTTCATACATAATCCTCAGGGGTGATGTCAGTGTTGTATACCAGGCAATCATGGAGTCCACATTGCTGGGACTGTTGCACAAGTGCAACTCATGCTCCACTCTGTTAACACACATACCCTCAACCTGGTGTGTGACATGAACTGGGCATGTTGGCAGCTCAGATGTGTGTCCCACACATTCACCCTGCAGTGGAATTGGCACCCTGTCCACATCAGGCAGGGTAGATATTTACACCTTTGCAGGTGTAACCTGGATAAATGGTTGGTTAACTGGGATACCACCTGTGTCACTGTTGGACTGGGGCATCAGGTGCTGCCTTGCATACACATGGGTTAACATCTGACCTAGGCATATGGCTGCTCAGGGCCCATTGGCTAGTAACCTCACATGGTACTAGGAGTACCAGATGTGGACTGCGTGCTGCGACAGACTGTGTTATTATGTGTTCCACCTCCATCACTGCCATCAAGTGTTGGGTGTCACCTATGGGCAGCATTACAGTACCATGTCATCCAGCCTACATCCGACAAATAGATGAGTGGTAGTACAAGTGCATGTGAGCATTCCAGCAACAGCTGTGCTACAACATAACTGAGAACAGTGCATATGTGGTGTAGGATCTCCTCCTTGTAGGTGTCTGACATCTGCAGTACCCAGATGTTTGCTGAATGTGTGCACATGCCTGACAGATGTAGACTCCCTGTCAGCCAACTGTGGATTTCCAGACACTAGTTGGATAATACGTGATGGTTGTTGCCAGAGTTTGGGGAATGTGTCTGTGGCATGCCAGACCTCAAGAACACACGATGGTACATTAATATCTTGCACTGTATTCACTCCCTTTAATTTCTATGCTCAATATGTATGCACTGCTACTGAGGCAGGGTCAGTCTCCCCCCACTACTAGTCCCTATAACCTGCTGTCATTCTGCACTGGATCACTAGGTGTTCTAGCCATAGGTGTCAGGCAATGAGCTACAGGTGTGTAGTACACAGTGACCTAGCAAGAGTACATCAGGAACTGTCAGGGACAGCTGGACAATCTTTGAATTAAGCCTGTATGACATTCACAGACTGAGAGGGGCTCACTGAGAGTACATGATATGATATGCCAGCTGTATCCACCATTGCTTACTGTCAGTATTGTACAACAGACAATCCAGTAGCAGTCATACATGAGCTGACCATTGCTGGGGTGAGTCAGGAGCCAGAGCTGTTATCTATGTCACTGCAGACAGAGCCATAAGGGATGGCCATAGGTGCTGGACAGCAGACTAACAGCAACATGTCAGTCCAATATATGTGGTTGAGACCTACTGTGTAAATACCTATTTCCCATGACTGCATCCCCCATCTGCATTCCATTACATGCTTAATTCTATGACATACCTGGTATATTTCTGTACTCCTTTGTGAGAGGGCATCCAGTTGTAGTCTCCTACAGAAATGCAGTCTGTCTTCTTGAAGAAAGTGTCAGACCTGTTTACCATAGGCAGCAGCTTGACTTTTGTAGGTAATCCTCATGAACAGGTGATTGCCTGTGCACCAGTCTGTGATTCCCACTAGTTAATTGCATCCAGAACAGCTGGATTGCATTGCCATTAACCAATGGCATAGGAAAACAGTCCTATAATTAAGGCCTTCATGTAGGCCTTGACTCTTTTCCTGGCCTGTGAAGAGGACATTAATGAGGTGTGGGGGCTATAGCATCACAGATGGTATTTAGAAATACTTTTCACTGTTTGGATTGATGTGTTATATCCACAGTTTTGCATGATGTGTTTGGCCATTGTAAACAGAGTTTGTGATTCTATGGCAGGTTACTGTTTAACAATGTGTGTTGGGCTCAGTAAGGAGACAGGCAAATGTGAGTTAAATGCATCCTTTTTATCTGACTGTGCATGCTGCTGCAGTTGATACTGGTTTATCAGCTGTGTATGTTTGTAGGGGGAGACTGTGATACATCTCTGTCACCTGGACATCCCCCCAACCCTTTATGTATGGATGTTGTGTGTATGCCTTGTTCTAAGTATTTGGGAGGTATGGTAGGTCTGTAGCAGGTAGCTGAGCATGCAGCTGCATGTGTGGCAGGCCACAGCTGATGTATTCTGGGCAGGAGTCATACTGGGAACTGTGAAGACATTGGGGGACAAAAAGCTGTATATGCCAGTGAGGGAGCAGTGTCAGCTATTGTGTCACAGCTAGGCCAGGGTGAGGGCACCCATTAAATGCACAGGTGAAGCATGTGGCTGTGGTACATATGTTAAGCAGTAGTACTATTTAGAGAGTGGTAGGGGAGGTTTAGGACACATATTGATATTTGAGACATGTGTCTCACCCTCCAGGCCTTTGACATGCTACTGTGGGTGGCAGTGGCTGTGGTAGCAGCAAGGAAGTCTGCTGGACATTGCAGGGCTCAGTTATTTGTAGGTTGTATTGCTGAGCATGAAGTTGTCATGCAACAGACTGGACTGTGGGCCTGAACTGTGGCCATCCAGATGTCAGACATGCTGAAAATGTTACAGATAGCGCCACAGAGTAATTATTATGGGAGGTGTAGTTGCAAGACATATGTGCATGCATACGGTGTGTTACACAAGATTGGCATGAACATGTGTGCTTGGATGACTATGACATGTGACACTGATGTGTTTGTCATGCTTTTGTGAACCAATCTGCACTGCCTTGCCATTATGTCAGCACACAGAATAGCGTTCATGACAACCATGCCATACATAGGTGACACGACTGTGGATATTTTGCAACAGCCTGTACAGTTGTCAGTTGTACCTGATTTGGTAGGCTTCCCATCAATCCATCAACATGTCTTTGGCTGTGTACTGGTTTGGTGCCTGAGGCCCAAGTACCCTGGCATTTATCACATTATATGTAGAAGTAGTGTCACTGGTACTAAGGATATCTTGGTAACAACACTAGTAATTCCCCAGAGTTGCATTGACCTACTGGTGTATTTCAGTGAACTGGAGTTCAGAGGGTCCTGGGGCCAATACTTGGTAGGGGTGTCTTTTTTCCCTAATGTTACATGACTGTACTGCATGATATACTTAGAAACAAACAGCAATTCCTAATAGCTCAGTTGGTCTAGTGGTGCATTACTCTGACTAGTTTAGAAGGTCCTGGATTCAATACTTGGCAGGGGTGTCTTTTTTCCCTAATGTTACATGACTGTACTGAATAATATATTTAGAAAACAACAGTAGCTCCCTAGAGCTCATTTGGCTTATTGGTGAGTTTCTCTGACTGTAATTCAGAAGGTCCTGGGTTCAATATTTGGCAGGTGTGTCTTTTTTGACTGTACTGCATAATTAATTTAGAAAACAACAGTAATTCCACAGAGCTCAGTTGGCCTAGTGGTGCATTGCTCTGACTGTAGTTCAGAAGGTCCTGGGTGCAGTAGTTGGCAGGGGTGTCTTTTTTCCCTAATGTTACATGACTGCACCGCATAATATATTTAGAAAATAACAGCAACTTCCCAGAGCTCAGTTGGCCTAGGGGTGTATTCCTCTGACTACTTCTAGTATAGAAGTACAGAGGGGTGTGGGTTTGAGGCTTACCAGGGCTAGTTATTTTGTTGCTGGGCAGAACAGTGTCTGAATCAGAGAGGGTAATTAAAGCAGTTTTAAGCAGGTTTGCATGAATAGCTATGATGCCAGGCAGGGCTTAGCTTTGCTTAGCACCACTTATCCCTGTGTAAACCCACACTATTTCCAAAACAACAAAAGAAATGGGGTAATAGGAAAGTGGTGAAATGGGGGCAAGCAGGGGGAAAAACAATATGAAAATCAGCTAGGGATGTGCAGTAAAGGTGTAGGAAAGGAACATAGCTCTCCATTTCTTGTGCAGCAACAACTGTGCATGATGTAGACAATTAGGAATTTAAAGCCTAACACCCCACGGGGGGGGGGGGTGTGGGCAACATAAGTTTGTTGATTAAGTGATGGGATGATTGATTCATGACAGTGTATGTGGGGGTGAAATGCAGGGCTATGTATGGGACAATTTTTTTTTTTTTTTGGGACAGATGCCCTTTTTTTTTAAAGGTGAGAGTGGGATGTTGGGGAAGAGTTGTTTGTGGAGGTATGTTGGGTAGGAGAGTTTACATTTACAGATAGACAAGAGAGTAAAAGGGGCAGTGTATGAAACATAAGGTAGTAAACACCTTAGACAGGGAGGGTGGTTCAGAATCAAAGGACCAATTGCCCCCAGATGGAAAAAGTGGGACTGAGGTCCCCACCCATGGACAGTCACCACTGCTCCTTCACGGCCCCAAAGATGGCTGGGTGCCGGGGCTAGCCTGCCCCTTGATGTGCATCAGCCTTCCCTTAGTCTGTTTCAGTCTGTCATTCAAGTCAAGTTGGATGATCCTGAGCAACATACCTGAAACCTGATTCCATGTGACAGTCTCCTGTCCACACCCAAGGGGATGGGCCCCATCCCCTGATGTGGTTCCACCCAACGGTGGTGCAGGACCAGTAGAAGGAGTAGCTTCAGGTTGGTTCCCAGAGGTACTGGGACCCGGTTCCATGGCCAGATGAGCAGGACAGGTGGATCAGCTTACCCAAATGTGTTATGGTGTTGAGGTTTGTCAAATATATTGGTTAGTCATGAACAAAAACATATCAAGCATTAGTTATAAAAGTGTGCACGGGTGTTCCAATTAACCCAGAAGAATAGAATTGTATAGCATATGGAACACAGGCATAAATGGGATAATAGTCATTATTGTAACAGCATGCCAGTTAACAGTTATGGCAAAATGCCAACAATGGTGGAATTTACAACACAAGGCCAAACATTAGGTTTTGAGAGCAATATATGTCTAAATGAAAACATACCCGTAGTATAATAATAATAATTTGTGATGCAAATAAGGGGTGGGGGGAGAGAAAAACATTCCATTAACAGCTGTATAGGCTATCTTTGTCACAGCAGTACTGCTCAATACTCTACAGATCTGCCCTTACTTTACATCTACATGTGCCCTAAAGCTTCTGTAGCATGTACATAGCTCTCAAGCTGTTGACATGGAATGGTATGGGTCAAGCTGTGAGAACTAACATAACTACAGGGGACTTGTACATCTCAGGGTAACATATACGACTAACACAGTTTACCCTGCACTGATGTGTAAGTGTGCTACTGGCATACTTCAAATGGAGTTATATATGTGTCCAAGGTTAATGGCAACAGTGATCACTAGCCATGACAGCATGACACTTGAGAGGCATGCATCAGCCACAGTGCATGGTGTATATACCTATCCTGCTGTCATTTGTAGGCATGGGGTTGGACTATTGCACACATTCAGAGACACACCAGGCATATAGACGTACCAACAGTGGAACATTTTGTCTACTTCATTTGGAATACTACTGTACTGCCTGATGTTTTATTTACTGGAGTGTTATCAACTTGCTAAACACTGCTGTTTATACACTAGTACATCTGGATACAGTTTATTAATATACCCTTCATACAGCTACTACAACCATTTCTTTACCTGTAAGCCCCGTGGAGAAAATATCTGTTAACACTACATGACAGTTTCTACAAACAGTCAAGACCACTTGTCTATTACTATAAATACATCTTAGTACCGGTCCCTGGATTAAAACCCTGGTCTCTGTGTGCATAAATGAACAACATATCTATTTGTTATCACCCTGAGCTACTGGACCACTGCTGTGTGCTGGTTGACTGCTTTCTGCCTAAAGCTCACTTGGTTGCAAAGTCTGACCTGGTAATATAAGTAAAGTGTCACAGACGACTGCAGTGACAGCTGAATATACATGCATGAGAGTCATGCATGACAGAGATAGTAGGGGAAGTGTGTATTCATTTTCGGAGTGGTGGTTCTGAAGTGTGTATTAATAGTTGGAATGAAGGTGTGCACATTTACCCCTAGTGGATGGAAAATATGTATGGTATATTTGCAGTGTACAGCTATTACAGTCTCATACCTGCCTGCATCAGCTTACCTACATTCAGGAATACGTACAGCTGAAATGCAAAGGTTAAGAGAAGACAATCCTGACCAAAACACACTATAATATGTTATACATTACTATTACAGTTCAGATCTTAGTGCAGAACATATATCAAATTGCATTCTATCTTGTTGTACAGCTCCACATCTACACTTTAGCATAACAGCTCTTTATCAGCCAAATTCCAGTCACTTCATGGTATCATAGCCATATTTGTTGTGGAGCAGCTGTACAATTGGATTTCTACAACAGCAGACCAGAATAAACACAACACTTGGGGTAAAGAACTTTATTGAGTATGACATGACATAGTCTTTTTTTACATTCAAAATTCTTACTGCAGTTGTACTGTATATCCTGTAGATGTTGAATGAATGTCATTTATTACCTTCACAGTTTTAATCACGGTGTACTTTATGACAAGATCTTTAACATTAATACAGTATATACTTCTGTCATTCCTGCACACTATTACACAGTATTACCTTTTTTGCAACAATAGTACCATGTTTGATGCCATCATCTGTATTGCACAGTACCTAGCATTACTCACATATATCAAGTGGGTCTAAGAACACATTTATTGCAGTACACTCAGAACACTCACCTACTGGCAGTACACAATGTACTCTTTCTTATTTATTATACTATATATTGCAAGATAGAGGTGTACTCATCACACTGTTGGTGCATCCTTGCTAGGCACCCTGCATAGACCTCTAAGTTGCGAGCCCTCATCTCTGCAGCTGTGGTGGGAAAACACACCATTATGCATACCTATCAGATATTCATACTACAATTTGATAAATCACTGGTTGCTATACTTACAAACTTCTGAGGAATTCCAGTCCTGAGAATCTTGGCTCCATTGGGCCAAAAGTCCCCCCTTCTATCGCTTCAGGTTGTCATACTGATGACTCACCTGCTCATCAGTTCGAGGGATTCCATTGGCATTGGTGAGGTCACATGCCAGATGGTCCCAGGCATCAGGCTTGTATTCAGTGCCCTGGTACTGGCCCTGCAGCAGTCTGTCATCATGTACTTTCACTAGGAGTCCACACATGACCCTGGAGTCCAACATGCCTCAGCACTGCACCCAAAAGCACACTCCCTCTCCAATTCCAGCCATAGCTCCTGCAGTGATAAAACTCTAACAGGTTCTTTCTGTATTCCCACTTCTGCAGCTAAAATAAGGCTATTTTCCCATAATCCTTGCACCCATTGGACCATTTTAAAAAATGCTAAGCAAAGCTTAGCAGTGCGCAAACCTGCTAAGCTTAGTTGAGCAGTGCTTAAAGTGGCAAATGCTTAGCACTGCTTAATGGTATGCAAACCCGCTTACCCGAGATGAGGACTGCTTAGACTGGGACTGCTTAAGCATTATTTGACTTGATTTAGCAGTACTTAGTGGAGCTTAGCAATCGGCAAACTACATATTTTACAAATAAAAAAAAAATTACTGAAAGTCATTCTTCATAACAGCTGCTTTTATTATTATGTAGGGCTTTTACTTTATATCCCCTAACCTTATGTATTTTAATCATGTTATCTTGGAGTGTGACTGTCATGTATTGGACACTTGTGTAAAACTGGAGCTTTGCTCCATGGGACTCCACTGAAAATGGGCTTGTGGATCAGCTGGACTAACCCAGTTAACAAATGTCACTAAATACATTAATAAAAGAAAATAACAATGTAAAGGCATCCAGTTTATGTTTTTTGATGCCTGGCACATGTTTATCGCTAAGCGCTGGATCACGCAAACACACACACAAAAAATACACAGGGACAAAATGACATTTCCACATTTAATTGCACTGCCATACGGCACTTGTACATTACAAGGGGTGTGTTATGGACACTACCACACCCCTTACATATTTATTTAACATACTGGCCAGGACACAGTTACATATTATTTTAGTACTTTACGGCACTTTGACTGTGCAGGGGGTGTGTTACGGACACTGTAACACTCCCCCTGTGTAGCATAAATAAATAAAATTATAAATAAGTGTCCAAGAACACTTTCTTTAATGTTTTAGTGCCATACAAAACTTTCACAGTGCAAGGGGTGTGTTACGGACACTGTAACACACCCCCTGTATGACCTTATTTAATAGAATTATAAATAAGTGTCTGAGGACACTTTCTCTGATGATTTAATGACCTACAGCACTTTCACAATACGGGGGTGTGATACACCTCTCCGAGCACTGTAACATACCCCCTAGCACTGATTCAGTAACCATGTACATGGCTCCATCTCAGTGGTGAGCCTTCATTAATATGCAAGGCGAGCTGCCGAGGGGGAGCTGCTGCCACTGACACCGTTCACTCCATGTAGGAATTACACAATTCCTACACAGAGTTTATTAAATCCAGGAGATTGTCTTCTTTGTTGAAAATCTCTACATTGTATGAAAAATGACAGCTGTTAATTTTTATTAAGTTACAGTCAAGAATATTCTTATATTATAAGGTTTTTGTTTGATGATTAAATTGATCTGCACATATCAGTTACAGATATTTTACTTAGCATTCAGAATGGAAAGGCAACTAAGTTTTATTTGAAACTGTTTGAAACTGAATAGTGGAAACTCTGAGCAGAGTTCAATATCTATTCTTTTTCTTTTTTTCCCCATCTGATTGAATTGATATTGCCCCACTGAAATGAGTTTTGAAGGTATTATGCTAAATGCATCTGGCTGCTATTTTCTGCTGTTTGACTGAGGTGATTCAACTTTTGTAAAGAACAGATTACTGGATTGGATTGGATTTTTTCAGATGTCTGTGACTTTAGGATTAAATATTGCTTTTTATATTTATAACTTACTTCGTGTCATCCATTGGATAGCCAGCTGGATCATAGACAGCACCCAGGAAGGGTCCACCTCTACAAAGAAGCCATTCATCAGTGGATTCCCTCAAGCATCAGTGCTGTGATCTCCTCTCTTTGTTATTTACTTCTCTGAAATCAGGGCCAATTTCAAAGGCCTCTGGTTAACCAAATTTGCAGACAATTGCAAACTAGGAGCAGTCATAGAATCCCCTACTGACACTAATGTGTCCAAGAAGGGCTGACACAGACAAATAACTGGTGTTAGAGCCATGGATTAAAATTAAATGCGAAGAAATGCATAATAGTAGAAGCCACCTACACCTGGTAATTACCATACTGAAAACACACTCATAAGACTTGACCAGTCATAAGGGATGTAGGCACACATGAACATGGTAATCTATCCTTTGGCCACCATGTATCTGTGGTAGTAAGGAAATAATTCTTTGTTGCACAACTTATAAAAAAAGGTATGGTATCTAGAACCAAGGAGGCCATTGTTCTCCCATATATGTTTCTCTCATTAGATGTATCATTGAGTACAAAGCCTCCTTTGATATGTACCTAATCAGACACCTCCAACAACTGGAATGCCCACAGAGTCTACCCTCTAAAATAATAAAAGGCATAAATAACATGTGCTATGTAGACTGCTTCAAACCCCTATCCCTGTATTCCATCTCCTCAAGGTTGTTGAATGGAGACCTATGACTGGCATACAAGGCATTTTCAGCCCCACCCTGATGGACATCCTGCATTTCCAAAAAAAACAAACAGAACCAGAATAAACCATTCTAATGACTTGAACCTTGCCTGTCGTATAAACAGGACCTGCTGGAAAGACAGGTATATATCCCAGAGACTACTCCTTCAATAGAACAGGCTCTCCATTAATGTGAAATAAAGTTCCTCCCTACCCAATTCAAGTATAATTTGGACAACTGGATAGAACCAGATATTCACCTCTAGCTTGGCAGCTATGTCTCCAATGGATACAGACAATCTGTAAATGGTTCATCTTCCAGGCCCCTGCTTGTAAATGTTTCATAACCCAAGGCCCTGCTTACACTTATCAAGTGTAGAAGAACTTGTCAGAGATTTGTGATATGTGGCTAGGCTTAAAAAGGCTCCAGTGCATAGATAGGAGCCTACTATAGACCCACTGTTTCCACTGCTGGAGTTTTACACTTGTCATTTTTGAATTTTGATGAAAATGTATTGATAGAGCTGTTCCTGGATGATTCGGCCAAATGATTGCTGTGATATGTGCTGTACCATCTCCTGAAAAGTGACAGAAACTTGCAAAATAATGTGAGAGGGTTTTCATCTGTGTGCTTGCATTTAGTATTAAACTATTATGTATTTTTATTTATTTATTATTTTATTTTACATTTGTTTACAAGGAAAGTCTGACTGGGACAATGTTCATTTTCAGCAGAGGCCCAGAAAGAAATGATCCAGATATATGTCTTTGAAATGTTGCATATTGATGTATAAATGTAACATATATCTATATTTTGTTCGGTATATCTACATTTTAATATCATGATAACAACTACAACTTTATTAATATTGTTATTTTGAAAGGCTAATAACATTTTATTGCACTGACACTTTTTAAATTTTGTATACATTACTCAAGAGCCACAACATTGTTTTTGCTAGTAACTTAATATTCAAATCATTAATTAAACTAGTTTAATCAGGCTTTGCCAGACAAGGAAATATGCATAGGTTAAGATCTCCTTCCAGGGTTAGACATGTCTTGGTGTATCATTACAAACAGCTAAATTTGGCCCTAATAGGGATAATAAAAGATAATTAGGAGTGGATTATTGCAGAAATTTGCAAATGATGATAGTTTTGTATTTTTTTTAAAATGACTGAAGTCTTTAAATATAGGTGGCAACAAAAGTGGAACAAAGAAAAGATTTGGAAGTATGTGGACATCTGCACTATTAATTTATCTCTTCCAAGGCCTCTACCCATTTGAACAGAAGTGACATAATTGAAAATAAGTATTCTTTAAATGATGATATCTATCTTGCTTGGGAGGGGAGACAAAATGCACCCATGTGAATTAGTGTGAAGCTAGACAAACTGAGCATTTCTCTACAAGCTGGGAGCTCACTGGCTTTGGATAATTCATCCAAAACACTCTGAGAATGGAGGACAATTTTAATCATGGGTTAAGTAGACTCTTATGAACTGTCAAGGACTTTGATGATTGCTTCCCTTCTCTACTTAAACAATGTGGTCACAATAACAGTTTGACTAATAGAAAGAGTGGCCCATTCATATCATTTTTATAAAAGCAGAAGCTATGGTAGTGGGTCTTGTGCACCAAGGAAAAGGAACACAGCCCAATTTGTCATTACTAGTAAGGGTGGATAAGGCACCAGGGTGCAATGGGTAGCATTGCCACTTCACATCAAGAGGTTCTCTGGTTCAGTTCTCAGCTCTGATTACTTTTGTGTGGAGAATGCATGCTTTCCCTGAGCCTTCCCTTAGTGGTCCAGTTTCACCCCAAATTCTAAAGACGTGTACTAAATGTATTGGGGACACGAAATTGTCCATAGGTGTGAGTATATACATATGTGATACTGAAGAAAGACCTGTCAACTTACTTCCATTTTCTCCTCTTGCCTTGAAAACTTCATGGGTAACAGTGGCTGCCCCCAGGGTCACTTTTGGAGTTAGCTGTAATTCATGAAAGATAAAGAGAGAGGACAAGAGAGAGAGTGAGTGCAGCAAGTGAGGGTGGAGAATTGAGAGAGACATGTTATTAACTAAATACTTCTATGTTTAAGGAATAATGGTGTTTTCCAGTGCAAACAGATGCTCCAAATTATCCAGACAATATCCACAGAGTTATGGTACTAACTATGCAATAAAATGTCCTTCCCTGAGGCAGCTGTTTTTTTTTTTTTTTTGGCAATATTTACCCTGCTATTTTTTTGGTAATATTTACTCCTGCTGCATGTTGATCATCACCTTCCCCCCTGGCCAATCAGCTCATTTATTTCCCATCACCGAGGTGGGGTAGGGGTGAGAGTTAGCATGGAGGGCCATGGAGTAGGCAGCCACAAAGGTTCTCTTGATATTTCTTTTTTCCTTCTAGGACTGAGACACTGACTCATATGATGCACCGTGCAGTTTTATATATATATATATATAAACACAGTCATCTTAAAATACCTTAATATTGCTTTGCTGCAATGTTCTATTCACTAATCTCGCGAGAATGTTCTCGCCATAAACAATGAATGCCAGTTACCATAGCAACGCCGTCTCTCAAAGGGACTCTACAAACATAAACTAAGCACCATGGTGTAACAAAATAATTAATAATGTAAACATTAAAAACACTCTAATATACAAACATATACTTCATTGGCTCTGCTTGACAGAGGATCAGTTACTTAATCAATGGGGTGGCAAAAGCCGAAACAGTCTGGCTAGGCTTATAAATGACCTTAGTTAGATAGCCTAGTACCTACCTATGAACCTATATGTGCATAACCTCCCAAAACTTCATAATCTGGCACTAGTCATGAGTATAGTGAATATATATATTAAGATGATTGTGTTTTTTTTTTACTTCATTGAATTTGACATGAATCAAAAGAATTTACTATTAAATAGTGCCTGAAGTCCTTTCTATATGTTCAATTATGTAGATTTAGGTATATATTAATTGTGATAGTAGAAATCATTGCAGTTTATTCTTAACCACTTTCAGTGAATGAATATGATTGTTTAATACACCTGAATGTTTTATGCAAGGTATTTTATATACATATATATATATATATATATATTTTTATGGCAAATAAGTCTTCTATTTTATTGGAAATGCACACAGTAATCTTTTATGTTGTGCATTTGTTAGGGTCCATGTGATATGCATTCCACAAGTATAGTGTTTTTTATTGTTTGCTGTGAATAATTAGAATTTGTGGGGAAGTGACTTTAACATACTTGGTTTCCTCTAATGAGAGGAATTACTTGTCAATTGGCAATAACGTATGATTGAATGAAATGTTATATATAAGGTGATGTTTTTTAAGTCAATATATGTCTGAAGAAACGTAGGTGTACTACGCAAAAGTGCTTACATTTGCTTATTGATTTATATCTGATTAAAAGTTTAATTTTGTATACCTTTCAGCTACCCAGAATTTTGCAGAATGTCCAGATTTTTTACTTTTATTTTTGGTATGTTTGTCATAAAATTTCTGGGGGGTTTTTTGTTGTTTTTTTTTTTGAAAATTGCAGTCACTGCATAAAGACAAACATTTGAGCTTTAGACCTACAGAAAATGATAGTCCTGCAAAATCTGTTATTGTAGCAACATTCTAAGTATATAAGAGTAATACAGAATATTTCTCCATGATATGGGGATTTTGTCCCCTCATTATATATGGCTTTACAAAGTATTACTTTGGTAAGAGCTTGACAAGTATGAAGCACTTAAGATACTACCGCAGCTCAGGTTCCAGTACGTTGTCAGAGCCTTGTCAATTTGCACCACTGGTGTAGTGTGAAACAGCTGTTTATGAGATGTACTTTTATTCTGTAACCACTTCAGATGTCAAGACTTGCTAAAGTGAGTCCTTAAACACAGACACTGAATGATTGAAAAAATGGACTTGCATATATTAAGTCTGAGATGGCCATTCCCAGCATATTACCTTTTCTCTTAGGTATGGCATTCTCGGAGTTAGTATACATACGTTTGCGGGGCCTTGCCCCCCTGAAAAATGGAGTTTAAAAGAGAACTGTCTTTAAGATTCGCTCTTCTCCTGAGTTTTCCATCATTTTTTTCAATCTGTTGGCACTCGACAATACAAGTGCCAACATATCAACAGGAAGTCACTTTATTCTTCCAGAAGGAAGATGTATTGCAGCTACTGGTGATGTGTATAAAACAGGCTCATTTTCTGAATAGCTGCATGCTCGTAATCAAAGATTGCACCTATCTCTGCAAAATAATGCACCAGCAGTATTCCAAAGTCGCACAAAATTTGACTTTCCTATTATTTAAAAATGAATAGCCATGCACTGGACAGCTACACCTCTGCCTCCACTCTTGCATTCAGATTTGTTTAGAAACTCTAGTATAAGTAATCCAAGTGCTTAATTCATGAGGGGATTGCCAAGACATATGAGTGCCTACGGACCTAAATAGGAAAGAAAAGCAATTTTGGTGTCCCAGATTTATCAGTGATGAAGAAGATGAAAGCTGGGAAACCCACTGCAACCTCAAATCAACAAAGGTATACATTCTAATTTAAACATCAAGGTTCTGCTGCTAATTACCACCCTTTCAGTACCCTTAAACGAGTAACAGTTGATGAATTCATTAGAACTTGAAACAATGGCAGATCTTTGCAAGTGTAACTAATTAACTTAAAATCAGTTCCAAACATTGATCACCTGTCAGTTTTATTTATTTGGAATATCTGCTCTTCAGTGAACAGAAGATGTTTTCATGAAGACTGTTATAAAGGTTTCTGTTTAGCAACAATAATATATATAGAACAAAATGGGACAATACAGAGAACAGTAGTAACAAAATAAGAAGAGAGGCTATTTGAATCATATGGCTGACAGAATAAAGTGTTTATTAGAATACTTACACACTTCCATAGAACAGCTGTATTCTATCACAAGGGATATCAAACTGCACAAATCCCATTTGAAATCAGCAGGTGTGTATGTTATTAATATGAAGTTAGACTAGTCTGTTTACTACAAGCCCATCAATATGGACAGCTGAGTTTGAATAATAAATGTTTTCTTAAAGCCTTTCTGTTTTGCAGTTTAAATGTATTTATTTATTTTTTTATTTTGCATGTGTTTACCGGGGAGAGCCAACTAGACAGGGCTGTCCTTTTTCAGCAGAGGCCCGGGGAAAAGCTTGTTAAATTCTTAATGTGCTTTTTCCCCCCAAAATATGTTAACCCCCACTACTGAACATATAACCTGTTTCTTTTTTTTACTAATAAAAAGCTATACCTATAAAAGGATTAACATTTTTAAGTGAAAAGAAGAGATAGTTTTATAAGAGTAGAACACACCACTGTCTAGCACTCAGAGAATTAAACTATTTAGAACTCCATATCACTTACTGCTCTCTGTATCAGCTAACTACAATACACAGACTTCTCTATAATCAGGAAAATTGGCCAGCCCTTAACAACTTAATACAACACTATTCACCATTGAAAATTGTATGTTCAAGAAAAAAAATCACTAATCACTAAAAACCAAGTCTTTTAATACTGCAGGTAACTGCAGTCAAATAGTTTAGCTAAGCTATGGAGTACATCCCATTACCTCTGGAATCCATGCAGTAAGTAAATTAATTTAAAACACAACTAAAACTTCACCTGTCAAATCAATGGATCTGCTCCTGTGCATCTCCAGGATAAATACCCCAGCATGCCATACTATCAAACCATTTCTCTTCACTCAGTAGCCAACACCCCACAACTTGTCTTCACCAATAGACAAACAATATTACTAGCATAAATAAGCCCCATGTATAGTTTGTGTGACACTGACATCCATGCCACTTCTATACTTCTAACATAAACCTTATGATGCCCATTTATAAGTCTATGAACCTGCTTAATGCCCTACCCCATAACTATAATATTAAAGATTTCTGACCTACCAAATTCCTTCCCTCATACCTCTCAAGTGTACCTCGTTATGAGGGACGTACCTCATTTGGGGTCTTAAAAGGGTCATGCTCCTCGAAATTCCTCAAAGTTCCACATTGAATGGGTCTGTTACACATTCAGTGTTAGGAATGTTTTAGGTGAAATCCATGGTAAATTGACATTAATCATATTACTTCATTAAAGGATCTTCTTTATAAGTGAAAACAGCATATTTTAACCATCCTATGACCTTCCTAGTTGAAGTTGTTAGTAAGCCATTAGTATGTGTTCCACATTTTGCCCATTTGTTCCACATTATGAAGGCGAGTGTTCCTCATTTTGGTGATGGAAGGTTGAGAGCTATGCCTTCCCTCACTTCCATTACTAAGAATTTCTAATCACAAGATTTGTTCACTATGAACAAGCCCACAAATACAACTCTTCAAATGCTCAGTATTTAACATCAAAATGCATGAGTAATAGTCCCTATAATTAAAAACTCCATATCTCTGAAACTTTGACATTTGTAGTGACTTTCTAAATGGAATCATATTAAAGAACTGTGATAAAGCAAGTGTTTTGATGAAGCAGCTACATCATAAATTTGGTGATATTTCACACTTATCAATGGTGTTTGTTAAAATACTTAAAAAGTGCCCTTTGGTAGAAAGCCATACTCGTATAAGTCTTTATGATATACCACATCAGAGTGTGTGTGTGTGTGTGTGTGTGTGTGTGTGTGTGTGTGTGTGTGTGTCTCTCTCTCTCTCTATATATATATATATATATATATATATATATATATATACAGATATGTGTCTGTGTGTGTGTGTGTGTGTGTGTGTATATATATATATATATATATATATATATATATATATATATATATATATATATATATATATATATAGTTCCCCTTCACAAAGTCGAACGTTCAGAAACTCGAAAAGCGTATGCCTGAAGCCATATGCTCGAGTTTCTGAAGCTCAACTTCATGAAAGGGAGCTAAAAAAAGACAAATGTAACAAAACAAAGTGTCTTTAACAGTTGATGAATTCATTAGAACTTGAAACAATGACAGGCCTTTGCAAGTGTAACTAATTAAGGGGGACATCTCCGTTGCTTATTTTAAAACTGTCTCGCTATGTTAAATTCATTTAACATAGCGAGACACTAAAAAAAAAGCAACAGAGATCTTGCTTTCTCCGTTGCTTTTTTTTAAAACACTGTCTTGCTATGTTAAATGGGTTTAACATAGCGAGACAGCTTTAAAATAAGCAACGGATATTTAAAGCTGTCTCGCTATGTTAAACCCTTTTAACATAGCGAGACAGTGTTTTAAAAAACCGAGTTATACTAATGGGTGACCGGACCTTTTTCCATTAGTATATCTCGATTTACAACGGGCACGCTGGCCAATCAGCGTGCATGTTTTGGGGGGGTCATGGTATAATACTAAATTAAATCAAGTTGCAGTGAAAAAGTCCTCTGGAAGCCTCAATGTGGGTTCAAGTCACTATCTTCTAAGTTCATAGGTAAGTAATAGGCTAGCTGCCCTTGCAGGACATTTCAAGACTAGCCCATTTCCTTTTTTGTGTTCGAGTTAACCTATCCCATTTGTTCAGAGATTGGTCTTACCCACCCCATGATCAATAATTATATATTAACCCCAAAGATGAATAACTGGGATCATACCATATTTAATTTAAGAGGACTCATGAATGGGATAAAGCATTTTGGAGGTACCACTGAGCATTATTATTACAGAGGGTAGTTCTGGGGTAAATTTTCTGTTTCCTATTCACAGATCCAAGTTGCTCTTAGATTCATGGATTCATAGACTGTTACTATGCTAATGACCTTGGAGGCCTTTCTAAACCTAGCCAAGTTTTCCCGAAAGAATAATGACAACTGTTACAAAAAAGACATTGAGGGCCAGGCATTTATAAGCTACCTTTGTCCATAAGGGACATGGGTGACAGGCCTGGTGTACATTTCCTATTCCCCATCCTCTGTTCTAGGTTGCACTTAAATTGGATGACAGATGAATTCAATTTCACATGAATGGGAAGCCTGTTCCATAGGAGGGGCAGTCTCTGGGACACATATATCCCTCCAGCATGCTGTCTGTAAGTTGGAGAAAAATTCAGGTCTCCAGACTTTGTATTTCTGGTACTGTTTGACTTATGAATAGACAGGAGATTCATAAGTGTGGAGTTTGCAGATTCCTTGTAAGAGGCGTAGATCACCCCTCAGCAATCTATAGGACACTGAGTAGAGGGGAAAGGGCTTTAAGGTGCTCTGCATAAGGCAGGTTTGTTATACCCTGTATTCATTTTGTAATGAACCTCTGAGATCACTCTAGTTGCTGCATATGGCCAGGCAGGTAAATACAGAAGAAAGCATTGTACCTTATGATTGGTCTGATAAGGCCAGATTACAGTGGGATAATGCAGGGTTGGCTTACCTTAACTTATAAGTTGCACAACAATAAATAACTTAAATATTGAGTAGGGTGAAATTTATTTTATGTGGGTGGGGAGGATGACCCAGAGAAGAGGTATCCTCTCTGAGATATACCTTTCCCTCCAAACCATTCTGTTGACGTTGCAGAATGTCTTTAGATCCCTAGATCAAGTATTTCTTATGCTATTTGACTTTCTTTTTTTTATTGATACTTTGTCAAATATTATATGAAATCAAAGAAGAAAATAATATATACAATTATAAAACCTATAAACTTTAAAAACATTATATAACTATATACATTGGTGTTTGTTAAGAAGAAAGCTATAAATATGTTTAAAGTGTAATATGAAGAATGATATATAAGTTCATATACCTTTGTCCATTTTCTCAATTATTTCTAGTATTTTCATCCAAGTGTTGTATAAAGATGTAGGTCTGGTAGTTCTGGTCTTCAGAGTAGATATTTCCATTTGTCCAACTGTTGTAGTTAAATGTTTAAACCTCATTAAATGTAGGAGAAGTCTCACTTTTCCAGTGAATGGTGATGATTTTGCAAGCCACTGCCATTAAAGTCCATAAGATATTAAAATCATTTTTTTTGGCACACAATCCGGAACGGGAGTGTTGAATAAAATCATATATTTCGATAATTGATAATTATCATTAAAAACAGTCTGAAAAAATAATTAATATTATTCCAGTACAAAGCAAGACACTTACATTCATGAAAAACGTGTTGCCAGTCAGCTCTTGTTTTAGTCTGACATCTCCAGCATTGATCTTCACTAGCATACATCTTAGATAATTTATGTGGTGTGTAAAAGCTTCTGTTCAAATATCTCCAAATGAATAACTGCCAGTTTATTGATGATGTTGACATCTTAGAGGATTTTAAGATTGTCATTTTTTTCCTTTTTATTAGGAGGGTGATTATTTATCTGTGTATAATAATTCCAGTAGGTGTCTACTTGGTATACTTTTGTTTTTTTAATTATTTTGTAAATATTAGATAGATATTCAGCACCTTGATAAGGTTGATTATTAATTACAATAATGTATTCAATACATTTTGGAACAGAATGTCTAACTGTATCTTGCATTTTTGTTCAATTCTATTTATAAGGTATTGCCTTATATTTTGCAGAAGTAGCCATGAGTCCTTATTTATATTATATTTTCTGATTATCTGATCTTTAATCAATAATTTCTCTTGTTCTACCAGTTGATGCCAGTAGCTTATTGAGCCTATCTTGAGCATATTCATTTTTTGAATTTGGAATGTATCAAAGATATTGGGTGTAAAGGCTATAGCGAAGGTCAGAAAGAACCATGAATTAATATTTGGGACTTTATGTATGTTTTAAATGTTGTTAGTGTGATGTTTATATATTTGTATGGCAGTTTACTATTTTTATTTTTTCCTTCTAGATAATCTTTTAACATCCAAACTAGAGGTGATAGTATTATAGTTAAATGATCTTATATGTTGTTGTGACTAAGTTCAGTATAGATCTGTTCATGTAATTGTTTCCATATAGGTTTGTAATGAGCATTTAACCATAAGGTAATATTTTTAACAACAGAGGACATAATATATACCTCAATATCTGATAAATTGATTCCTCCATCTTCCCAATTTGGTAAATGTTTATTTAAGGCAATTTGGGGTTTGTTTGGGAACCATCCAAAGTTTAATATTAGTTTATTATATCTCCGTGTAATATACTTGGGAGGTGGGAGTGAAAAACTTTGTATTAGACAGAATACTTTAGGAAAAATAATTGATTTAATGAGATATAATCTGTCTCCCATTGTAAACATATATTTGTTCCAGTTAGATATTGTTTGCTCTATTTTATCTAGTGTTTTTTTATAATTGTATATTAGTGAGTCAGTTAAGTCTTCAAGTAGATATATGCCTAAATATACTTTTACTATCTTCTGCTATGTATTTGGAATATTTTTTGTTTATTTGTTTCTTTTTAGTATTACATGACATGATTTTTGTTTTGTTTTCATTGAACTGTAAACCCGAGATGGTTTGAAAATTATTTATTTCTTTAAATAAACCTTGTAAAGATGTATTGGTGTCTGATAGGGTAAGAAGTATATCGTCTGCAAATAATTGTAATTTAAGAGATAAAATTTTGTTGATGCAGATGCCTTTAATATTACTGTTTGATCTAATTTGATTTGTGAATGGTTCTATAAGTAATGCAAATAGCAGTGGTGATAAAGGACAGCCTTGTTTAGTTCCTTTTTTGATTAGTATGGGACCGGATCTATATGAACCTAATTTAACATATGCTACGGAGTCTTTATATAGTGACTGGATAAGGGCGATAAAAGATGTAGGAAAATTATATTCTTTTAGGACTAGTGTAAGGAAATTCCAGTTAACAGAATCAAATGCTTTATTAATATCTAGGGATATAATGTTTAAATCTAAGTTTGAATGTTTACTACAATCTATCAATGAGAGAATTCTTTTAAGATTATCATATGTATTTCTTCCTTTGATAAATCCTGTCTGATCATCATGAATTAGCATGGGAAGAAAGTGTTTGATCCTGTCTGCATATATTGACATGAACATTTTATAATCAATGTTTAATAAGGATATTGGTCTATATGACGAGCATTGTTTCTCATCTTTGTCTGATTTAATTATTGGTGATATCAATGAGTATTTCCAGGAAGGTGGTATAATTATATCTTGATTGACTATGGAGTATACTTTTAAGAGTAAAGATATAGCTTGATTAGGTATTACTTTATACATTTCTGGTATTATATTATCTGGGCCAGGTGCTTTATTTAGTTTAAGCTTTTTAATCTGTAATTTCAGTTCTGTCATAGTAATTGGTTTACTTATAGTATCGATTTGTTCCTGTGTTAATCTCGTAAGAATTTTGTTTTTAAGATAATTTTTTATATCTTTGTTGGGTTTTTCATAGATATTTGAAAGGTTATCATAGTTATATTGTAATCTAAAGGCTTCTAATATACCATTAAGTCTGTGACTTTTTTCTTTGTATTGGGGATATATAAATCTTTTATTTGCTTAGATCTGATTATTTTTTTTTTGCTCTGTTAGCTAGTTGTCTCTGATGTGCTGGATTTGTGGAATAAGAATTTAGTTTTATCTTTTCTAGGTTAATCATTGTCTTATGATGTAACATTTTCGCATATTTGTTGTTAATTTGTAATAATTATTAAATTAAATCTTTATTTCCTTCTTGAATTTCTAATTTCAATTTATCAGTTTTTTTGTAATTCTAGCATATCTTTATTCCATATTTTCCTTTTATTGATATACCAGGATAGTACCTTTCCATATATATATGCTTTTAAGGAGTCCCAAATATATATTTCTGAGATGTTCTCTGTGGAATTTAGTTCAAGGAAAGTTTTTATTTTTCTTTCAAAAAATTCTTTAAAGTCTGTTAATTTTGTAATGTAAGAAGGTATTCTTGTAATGGGATTATTGTTTATATGCATAAACTCCATTTCAAAAACTAGAGCATTATGATCTGATAATGGACAGTTTATTATTTTGACATTTTTATTTTTGTTACTAAATCATTGGATATGTATATCCTGTCAATTCTGAAGCTAGTCTTATATCTATGAGAGTAAAAAAAATAAATTAATGAGATTGGGTCAGCAAATTCATTTATATCTGTTATGGAGATTGTGTCTATGAACTTTAAAAGTGTCTTTGAAATAGGTAACTTTCTTCTTTTATTTTTTGAGTCTGTATCTTTGTCATCTGATATACAGTTGAAGTCCCCTGCTATTATTAGACTACCTTTAGTTAAATGTAATATTTCTTCAAAATTATGCTTTACTGTTCCTACACCAAGTCCTGGTATCCAGTATAGGTTAACTAAAGTATATATTTTTCTATTTAACTCCATATTCACTAAGAAAAACATACCAGATGTGTCTTGATAAGTGTTAATTATTCTGGGAGAAATAGTTGTATTACATGTTAGTATGGCTACTCCTCTCTTCTTTTGTTTATATTGAGAACTTACTAATACTGTGTAGTTATTAATATTGAGATTATTTATATTTTTATCTAGTAGATGCGTCTCCTGGAGAAATACTATTTGTGGATTGCGTAGATTTATGTATTTATATAGACTCCTATTTTTTCTTATAATCAGGGTTCCAAAAACAATTTTTAAAATTACATTCAGATTCATTACAGCTTAGTACAACAACTCACATAACAATCCAACATGACACAGTTGCTTTAATTCACACTGCAAAGACTCTAATACCTTACCAATTAGTTACTATGATTAAATACTCATATTATTTATGTTCTTTTTAGATCATAGTTTCATTAGTTTTATAACATGTTTAAGGTAATTTTTCACCTCTAGAGTCTATATCATGTAATATTTGTGCTATGAGAATAGTATCTATTCTATAGTTATGTGACTATTTCTCATTTTCTTCTTCATTCTTTTGGAAATAATTCATTTTATTACCACTTAACATTTGAGAAAGTAGTTTTTCAAGTCATTTTACAGAGCTCTTCAAAAAATTGTGTCAGCTTACATGACAATATATATGTAACAATCTTTACACATCTTAAGGTTCAAGACACTCAAGTAGCTAGTAAGTCAGTGTATATATACATATATGTTGACAAGGCCATATCAAACCCAGAACTGTTGGACAGGCTACACTTAAAGAAATCCCAATCTCTCAGAGCCACATGCTCCAGGGTCTAAACCTTGTCATCACAATAAACAAAACATGCTGGAGGGATAGGTTCCTGACCCAGAGACTGCCCAAACTCTGGAAAGGAACCTTGATGATTGGATGGGAGAGAGGAAATTCACCCCGGGGATCACATCAGTCACCCTGCCAGTCAGGGGTCCAGGAAAATAAATAGTGTGGAAAGAAATAGCCAGGGAATTGTTATGATTATGCTTGTATAAGCCCTAGGGCTGATAGTCTAGTACCAACCTATGAACCTATGAAGCTATTTATGGATCCTATTGTATATGTGTAATATTCTGGTACTGGAAATTCTTAATATTAATCTATACATCTATATATACAATAGTGCCTTTCAGTATATCTAATAATATTTGACCCTTTTCAAGCAATAACTATGTGTAGGTTGCTATTTCTGTTAGTAAATAGAGAACCTATTAGAAAAGCCATTTGACTTTCTGATGTACAGTAAATCCATAAGTACTGGGTCAGAGGAGGTTGTATGTGCCAGAGACATGTCACCTCTTAGCAGTCTGTAGGATACCTAGTATAGTGACAGTGCATTTAGTCTGTCCATGTAGGACATGCTGTTTAGGCCTTGTATAATTTTAGTAAAGTATATCTCTAGGCATTCTGTTGTTGCATGTGTCTGGACAAATACATGCCAGAGGGCTTATTATACTCAATGAGTGGTCTAATCAGAGCTGGCATCCCCAGATCTAGACACAATCCATTTGTTTAGAAACTACAATATAAAATACTTTTCTTACAACAAGGGACACATGTTGGTCAAACATTAGGTCACTGTCCACATAAGTTCCCAATTTACAAATGACTAAGTCAACTCCTATGGGCATATTTTCAATGTTGTACTTTCTTTGGGTAGCTGACTTCCCAAAGGATACAGTAATTCATTTTCTGGTATTTAGTTTTTGCCCATGATTTTGGGCACCAGTTATTTATTTTGGATAAACCTTCCTGCAGGATGACCAAGTCATTTGGGGAATCAATTGCTACTCCTAGCTTGCAGTCATCTGCCAGCTTAGTTAGTCAGAGTCCTTTGATGTTGCTTTTTACATCAGAAAAGTATATGTCAAACAGGAGATGTTCCAGCACAGAACCCTGTTGGACTCCACTTGTGACTGGTTTCTTTGTAGAGGTAACTTCCCCTATTTTTGTTTTCTGTAGTTTGTCTGTTAGCCAGTTGGCAAACCAATGGGTGACATAAGGGTTTATTTCCAGTTTATTTAGCTTTTCTACTATTTATTTTGGGATGGTTAAGTGTTGTTGTATATGTCATGAGTTTTCACAAAGTGCTGTTTCATTTACACAAAATAACTACAATGGGAGATTCTGGTTGGAAGAGGGGGGGTCAATGTCTGAAGGTGTATCCCACTTACTTGTGATACAATGGTGGATGCCAACCAAAATTGGGTTCGTCCTTAGTTATATTCTGCACTTTTCCTTAGGCTAGGAGATTCCAATTGATTCCTTGTTTCAGAAAATGTGAAGTATCAACTGGGGGGTTAACTTGCAAAGTATCATCATTAGGAAAGCATGTAACCAAAGGTGAGAAATATTACATGTATACTGAAAAACTATACAATCCAGATATTTGTCTTCATTATAGAAAACCATGTTAAAAACTAATTTGTATCAGTCCAGCATACAATTCTGCTCTTTTTTCACCAAATGTGTCTTCAGAGTCATCCTTTATTGGCTTGTATCTGTCTGTTTTATAGTTCTTAGCTTCCAAAATATTCAAATTATCAACACTAAAATAATAAGAAACAGCATTTCACCGTGTGTGTGTGTGTGTGTGTGTGTGTGTGTGTGTGTGTGTGTGTGTGAAATTCATAGGTTAGTACTAGGCTAAGTGCCCTTGTGAGCCATTGTAAGCCTAGCCAATTATCCCTTGTGAGACTCAAACCTTGCACCTTGTGTTTGTAAGGCAAACACCTTAACCATTAGGCCACCCTCCCAACCCATTTAGACCTTTCTTGTCGAAGTGGTTAAACCAATACACCCTGTAGACCTACTAATTGTGGTTTCAGATCTCTTAAAGAGTAATCATGACAAACTAAGCCTTTTTAAACTAAATCTGTGTTTTTTTCCCTCCAAACGTTTTGCTACCTACCATGGGTATGGGAAGGTTGGTGTATGAAAAAAGTTTTTTTTTATATATATAATATTATGGCTTATTATGATTCTAAGGAATTTCAAAATATGGCTTGTTACGTCAGACCCACTTGTGTTTAGTAGAACCAGTGCAATTTAAAATCATACAACAGTTCATTCTGCACTGTGAATCTCCACTTTAATTATAGGGTGCATTGGTGCTGGGGGAAAAGCACCAATGATGTTTTTTCTTTACCAGTGTGAAATCCATGCTCCATTTAATGATAAGTAGAGTTCCTAAAAACACTTTCATCCCTAATCATACCCAATGCACAAACTCTGTATACTCCACTATTACAGGAGTAGGGAAGGTCTCCTGTCTAGTGGATTCCCAGACTCAAGGAACCCAAGGAACTCAAGGAACTTTGGTGGGGTTAAATTTGTAGGGACTTAATCTCATGGCTGTTTTGTCTCTTAGCCTGTGCTAGTTCCTCTGGACATCTCCTTTATTTGGGTAGACCTCCATAGAGCTACAAGACCATTTGCCTTATAGATCCATAATCTGACTTGGTTATATACAAGATCAAATGCTGGATCCAAACTTAAAGGAGTGGGGCTGCCTGTGTATCTTCTTAAGGTCAAGTGCATTCATTTAGAATCCTATAATGTGATTTTGCCTGTCACCATTGTGGCCAGTGGGAGAAAACTAAAACAGTTTATTTTTAAAAATTATGGTTTAAAAGGTTATGATCTAAAAAGATCTCCATTTCTAAACCAATAAACCAAAACTGCCAAAGGATAGTAGTAGTCTACCATAAACTAATAAAAAAGCAGGAAACTGCCAGGATTAATGGTGTGTAGGACTATAAGTCATATCTGATAGTGTATGAGATGGAAATCAACTAAAGCTCTAATCATAAAGCACATGACAGTAATGAATTGTACCACTACAGGCTTAAGAACTCAGGTGACAGGTCAGTACTCTCCTCCAGTACTGCCCCACAAGGCTGTGGATGGCTGATCTGGCATTGGAACACTCAGAAATACTTAAATCAACCAACTATAGCCACCACACCCAGATCAGTATATAACATGCAAGATATAGGGTGATCTTCCATTTGCCAAACTGGGACAGAAGCTGCTGATTCTATTGAAATGAAGCCTATGTCTATACCATTGGCCAAGTGGGTTCATCAGGTACCTCTTAATCAGATTTAGTCTGACATTAGCAGTGGCCAGTCACATGGCTGTGGCTGAAATGCTAAACTTGTCTGTGTTTGAAGGATTTATGATATAAATCGTATCACAATTTGGAAAACATAATTTAAAACTGGCAAAAGATAGTTAATATCTAACTTAAACCACTATAAGTGGGAAACTGTTAGCCAGACAGTAAAACTGTACCAGTAATTGTCCGAATTAAACAAACAAAAAAAAAAAAACCATCAACACTATACACACAGCTAAGAATTCTGATTAGTGCAACACAGATTTGAGAATACATATTGTACCCTAATTTTTACCCCATATGTCAAGTCTGTGTTATACTACAGTGGTCAGTCGTGCAGCTGGAGGAAGCTATTCTAGCTTAAGAATACTAAAATCAACATAAATATCACTACCATGCCTGAATCAATAAGAATAACATAAGAAACGGGTTAACCAATAGCTAACTACTCACCAGAATTAAGTCAATATATAACATTCTGATCATAGAAATCAAAGAAATTGTAGCAACAATTTAGTTATTGTACTATTCCAAAATATCAATTCTTGCTGTAGACCTAGAAGCTAGGATTGACCCTCCAAGTGTTTGGGAAAAGGCCATCTCCAAGGGAAGATTGGAATTTGGTGGACTCCTTACAGCACCTTCCACATGTTGGCTGAAAAGACAATGGTTTCCCCAATATGGTGTCCCATGTGGATTCCCTAAATTGTTGATGTTTGTGGGATAATGTTATTCTTTGCGGGGCTGCAAGACAATTTAGGGGGGGGTGACACCCATGCCCTGGCCCAGCAATCAAGCAGCCTCAATCCTCACCACTATCACTAGTGAGGGGCATCTCATATAGGGGGAAAGGATAACAAATACACACAGTAAAGTGCAATTTCCCTTAGAAGCACACAGAGATCACAGTAAATCTGGGGTTGGTCACTCCCTTGCTCTCCAGGTCCCAAATAAGACTCCCCACTGGCACAGCTATAAGGTCCAGATGTCAGCATAGTGGGCAAGCTAAAACATCCAGCACTCTCTCTGTCCAACCTGTGCTTTGTGTTCCTGCCCAAGCAGCTGACACTCACACACACACACACACACACACACACACACACACACACACACACACACACACACACACACACACACACACACACACACACACACACACACACACTTTGAGAAGAGTTTATACAACCACAAAGACACTCCTGGGGAAGGCTGGCACAGGTTCTCCAGCTGTGCCCCTTTTCCCCAGACTATACAGTAGCACCAGCTGCCACCACCCACTAATATTTATCAGCTACTCAAAGGCCCTTAAAAGGGTGTTCAGTTATTACTGTGCAATATTATTATCCAATTGGTAGTATAGCCCAGGACTAAAGCTATTGGAGTGGCTTTGTACAATTTTACCAAAGGCATGCAAGTACTCAAAAGAGCTTAAATTATCTCTACAAAAACAGCCACAGTTGAAAGGGTTTAAAAATATTTAATAACAAATAGTCAAAACACAAGACAATACTTTTTACTACACAGTGCTAGTCAAAGAGTTCAGAGATCACAGAGAAATACTTAAAATAATTCAGTAGTACTATTCTGACATCACAGAAAAACACGTAAGTCTAATGTTTCTAGTTTCTAGCTATTTCTAAGAGAAAACACAAGTCTAAGATACACTTACATATAGAGCATCACAGTACTGGTGAGTTGGATGGTCAAGACAAAAAATGCTTAATGCTCTCTGATTCTCTCGGTTTTTAAAATCACATTCCTGGTTCACATTACATTATTCTTCATAATCCCCTGGGTTCCCTAGCTAAGAGAAACTACATTTACATTCTTCATCTTTGGGCAGAAACCAGAGAAATAAAGGACATTTATGCATGCAAATTCTGGCCATTAATGCTGGCCTTAAAACAATAGGCAGGAAGCCTCACTCTAGACTTACTGGCTCCGAGTTTTAACATCAAAGGGTCACAACATTCTTTAATTGGTCAGTAGAGTGCACTGTTGTTACATTTTTTTCCAGTTCCACATGTAACACTATTTTTACCATTTAAGACACAAGCCTGTGGTTTACATTAATATTTACAGATGACAGAATTATCTCCAAAATTCTGTCTGGCTAGGCTGGCAGCCTTCACCTATCTTCACCCAATCTTCATAGGGAGTAAAATCTTGTGCAGGAGATTCAATGAGAAAATGTGGAAAGTGAGTACATCTCTGCCTTAGTAATGGTTGGATCCCGTAATTGTGGACTTCCATAAGGGTATGGCCTCACCCTTTTGATGTGTCATCTCTGCTGTCTAGGAGAGTTCCGAACTAGATGGTCCCTTAATGAAGGACCTAGCAAACTACAGTAATGAGGTTACATGAAATTGCTGACATCATCAACCAGACACTATATTAGCTAGGGAGACATTTAGACCATATTTATCCCAGGAAGGAGATTTTTATCTACAAGGCTAGCATGCTATTTTTTCTGTTCCTCATGTATCGGTCAGTAACTCTGCATGAGACTTTCCCATTTCCCACCACATTCTACCACTTTGGAGTCACTCCACATTTTAAACATCTAGCAAATGCAAAACAGTTGGGATTGTCAACCATGTCCTCCAAGACTGAAATATATTGCACTCCCTTAGAATGATACCAGAAGCTAAGCCAATTGTCGAAGTCAGTATTCTTTTGTGCATTTTACATCATCATTCTTGGTGAAGATAAAATGATGCTCAAGGCTAGGATTATACCTGCCTTGAACACATATTCCAAGAGCTCCATCATGTCCCTCATCATATAATCCACGTTGGTACTTCTTAAGACATTTGCACCCACATACATTATGACTGTGTCATCTGTGTTTTTTTGATGCAAAGATACGAGTGCCTGCATGATGTGGAAAACGCTGGCATGTGATAGGCTACTGACAGTGACCATCTCCTTGCACAGCTCAGTGAGTGGTGCAGCAGTGTGTCTCATAATGAAGTCACCTATGAATAAGATGTTGGATTGTGTGAAGGTTTGTCTTATAGACGTTTGAAATTATAGTGTTACTCATTCATGTACAGTATGTTTCATAGTGGGTCCTACCTCTGATGTATGTTTGTGAGATTGCTGAGGCTACTTGAGTCTTATGTTACATTTATAAGGCTTTTGTGGTTTAGATAGATAACTTTTAATAGCCTCAGCATATATATGTCTATGTGTCTGCTCTGATTTATGTGAGATAAGTTTAGTGTAGAGTTGTGTGGTACTGACAACCCGGTTATTATTTATAGTTCCTTTGTGTGAAAGTTTTGCCTGTGATATCACTGAATAACTGCATCTCTCACATACTGTGTTAGCTTAAGTAGTAGGTGGTTATCAGTTAACACAAGACAGTTGTTGCATTGTCTAAGGATGCTCATCTCAAACAAGCTGGCTGGAGAAACAGTTGGAATGTGTTCTAGGTGCTAACTATTATGTGCTGATGGGGGAGTAGTGTCTAGGATGTTTGCATTTAATTACTAGTAGTGGAGATAGTGCTGGTCTCAACACAGCTGCACACATCTAGGAATCAAGGATTCTTAGCTCCTTCTCTCACCAGTAGAAAAAGAGTAGCACTATCCCAATCTGTTCCCGAGAAGTCGTATTAACTTGGATGTCATTGTGCTCAGTACACTGGCTAGAGTCTTCCCTGGTGGATATCCTGGATAGAGTCTACAGCAGCTGGATGCAAATGAAAGCCAGTCTGTAAAAAGGCTATGAAGAGGTTCTCAACAAAACTGGAACCAGACCACTCAGTGAAGACCCGTACACACTGTCCAATCAATGAACCAGCAGGAATCAGTACCTCTCACTCCTTATCTTACCATGAAAAAGCAGTAGCATTAATCCCAAACTGGATCTTTGGAAACAATGTTCAGGCTTTCTAGTGCTTGGTAATCTCCTGGAAGGCTAGCAAATCATTTCCATCTGTTCTTTGTATCACCAAGAGCAAAACAGAAGCACTATTTCCAAGCAGATTCATGAGAAGAAATTTGTAAATTCTCCACTAACTGGAAGCCTAATCCTACGTTACACATTTTAAAAGTAAGATTGCAAGGGGATTAATACTTTTGAATAATGTAGTGTGTACTGAGGGGGATGGCACAACACAAAGGCTAAGTCAACCTCTAAGATATTAAAGGGAGGGCCTTCCTAGTTGGATCTTTCAATGTCTGATAGAATGAACAGATGAATTGAGACAGGGAGGTGCTTCTAAAGTCAAATTTACAATAAGTGCATGCAGCTCAAAAGCCTCAAAGGTTAAAAGCACAACAAGAACTAGGCAGGTGGAGCAGAAAAATCCAGTGCAGTCACAAACCACCAATAGTCTTGCAGCACTTGCAGCTAGAATACAGCAAACTACGAATGCAGCTAAATAAGAAATCCTATTTCTTATCTTCTCCAGCTAATTAGCTAAACTGAATCTCTTTCAGTCAATGAACAGGAAGTGATTTTTGTCAACTGACCCTAGCCAAAATCTTTTTAAAATCTTATGGACAAAATTCAAAAACATTAAGGTAAAACAAAATTTAAAGTAAAACAAAATGCACTGTAATAAAGGACAAAAAATGGATGTGCATTAAATGAAGAAATCAATATAAAATCCAAAGCAGTCACATGCCATCAGTAGTCTCACAGTACTTGCAGCTAAATAAGTAAACTAAATAGGAATGCAGCTAAATAAGAAATAGTTTCTCAACTCGTACAACTAATTGGCTACACCGAGTTTGTTTTGAGTCAGTGAATGAAAATTATTTTTGTCTAACTGACCCTAGCCAAATCTTTTAAAACTCAGAAAAAAAAACTTTAAGGTAAAATAACATTTGAAATAAAATAAACACTGTAATATAAGACTAACATATAGACAGCTATAGATTTAGATATAGCTAGAAATATAATAATGGAAGTATCCAAACCTTGAATGGAGAAATCAATCAAAAATCCAGTGCAATCACAAACCAGCAGTAGACTCACAGCAACTGCACATAAAGAAACATATGCACTCAGAAACACACAGAGACACAGTCTGAGATAGCCCTTTGTTATTGGCTTTCACAGACATAGATGGCAAACAGGGAAGATCCAGGCACCAACCTAAGGTGAACTCTACTGGTCACTGGCCTATCTGTGGAGATATCTTCCCACGTTTTGATCTCCTACATCCCCTCTGTGATCCAACTGACAATCCAGCAGGTGATGTAAGATTTTATTCCCAGTTTATTTAGGTTTTGTATGATATCCGAGTCTTGGATAGTGTCAAAAGACTTGACCAGCTAGCTATATATAATGTTTACCGTCTTACCTTCATCCATTGCTTTGATGAACTTTTCAAAGAGGTCCAGTGGATTGAGAAAGCATGATCTGACCTTAATGAATCCAAAATGAGAAGGACTGAGTGTCTGTATATGCCCCATGTCCTTACTGATTAGTTCCATGATAAGTATTTCAATTACTTTGCATATGAGGCAGATTTATGGGTCTATAATTGCCTGGGTCTGTGGAAGGTCTTCCCTTATGCATTTTAAATGACTGTGGTTGTGCTTTATTCATTTGGCACAAAACCTGAAGCCTGTATGAAAGCTGAGGGTAAACATTGTTGTTTGATGGAGTGGCCAAATTGTTCTTTACGCTATTTAACATCCATCCAGGGATGTTGTCAGGACCCATCAATGCATCTTTTTAGGTTTTAATAGCACTTTCATGACTTGGTCTTTTGTGATAGCTGGAGTCAAGTTGGTTTCAGGTATATCTTGTGGGATAAATGAAAGGGAGAGAGGGGTAAAGTCTGAGCTGAATTTATTAACTAGTTGGTTAGCTATATCTTCAGCCTCAGAATAGGTAGCATTGTTGACATTCAGCTCAGCACATTGCTGCATTATGCTTTAGAGATTACAATCATAGCCAAAAAAGGTCTTGTGATTGTCTTAGGTTTGGCTGGCTATTTTAGTCTCACACTTGACTTTGGAGGATATTATTAAGCTTCTTGGGTTGTTTGTTTATTTCAGTGATGAGGGCGCTGTCATTATGGCAATTACTCTTCTTACTTTTGGTCAAAACTTTCTTCCTTTTACTATAAAACTTGCTGATATTGTAGTTCCACAAAGGGGTTTGTTTCTAAGATTTGCCCCGCACTAGCTCCTACAGAGTTCAGTTGCATATATGCAGCTGCTTACATGCTGGTACGTTTCCATGCATACATCTGAGTTAGCTGTGTTTGGTGAGGATTTGAAGCTTGACAATGTATCTTGTGGAGCTTTCCTCCCCGAACCTCTGCTGAAAATTGGCTTCTGGCCCAGTTGAACTTTCCTGATAAACACATGTAAATAAATAAATAAATTGTAGGAGTAGGTAGCTTGTCTTGGAGAAATTTCTAAAAGTACCTAAAGTGGAATGGGTCTTTGGTTTCTGTTTTATTTTGAAGGAGATGGCTTTTTGTCCAGACATAACCCATGAAGAAGATACGCAAGGGATGGTGCAAGACACCTTCATATTAGTAAGGACAAGATCTAAAATGTTAATTCCCCTAGTGGGTACTCTGACTAATTGTTCCAGGGCGTTAGTATTGACAAAGCTACTAATATTATTCCTTGTGTACCAGCAGTAGTGTAGGTTTCCCAGTCTACAGCTAGATAGTTTAGATCACCCAGGAAATTGGTATAGGGTTTAATACTGAGTAATACTAGTTCCTGTAGAGAGGTGTTGTGGTTTTCTTGGGTGACAGAGTGAGCTCTATATCTAGGTAATAAATGTCATGGGACCTTTCTGATGGTTATTTGGATATGAAGAAGTTCTAATGCATCATGCTGCTTTACCAGCCTTGATTTGCTTCTCTTTTGGATGAAACTTGAGACACCTCCACCTTTTTCCGTCCTGCTTATCTAAACATGTGGAAGGTATTATAGCCCTGCACAGGTGGAGTGCTCTCCACTATTTTAAGCCATATTGTTTATGTCCTCCAGGGCATGGCAGGTCTTAAGGAGTAGAGTTTCTTGTTTAGGGTCCTAGCATTGATCAGTAATGCCTTTATATTTTCCTTTGCATATTTGGTTATGTTTGTACATTTATCTGGTTGACATTGCCTGAAAAATACACTGTGGAGGTAGACAATGTATTTACCAATAAATGAAACCCTGGACGGGATAGATGCAGACCATCCCTGGTGAAGTAGCATGATCTGTCAATCTTATTCTCTCAGGTTGATAAATGACTCCAAAAACTTAGCCAGTTATTGAAGTCAATTATGTTTTGCTCATATTGTGGCATTATTCTTGGAGAAGGTAAAATGCTGCTCAGTGTTATGCTCATACCTGATTGGGACACATAGTTTGATGTCTCTTTTCATATAGTCCCAGTCATTGACACCCACATGTACTATGATAGAGTCATGAGCAGAACATGCTATTGTTCAAGGACTTGAGTTCCTGTTTTTGATTTGACAGATGCTTGCACCAGACACTCATTTCTTGCTCAACCTGTTAAGAGGTATATCTGTATGACTTACAATAGGAAACATATATAACTAGAATGTTTGGTTGGGTACATATCTGCCTTACTGTCTCAGCATCTGCAACTTTGGGACTCCTTGCTTGTCTCTATGTACCTCTCCCTTACAGGGTACTTATTCAGCTGTTATGTAGCTGAAGTAACAATAGCATATTATATACCTGATGGATGTCACTTAATATTGTACATTAAGTTGTACATTACATTGAAATGTGGTTAAGTTGCTATTCACTGATTCATATGCATAAGAAGTTCAATCTCTTGGTAAGGGATACATTGGATAATATATCTGTCATACCTGCATGTCCTATACATGTGGGAATAAAGACTGATATCCTTGTAGCTTATTACCAGTTTTGTGGAAATTAAGGAAATATAGTGTGCACAGTCTTTCATGGTGTGGGGTGTGGAAGGCAAAGCAAAGATCACCATACAGGACCGTCCATGGGCTTTCAGGCAATTTGGACAGATTTAGGAGCTTTGTTTTCTAATTTTCTTAGTTAAAAATCTTTGAGATCTTTCAAGTTGGGTGAAGTATTTGGAAAGGTGCATGCCAAAGGGGACATTGTTTTCAATGATTGTCCCAATAACATACCACAAGAGAGAAATTATGACTTATTAGGTTTTATAGGACATTCCTTTGGAAATTAAGTGGACAATGCAGAATGATTTAATAACTATCGTTGATATATGCAGGTCAAAAGATAGGTAGTTTTTGGTTGCATTTAAATTTCTAATGATCATGTTGGCTTTAAGTTGGGTATGTATTTATAGGGTCTGAACAAGCATAGACATTTTCGTAAATATGGCTATGTGAAATATTTTAGCATTAAGCTTCAGCACACAGTCAGTACACCAGACAATTGCTCTGAGCCATCCCTCACTTGAATATCAAGTGAGTCATCAGGGAAGATGACAATTTTGAGAGGTTTGTAGTAATCCCAAACCTCTTCAATCAAAGGCCTTTGACATTCATTTTCATACAGTTGAAGTAGATATCAAAGGTGAAGGGTCCCAGAATTAATCCTATAAGTCACATCGTTGTTGTGGAATAATAATCATCAAGCCTTGATCTATGGGTTCTCTTCATGTGCCAGTTGGCTGCCCATAATGTGATATAGAAGTTAATGTTTAGCCAGTTAAGCCTATTGATTATACTGGCATGTAGAATTGTGTTAAAGGCCTTTACCAAGTGCTAGTAGCAGTGTGCACAAACTAATTAGAGTTGTAATAAAGGTGAGGTAATGGTGATGGCTACCTGGGAACACCCTCTTAAGAGGTCTGATTGACATTTTCCAATAGAGCACATGTGGAGTGTACTGGCATTTATTTATGTCTTGCATGACATTGTGGCTTCTTTAATAGATGTATGTAGCAGTTTATTATGTTAGTAACTATAGCAAAGAGCTTGTATAAGCTCTTTGTTACAGTTCAGAGTTATCTTTGGGTTGGTGGGTAGTTTGGGTGCTGCCTAGGGTGGCCAAGAACTAAGCCACTGAATCCAGTCTGACCCTTGTCTGTGACTTCAGTAACTTTTACAAAGAGGTCATCTAGGATGAAAAAACCAAGCCATGTCTTCTATGAACCCAAACTAAGAAATGTCAAGGTATCAGGAAGCAACTATTTTGTTTTTTTTTTTCCAAAATGTTTTTATTCATTTTATAACACAATAACGTAACAGTATAACAACAAGAAAAAAAATCAAATATACTCTACACAATGTCCATAACACCTAAAAAAGCAATATACATAGTAGAACACTTAATATTTCTCTATCAGATTAAACAATTACATGATGGGTTGTGTTGGTAGTCCTTGCTTTTATAGTAGCAATGTCATTTTTACAAATGTATTTCACAAGATGAATAAACTTAAACTTTAAAGATAGGAGTAGATTGGAATTTCCAATTTTTAGTAACAATTGTCCTTGCTACAGAGAGTATAGACCATAGTAAAAATGTTTGTTTTTTAGGAACAGGAACACGGAAAAGGATAAAGGAGTCAGAAATTTTACAGTTGTCATTCCATAGAGCTTTATAAAGATTTAAAGTCTAACAAAAATGGGGAACATATTTTGTAATTAACAACCATATGTATCCAGTCAGCACTGGGGTGTCCACATCTCCAGCATTTCATTTAATCTTTCTTGTACATTATTACTAGTCTATGTGGAGTGAAAAAACATCTGTGTAAAAATTTTCATGTATATACATGTCAGAACAGGGAAGATGTGGATTCATTCACTGACTGTAAACAAAGTGTTTTTATCTGTTTCTGAGAATATTTGTCTAATAACTTCACTTGAATAATTCCAAAAAGAAACATCTGTTTTGCTAAAATCATTTCTGAGAATTTTATAAATAATTGATATGTATATCAATCCCTATAGATGAAGCTGTTACTTACTTTAATAATACTTTTCTAGACATCCTAGAACATCATGCCCCAATGCGTTCTATACGTATGAAACCCAAAACAGCCCAATGGCTCTCAAAAGAAACTAAAAAACTAATCCTTAGCAGGAACAAAGCTTGGGCTAAATGGCAAACCACAAAAAACATAACTGATCACCTAACTTTTAGACAACAAAGAAATGTGACAAAAAAGCCATCCTACAAGATAAAAAGAACTTTTATGCACAGCTTCAACATTCATCCCCTAACCAACCACATAAATTTTGGTCCGCTATTAACATGCTGTTATCCCCGGGCAAAGTTGCCACACCAAATCCACTAGGCTCAAACCCTGATGACCCACTACAAAATGCTTTTAATACCTTCTTTACTTCAGCCATATTAAAGCTAGCTAGACAACAAAGCCCTGATGCCTCCAAACTACAAAACCTAAGCTCCCCACCCCCTCCATTTCACCTAAAACCTATACCGACCTCTTATATATTGTCCTTGCTTCAAAAACTAAAGCCCACATCCCCCTCAGCTGACAAATTACCAGCAGAATACCTCCAAGTAGGTGCTAAAGCTGTAGCCTACCCCATCTCTATACTGATCAACAGGACCGTAACAGAAAGTACTATTCCATCACTCTGGAAAATCTCTCGTATTATCCCTCTGTTCAAAGGAGGTGACTCTACTGAGTATTCCAACTTCCGCCCTATAGCGCTACTATCTCCTCTCACAAAAATAATGGAGAAATGCATCAACAAACAGATACTTAATCACCATCTAAGCCACAATCTCCTAGCTAATTGCCAACATGGGTTTCGACCATTCCATAGTACTACCACAGCCTTACTATCCTTTATTGACTCTATTAACAAAAAACGCAACAATAACACTTCTTCTTCTGCATTCTTCGTAGACCTGTCTAAAGCCTTTGATATGGTCAATCATGAACTTCTCCTCCATCATTTAAAATCCCTCTCTCTAGACAGTCTTGCCTTAAGCTGGTTCGTATCCTATCTGGATAACCATAAACAGGCAGTACTCTGGGATAACCATCTCTCTGATCTCCTCCCAACTTCTATAGGGGTCCCTCAGGGCTCTATCTTAGGTCCTCTGCTATTCTCCATTTTTATAAATGACCTTCATTTAGCCACTCCTCAATTAACTTGCATTCAATATACAGATGACACAACCATAATCTGCTCAGCCTCAACACAGACTGAGCTGCACACTCTCACACAACATACCTTCACAACTATAGAGCAATGGTTCTCTAATCATTGTCTCCTCCTCAACCCCAAGAAAACCAAACTCCTGCTCTTTGCACCCACTCACATGTCCCCTTCTATTAACTTCACACGTACATCCAATGATGGTACCCTCATCTCTCCAGACCAAACCACTAAACTCTTGGGTATTACTATTGACAATCAACTAAAATTTGACACTCATATCAACTCTACAATAAAAGCTACCAACAGAAAACTTGGCTCTCTCTACAGAATCAAATCTTTCCTAACTCCCAAAGCTAAAACTACCATAGCTAGAACCCACTTAATCTTTACCCTACTATATGCTTCTCCCATTTACACCAACCTTTCTAAGTATAACCTCAACAAACTAGCTTCATCATACAACAACATTGCTAGATTTGCTACAGATTCTCCTTATAGGACTCATCATTGTCTTAATCTTAAAAAATTAGGCTGGCTAGAATTACCCTACCTAATACAATCTTACCAACTTGCTATTGCCCATAAAGCTCTTTATCACCCTGACAACTCTCCTATGCTCTCCTCTCTCATACAACCCTACAAAAATCTGAAGAACCTACGCTCTTCTAACAAGATACTGATTCAAACTTCCCTATCAAATAACTCAGCAGGTGACTCCACATTCTCCAACTCAGTTGGCAAAATATGGAACGAACTACCTCAAGAACTCACTACCATAACTTCACTCCCATTATTTAAAGCTAAACTAAAACTTTTCCTTTCCAATCACTGGCTATCCTCTTGTAACAACCCTGACTAACCATTTTTTTCTCCCTCCTGCCATCTGCTTCTTTCATCCCCTTACTTCTTTTTCTCAATTCCAGCCCACTAGAGTCTCCTCTTCATAAGTGTCCCTGTGTCTCTTTCTTTAAATAGAAATATATCTATATTTTTTGTCAACTTCTTCCAATGCTGAAATAGAGTATCCTAGCTGTTTATTTGAATTTTGTTCCCTGCTAAGCCTCATACTGAACTCTAATGCAATTATAACTTGCAGCAGGTTTAATGTATGTTTCTATAGTATTGTATAATTTTGTATGCCTGCATTTTGTGTTATTTTTTAACTTGCTTTTGTAGAATGTAGTGGAGCTTTTCTCCCCGGGCCTCCACTGAAAATGGACATGTATCCAGTTGGACTAGCCCGGTTACCAAATGTAAAATAAAATAAAATGAAGTATTTTTTGGGTGGGAAAAAGGTGCTATAAATATAATGAAGTGGAAAAAAATGATTGGAGAGGTACAACATCTAAGATCAAGCATTGCTAGACTCTATTTTTCTGATGATTATAGAGGGGGGGCCTGCTGATACGTTTGGCAATGGGAGTTTAGAGACTAATACATCTGTTCCCTTAACTATGACATATGCTGTTGATATAGAACAGATTTGTGCTGTCATCATGTCCAATTGGCAGATTCTGACAACAGATGACCGCATAAAGGATATAGTAGAGGAGAAACCTTTTATTAGATATAGGAAAAAAGTCAGTTAAGCACCGCTTGTGTTATGTGAACAGTATGGCATGACATGAAGTGGGTCTGGTTAAAATAGGGACCTTTAAATGTCAGGGATGTAATTTCTGCCCCTACAGAAACAGTTTGAATGTTTTTGTTCATCCTGTTTCTAATCAGGTGTTTTCCTTCAAAGTACAAGCTGATTGTAAGACTCTGAATGTGGTTTATTTAGCCACATGTAAGGCATGCACAAGTTTCTGTATAGGAAAAAACAATTGCCCTTTTTATGAAAGGATGCAGGAGCATATATACAATATAAGGAGATGTGATTATAGAAATGTATTGGCAAGACATATATTAGAACAAGGTTTGATACATGAGTTCACATTTATGGTTATTGAGAGATAGAGTTTATATGGGGTTACGCGGACTTTACTTCAAGAACCACACTGAAAATAAGGAGTTGCACTGGATAGTGAAGCTTCAGGCTGATTAGAAGCTTGGCTTAAATGATAGGGTATCTTTAAATCCGATGCTTAAGTCTAGAGATTTGCATAGGTAATAGGTGTAGTCTCTTAATTTGATAATTGTTTTACTGATGATTACATTTATATGTGAAGAGATGTTGATGTATCAGATTGATCTGAAGAAGCACCTAGTTTGCAAAAGTGATCACTGTATTTTTATTTTGCATGTGATTTACTTTATTAAGCTTGTTTTATGTAAGCCTTGTTACCTGTACCTTGCTGCTGGTGCTGTTTTCATTTAAAGTTAAATACAATAAATGAATTAAATGACTGCTGTTCATAATGCATATTTTAGGCAAGCAACTAGTGTAAATCAGTACACAAAACTATGTTGGTCTGCAAAAGTGACTATAACAAGAACAGTAGACATGAAGGGTGGTGTACTAGAGAAGTCTTTTATGTGCATTTTTCTGTATGACCGCATGGATGAAGGCCATCATGCTTTATGGTTTAAACATTGCAGTTTTGGAAATGGAGCACAGAAGACAAAGGAAGAGCTGATTAAAATGTTATGATGCTCGTATCCCTATTTATTATTTTAATGCATATATCCTGCATCACTTGCTCTTACTGATTCAATAATTTGCTTTTTTTACATTTGATTGGCAAGAGACTATGGAGACCTTACATCTGTTTGCTGTCTTTTCTTTTTTTGTACAGCTGCTGTTTATTGCTGCTTTTAGCTGTTTTACTCCGGATTACTGATTTAAACTGTTTATACCTTTCAACTTTTTATCCTTTCTGTATCATAGCTGAAACTTTCCATTGTTTAACCAAATATTAACAAAAATCAGTCAACAAATAAACAACCAAACGAATAAGAGATACATTGCAATTACGACTGAGTTAATGTTAGATAATGCAGGATTCTACACCTGTCTTAATCCACTCATAGCGGTAACAAGGGTTATACAGAACTTGTCAGATAATGCATGCACCACCCAGCTCTAAAATTTGTATAAAGAAAACTGTGAAGCAGAGAAACAGTGACACATATTTATATGTAATACAGATGGGAAATGCTGTATTAAAATTGCTAAAAGGAGACAGACTTGATGTGAAGTACATCTACACACATGGATGAAGTTAGAAATGGAATGCATTTCCAGATATCATCCTTAATAGCAGGGATTAAAACTGTACTATTTAGTGACCTTCACTTACCCAGAAGGACAGCTTAATTCAAAAAGGTTTTTATTAGATAAAGAAAAATAGGCAACTACATCCAAGAGCAAATAAAAGGCACTAATGCCATTCATACTACAGATATCTAACAATGATTTTTGTTTCTCAGTTTTCATTCTTCCTTGAGGGGGGAAACACTTTGTAAAGGCATAATTAGTTTATACACTTTATGGTATCCTTTTATTCTGAATGATCAGAAGTGATCATTGTGTTGTGAGGCAGGAACCTGGAATCATTCTAGCTGAACAAATCAAAACATACATGCAGATCATTTCAAATGATACTTAGGGTTTAATATAATATAAACGTGGAGTGCACAATGTGAAAAAGTAATCAAACTAAAACTATTTTATTTCATTATATATACAGATACTGTATAATGCAGTATATGTTTGTATCTGTTAAGATAAACTGTAGTTAAAATACAACCACAGACTATAGTTAGGTTAAAAACAATATAAAAAGCCTCCATTTTATTCAGGTTTTACTAAAGTTTAACAATCAAGTTAGGAAGACTAGCATTTATAAAGGCAAACATGTATGGCAAAGAAAAACTAGTTTGGCTTACTGATGATAAACTACAAACTGGTTGTCTTTGACAGCTAAATGGTTATGCTTTGTTTTCAGTTTACTCTACCATAGCATTTCACAGTACTTGCTTAACTACCGTTATTATCAACAATAAAGAACTAAAGCAATTTTCTTTAGTGATTCCAAAATAATTTCTGCAAACAAGGCAGATAGCATCTTGCTGATACTTCATTAGGGAGTTCACAAAAACTTAATCTTCAATGGATCTTTGAAGGATGCTAAATTAATTACAATACTGTTTGGAACAACAACTCATTATTCAAGTTTGCCAGATCAGCAAAAAACAAAATATTCATTTGAGTCTCTTAGAGAATCTTACTTAAAGAAGCATTGTGGAAATAGTTCTGAAATGAGCAAGACTTTATTGAGTTTTGAATGCTGTTACCTATTACTTATCAGCTTGTTTTCAATTTCTGAAACTTTACACACACATACAATCTGAACAGATGTCGTTCACTGATTATGTGTCTTATGGGTATCTTCCATGTGCAAACTGACAATATTTCATCAAAATATATATTATTCTGTAATACTTCGACTACATTTACCTAATCAACTGTAGATATTTAGTTATAGTTATGCCTCTATGTTATGTTCTGCTTTTTTTAATTATTCATATATTCAATTTATTTCTTTATTGTTATGCTGATTGTATATATGCAGTATCTCAAATTTTAGCTCTTTGACAGTTTACTGAAAATATGAATGCCAGTTGAGGTATCCTGGTAAAAATATAAATACATGCTTGCTTACTAACATACATACATAAATACATACTTACAGCTAAACTTCCTCCTTGCCACAATAGCCACTAACTCTAATCCTAACGTACTGTTCTCCCAGTTAAACATTATGTACCTACTACTAACCACACTCCTACTGTCCCTCCCCATAGCAACCATACTCACCTCCTACCAACATTCCCTCAGCCTGAATGTTTACTCAAAGTCTCCCACCAAACCTAACTACCTAGTACCTCACTCAGAACCCTGCCACATCTCGTCTGCCATATTCAGTCTTACCAAACTAGATTTGGCCCCATTTAAAATCTGCCACTACTGCTCTAAACATTACCTCAGTTTACAGTACAGCCTACTTATCTCCAAATACATGCTGACTCTTACTAACCTAGCATCTCAACTGATACTCACTGGAGATATCCATCCAAATCCAGCCCCCCCCCCCCCAACTAACCTCCCATCTCCTTCAATCCCAAGCACACATCACCTGAACTCCATTAGAAAACAGGAAGACCTACTTGTACTCAGCCTCAGCATTAGATGCATGCTGAACAAAATAGAAAAACTCCATGCTACTCTTTGACTATACACCCCTGACTTAGTACTCCTTATAGAAACATGGCTCAATCCACACTTCTAAGATAATGAAATACTTCCACTTGGGTAAAATATACTTAGAACAGATAGACTACATTGGAGAGGAGGTGATGTTGCCCTTCTCTTCAAAATCAACCTCACTAGCAACCTCAATAATATGGACATCCCTAAACTTCGGAATGCAGAAACCCTTTTCACCAAGGTGAGACTTAATCAACAAAAGCATCTAAACACACTATATACATACATATATATATATATATATATATATATATATATATATACATATATATATATATATATATATATGTGTATATATATATATATGTATATATATATATATATATATGTATATATATATATATATATATATACCTCCAGGGGACAATACTAATACACTTGAAGCCATAATACACTGGGCATCCCAATCTATCCCACAAGAAACACTCATTCTAGGGGACTTTAATGTAATGCAGACTGGCCCTCCTTTAACTCACCCCTACCTTGCAAACATATTAATGTCTATGGTTTCAGGCAGCTAATACAAACTCAGATCCATACAGATAAATGTGCAAACAAAGAATCCACACTTGACTGGATCTAAAGCATTTGATATGGTCTCTCATAATAAACTTCTCGCCATCTTGTCTGAGGTCAGTCTTGATCACTCCACCCTGCTCTGGTTTAAAGACTACCTTTCCAACTGTCAGCAGATCATAAAATGGATAGACTCCCAGTCTCACCTCCTCCCAGTTACCCTAGCATACCACAGGAGTCTATACTTTGACCCCTGCTTTTCACCTTATTTACAAACAAGCTACACACAGCCATACTTCACACAAACTTGGTACAATATGCTGACGATGCCACTTATATGCTCAGCTTCCTCTCTCCAAATTCTTCAACAAATAAAAAAAACAGGAATTCTTCGCCGCCATAGAGAGCAGGCAGTCAAACTCTCAGCTTATTCTAAATCCCCCAAAAAACACAACTTATGCTATTGCACTCCTCTATTAATAATAATTTGGCCTATGAGTCTCAGGCTTGTAAAAGGAAGAGTTGTTTTATGCCACCAATTCCTAATATTGTTGAATGCTTTATACGTTCATGTGAATATGACTTTTATTCTTATTATAAAGAGAGGAAACATAGAGGCATCTATGTGAATTTGAGTTATACACAGAAATGCTGTCTTGATAGCCTTTGTGAGGATAAAGGGATTGTGTTTAAACCAGCAGATAAAGGTGGAGGGGTAGTTGCCATGGATACTTGTTTTTATATAGAGTTAATGCAGAAGATGCTAAGTAATGACTCAGCGTATAAACTATTAGAAAGATCAAAAGTGGAATCTATAATAAGATATGTACATGATACCATATATGATATGCTAATGACCAGATGCATTGATAAATCCTTGTATGATTTTCTAATAATAGACTCCCCTTTGATTCCTCTGATTAAAGGGCTCCCAAAAATGCATAAAGGGGAGGATCCACCCCCTTTACGCCCTATAGTACCTGGCAGACACTGGGTGACTGAAAACGCCTCCATCTATATACAATCTAAACAAGGCTCACTGGTTAATACCATCCCTACTATTCTAAAAAATACCTATGGTCTCTTACAAGATTTAAAACATGACACAGTAAGGAAAAATCTACGCAAAGAAACTTTGATGGTAACACTAGATATTAAAAATCTGTTTACTAGCATTCCCAATGATTTTGGCCTTGATGCCATAAGAACTTGTCTCCTTGAATATGGTACTATGGACATTAATGACCAAATGGTGATCTGTGGCCTACTGGATCTAGTACTAAGTAATAACATCTTTTTGTTTGAAGACCAAATTTATGCACAAACATGGGGAGTGGCCATGGGCACTCCCTGTGCTAATGCATATGCTAATTTGGCCGTCCATCAATGGGAGAAGGATTTCATTTTTAATGATACAAGATTTGAGAATGTCGTCCTGTATAGGCGATTTGTAGATGACATTTTTCTGCTTTGGAATGGTGACTCTGACTCACTACGTGACTTCATAGCTTATATGGAATCCACTACCTCCTTCTTGAGTTTTACTTATGAATTTTCACCTTCTAGTGTGAATTTTCTAGATGTTACCATCATTAAGGATGCTGACAATGGGTTGGCCACCTCTTTGTATAGGAAACCATGCTGGAAGAACAGCATCCTGCATTTTGACAGCATGCATCCATGTTATATCTTTCGTAACATCATAAAAGGCCAAATGGTCAGAATATCCAGACTCTGCAGTAGTGAGCAAAATGCTTTAAGTCTGATAGATCATCAGAAGAATTGTTTTAATGACAGGGGCTATCCCCTAAATATGATAAATAATTTAACTGAGACAGTATTGGGAACCCCCATTCATAAAAGATTAGGAGGTTGTAGCAATTACTTAGGAAGGAATGGGAGACACTTAGCTTTTGGACTTAAGTACACGAATGACGTGGAGCATATTATACAGATTATAAAGAACAATTGGAAAGTTTTGCTTCTTGATCCTGTGCTGTTACGTATAGTGGGTGAAAAACCTGTTTTTAGGTTTAGCAATTGCCTAAACCTTAAGAGGTTATTATGTAAAGAGAAAATGGATCTTCAGCAATTGGATATTAGAGCGAATTACAAAAAGGGTACCTACCCTTGTAAAAAATGTTGTATATGCAAATATTTATCTACATCCCAGGAATTTGAAGTTCCAGGTATAAGCATGGCCTTCAAACCCACTTTTTATGCCACCTGTGACACCCGTAATGTTATATACTTGGCCACCTGTAATTTATGTAGTGCATACTACGTAGGTATGACCTCACGTAGGTTCAAGGATCATGTATATAATCACATATACGATATTAGGAAGGGAAACCTTACTAATGTCTTGGCTAAGCACTGCCAAACTTTTCCTCAGTATGTTTTTAGCTTTAGAATAATTCAAGTAGTGAACCACAACAAAAGAGAAGGGGACCATATAGGCACACTTGAACTATGTGAGCTGAGATGGATTTTAAACCTAAGAGCCCACATAGAACCGGGTTTAAATTCTACACACAGCATTCGACCGGCGCTCTTAGGGTCTATGTAATGTAATTTATACTTATTAATTATCCATTTCATCATATTTTTATTTGTATTTACATTGACGTTTTAATTTGATGTCATTTTTGTCTCGAGATATATTGTCAATCATGATTTGGTCTATTTTATTTTATGTTGTATGCTATATTTAGGTCGCCCAATGAATAATACATTTGTATTTATTTCATTAATAAATGAGAGCACACTTGGACTATAATATTATATACATGCATATATTTATGGCCTTTTGCATGTATGTAGAATAGGTATAACCTTTTTCACAACAGGCGCAATCATGTATTGTCATTGCCTTAAGCAAATATATTTTAAAATAAAATAAAACAGAATTGTCTCTTATTTTTTCCTCCCCAACAATGCTACCTTGAGCACATGACGTTTGTATATAGAGACAGGGATTTTAATACCAATGGCTTTGGTTTAAATATAACATCATTTTAACATAATGCCCTAAACATGACCATTCGTTATAGGGTTTTAGAGTTTTGGTAAATTCAAACATATTTATTTGTTAGGAATCCTTTTTTAGGAAAATGATTTATTTTGCTCTAGTAAGGGACATTGATTGAATGTATATGCTCATGAATAGTATGTATGAGTATGGGATGTCATCGCCCTTTTTAGGAATTTTTAAAATCTTAATAGATTGTAATAATTGACATGCATAATTGAATTATTGATGCCAGGTTTTGTATTTAAAGGATGATTTTTTATTGTTGATTGTAACCTGATGAAGCGCACCGGGATGGTGCGTGAAAGCGCTTGTTCTTTCTTTTGCAATACCAATTAAATCGTGAGTTTTTATATCGTGGTGGTTCCTTGCAGTTTTCTTCTACAAATTCTTCAACAAATAAAAAACAGGAATTCTTCGCCGCCATAGAGAGCAGGCAGTCAAACTCTCAGCTTATTCTAAATCCCCCAAAAAACACAACTTATGCTATTGCACTCCTCAGAGGTTACAGATCCCATTTTCTCTTTTCAAATATCCTCAAAGGGCAACACCCTTATCACCCCAGTGCCTCAAACCAAACTCCTTGGAATAATCATTGACCAAAATCATATATTCAATAAACATACAGCCAGGAGCATAACTAAAGTTCACAGAAAACATGGCACCCTTTATTGATGTAAAAAGTACCTAACCACTGACAGTAAAGCCATCATAGCTAGAACTCACCTACTTTCCACATTACTATATCCATCCCCTGTTTTGACCACCCTAAACAAAGGAGACCTAAACAAATTAAGCACTTGCTACAACAAAATCAAAATTTGCTACCAACTTCTCATATTGATCCCATGGCTGTCTAGCACTTAAACAATTAGGCTGGCTAGAACTACCTACCCTATTGAACATGAATAAACTTACCTTGGCACATCAAATAGTATACCACCCCCATAAAATACGAGTTCTAGTAGACCTACTCAATCTATACAACAACAACTGCCAACTAAGATCCACAAATAAAATGCTAGTAGAAATATACAAAAGCAAATCTACGTCTGGCGATGCCCTCTACTCAACGGTAGTTGCCAAAATCTGGAATTCCGTCCCTAACGGAATCAGAATTCCAAATAACAAACTTAACTTCAAAAATCAGCTGTAGTCCCATCTATCCAGTTCTCGGATATGTAACTGTCAAGACCCTGACTAACCTAACAAAAACTACAAATGGTGCTTTACATATAAAAATAAATAACTTCTCTTGTAGCAACAAACTTGCTGCTTCAACGTGTTTCATAATCTTATGGTGTCCACCTACATTTTACTTTTTTGTGCATTCTTTAAATGTGTACAAAAGGACTGTGCTGAATATATTTGAACAGAGCCTTAGAAACTGCTTGCTTTTTCTTTACTACTGTTTAAATGTTCCTCAAAAGGACTTTGTGTGTACTTCTGTACAGAACTTTAGAAACTAGCTTGTATTTTGTTACTATGTTACATAATTTCCGTATCTGAATATTTTTGTAACATGATGTACTATGTGGTGATTTTTTGCCCAGGCCTCCGCTAAAAATGGGCAATTACTGCCCAGTCGGACTTTCCTGCTAAACAAATGTAAAGTAAATAAATATGACTGTGCTCAGAAAGTTTTATCTCAAAATCTGCATTGGTGAGTGCCTTAGTACCAGGGAATACAGTAATAAATGCAAAGCTCTAACCCTATAATGTGCTACTTTGCTTATAAAATGGCATTTTTCATTATTGACCAGTAATTTTGTTGCAAGACTTCCATTAGATGTGCATGCAACACATTTTCTTAATAGGCATACCATATTTACATCATCCAATTGAATTATTTGGTTTCATGAGTTTATTTGCCTGTTTCATCTCTGTGCCTGTGTGTATAAGGGGAGGGTCCTTTTGACAAACACACACACACAGACACACACACACACAGACACACACACACACACACACACACACACACACACACACACACACACACACACACACACACAGACACACACACACACACACACACTCATATATATATATATATATATATATATATATATATATATATATATATATATATATGCATTTTGATTAACTTAACTCTTATGCTAATCCTAACGCACCTACTCTTACACAAACACTCCCACTCCTTAATGCCAAAACCTTCAGAATATCTGAAAGTTTCTCTATTAGTTTACCAAACCCACATTTAGTTTACTCGCATGCTGAATGGAACACTCAAAAAATTTCACAGTCATTCACTCCATGGATACTCTTCCAGATCAATTGAGTGAATGACCCTTATGCACATATATAGTCAGAAAAGACCATTTCCATCACGTGAAATGTTAAACCCACATGACTGAAAATGCAAAATGCATTCAGTTGAATGTGTACTATAAAAACAACAAATATCTTTCTTTGCTTTTGCAGGGGGAATCTTTACCTCACCAAGACTCCAACATCCTTGCTACCTATATACACCAACTACAAATTCACAAATTCCTCAAAGTCCTCCTTAATAGCTCGGGGAAAAAAAAATCCAATCATTCCCTCACATGCCCACCCATCTTAAAGATAACTACAGTTTTAATGCAAAACCACTGTATATGCAGTCCAGGCATAGCCAACAGCTTAGGACCATTAGCTCTAGCTTAATTGGAAGAGTTGCTGGCCAGGACAGCTCATCAGCATTCAAATGGATGTGTCCTAGATGATGGACAATTCTAAAATTAAAGATGTCAGTAATACCATCTATTAGGAAAGTTTAGAATCATCATCCCTTTCCTTATACAACTACCAAAACAGGACAACACTTAACAGCAAATGTAAATTCTATACCCAAAGATACCATTTCACTTCACTGTGTGCCTGCTTGACCACTAAACATTCTCTTTTAATTGCTGTGCAACACCTTTCAGTATTACTGAGCATATGAGCAATGCAGGAAACAGAGATGTTCATCCGCTTTACAGTTTGTAACAGGACTAACTGTGATATAGGGAAATATTGCCAGCCCAGCTATCTGGAATTTTGTAAATGATTCTATGTCCTTTGTGAATATTGATATGATTTATACAGAACTGTATGTTATGTACTGAGCTAAAATGTAACCACTGCATGCCCTGCTGACTTGGAACAGAAATGCATATAAACTATATACCTCCGCAAATGTATGTTTTACTAGTAGAAACTGGAACATAAAGGGTTAACTTGTAAAACTTCAAGAAAATAAGTTGAAATTGAATTGCTTTATGAGTATGGTATAAAAGTTCTCTCTCAGCTTCAGCGTAGCAGACACAATATCTAAAGTGAGATGTTTTTGTATTGTCTTGAAAGAGAAGTAATTGTTGTTGTTGTTGTGTCTTTTGGCTTATCCCAGTTAGGGGTCGCCACAGCAGAACTCCGGTCCACTAATGTTTGGTAGTGGATTTTTACATGTCGAGTTACCAGCCCTGATGCACAACCTTCAACGAAGGCACGCCCATTCATGCATGCCTCCAAACAGAAGACGCTCCAGCTGAGAATCGAACGGGACAACGTCTTGCCGTGAAGCGACAACGCTACCGCAGCACCACTACCGCGGTTTGAAAGAGAAGTAATTACTAGGTTTAAAATGTAAAGTGTTTTATTGTTTACGACTGCCAAGATCTGAAACCATCTGAGCGATCTGTATTTTTCACACAGAGATTTTAAACTCTGAGTTTCTGTTTAGCTTGGGAACTGGTCAGGTGACAAAAAGTGATGTAATCCAAGCTAACCTAGCAGTAACATCTGAAATTAATTTAAGAACTCCTTCAGAGATAGACTGTGCATTTTCTATTTTGTCTTTGACCTGGAAACATCCACTCATCATCATCATCTGCACTTGCCTTGGTCTGTAAGTTTTTTAGGGCATAGTAACTCTTTTAGATATAGTCAGGAATATAGTAAAGATTGGTTTAGATGTTTTCTGTATTTATTTGAGACTGCCCTGCATTATTTTAAATACTTCCAGTGATTGTGAACTCTGAAGTAACTGTGTTGTCATTTTGTTTTATTATTTATTATTAAAGCTATCTTTGTGGTTGATATTTGTGAGACATATTTAAGCTCTAAGAGTACTTGCATATCTATTTGGTGACACTTGTACAGGCCACTCCGATAGCCTTGCTTGGTCAGACTAACATTTGGATTAATAGTAATATTGCACAGCAGGATTGGACACCCTTTGTTAAGTGCATTAAATAGCTAATAAGTAGTGGCTGGTGGCACCTGGAACTATTTTATATTCTGGGCAGAAGGGGGCATAGCTATTAAACCTGTGCCAACCTTTCCCAGGTGTGAGTGAGAGTGTTTGTGTGTGTGTTTATATACATCGAATCTCAAAGTGTGTGTGTGTGTCAGCTACACATGCAGGGACACAAAGCACTGGTTGGACAGAGAGGGTGCTGGAGCAGGTGAGATCCAAACTCTATAGTTGTGCCAGTGGGGAGTCTTATTGGAGATCTGGAGAAACCAGCCCCATGCTGACTGTGATCTCTTTGTGCTATTAAGAGAAATTGCACTTTACTATGTGTGTACTTGTCATCCTCCCAGTGTGTACATCCCCTAGCTGTTGCCAGTGGTGAGGACTGAAGCTGCTTGATTACTGAGCCAGTGCATTGGAGTCACATATTAATTGGTTTGCAGTGGTGGGATAGCCACATCACATATTAATTGGTTTGTAGTGGTATGGATATTGAATTACTGAAACCTGTGTTTAGTGGTCACTGAAGGTGTTTGTACTCTCAATCAGCCACACAAAATGAACATTCAGAGCTTCACATCACAATTGTTTTATTCTTTGTTAGCTTAGTTAATCAGGGAGAGCAGGCAAGCAAGTCAGCAGAGGAGTATGGCAAGCCGACAAAGAGCCAGCTGGCTGAGATGTCCCAGGGTAAAGGACTGGTGCATGCCAATGTGATGAAGGCAGAAATTATTGTAGCTTTGGGCACAGCTGCATCGCAGATCAGTGATCAGGAGGACAACCAGGCTGACCTTGGAGATTTACAACTCTCGGAAAATGGACAACTCAACCTTTCCATAGAGGACTTAAAATTTGTCTGGAGTTAAAGCAACTTGAGCTGGAGGCCAAGTATTTTGAAATCGAAGCAGCAGAAAAAAATGAGATGTCTTGAGACTAAGGAAAATAAGAAACTATGATGTCTAGAGGCAGAGGAGAAGAAGAGGCAGAGGCAACATGAAAAGGAGATGCTGACTCTTCACTACAGTCATGGAGGTAATGGGGAAGGGAGTAACTTAACCCCAGATGCAACAAAGGTCAGTAAATTTCTTCCATAATTTACAGAGGGGGATAACTGTGATAGTTTTATTCATATGTTTGAAAGGGTATGTAAACAGTATAATGTTGACCAAGGGCTCTGGGTATGGTTTCTGACCCCCTTACTCCATGGTAAAGCTGTAACGGCTATTTCTAAGTTGTCTGATACTGATTGCTAAAACTATAATATTGTAAAAAAATGTCTTTTAGAATGATTTAAGGTAACAACTGAAGCTTATAGGAAAATGTTTTGTGAGCATAGACGCAAGGCTGATGAAAGTGTGTGTGAATATATTGCTGAACTAAGCACTTATTTTCATAGGTGGATGAGTGGATGCCAAATCACCACTTTTGAAGGGCTGGCAGACCTTCTCGTGAGGGAACAAGCCCTTAGCACTTTGCCTGAGAGCATGAGAATCTGGTTAGCTGATAGACAATGCAGTACTGCAGATCAGTTGGGGAAGAAGGGAGATGTATACCTAGCAAGCAGGGCATCACTGCATGGGAAAGGGACACCCAGTGCTGATCATGAGTCTAAGGGAATCCATGGTGTACATCCCAGACTGCCCCAACAAATTCCACCAGTAGCAAGGGAAGCCAATAGTCCAGGTACACATCCAAGATTGAGGGTTAAATGTTTCAAATGCAACCCATGGGGTCATGTAGCATATAGACATCCATGGAGGCAAGGTGGGGAGCAAAAGGTGGGAGAGCCAGTAAGTGGGAATGACAAAATACCAGCAGTAAATTTTCTTGAGATGACAAGGGTACCAAATTATCCCAAGAAGTTATATCCTATCTTAGTGGATGGGAGGGAAAGAGGCCACTGCTAAGAGAGACTCAGCCTTTGGCATAACCACTGTGAAGCATGCAATGGTTAAAAAGGAGCACTACTTGCTTGGGCCGTCTACTCCAGTCAGAGCTTTAGGAGGGACCCCATTACAAATACCTTTGGCTAGGGTTAACCTTGACTGGGAAAGTGTAAAAGGAAGTTAACAAGTAGGTGTGTTTGAAGATATCCCTGCAGAATTCCTGATAAGAATGATTTTGATAATGCAGTACCTTGTGTGCATGCAGTTACAGGCAGTAAGGCTTGGAGACAAGCATGTGTATTTGGTAGCCTGGGGGAGACCCAGACATACTGCACACTTGCAACCAGGACTGGTGAGGTGGTTACTTCAGGGAGTGAGCTACCCTGTGGCAGTGAGACTGAAGGTGAGCCACAGCTGCTTGTGGGTATTGATGTTCCCTTGGACAGAGTGACTGCAAGGACATAGGGGAGTAGTAGTACCTGGGCTGACAGTGAGGCACCACTGTCAGAGAATACCAGACTTCCTGTGGAAGGGGATCTGGGAAGGGTTACAAAGAGACAGTTGAGACAGGCTCAGCTCTCATACCCTACATTACAAGGCCTGTGGGAGGTACCTAATTGTCAAGGGAAGGGAGAATCTGTATACTGGGACAAAGGGTTACTGTATAGAGAGTGGACCCCTGAGGGGGAGCTAGAAGGTGAGAGAATACATCACTTGGTAGTGCCCAGAACCTACCATCTGGCACTTCTAGCCATAGCCCAAGATATTCTCTTTGCAGGTAATATGGACATAAAATGTACAAAGACACATAGTGCCAAAAGATAGGCAAGGCATGAGACAAGGTGAAAGCTCCTTTGATGCCTTTGCCTGTGACTGAAGAGCCATTTCAAAGGGTAGCTATGGATATTCTGGGGCCTCTGAGCTTCCCAAGTTCCACAGGGAAAATTTGTATCCTAGTGGTAGCAGATTATGCTATCAGATATCCTGAAGTGGTGGCTCTATCCTCCATTGAGGCAGAAAAGGTGGCAAATGTTTTGTTAGAGCTCTTCAGCATGGTAGGTTTCCCAAAAGAAATACTAACTGACAGAGGTGCCAATTTCATGTCAGACCTGCTGGCTTATCTGTGGAAGCACTGTGAGGTAAAGTACCTAAAGACCACCCTCTACCATCCCCAGACTAGTGGTCTTGTTGAGAGGTTAAACACTACACTCAAGTCCATGCTACAGACATTTGCAGACCAGTTTAAGAGGGACTGGGGCAAATATTTGTCCCATCTGTTGTTTGCTTACAGAGAGGTGCCCCAGTAATGCACAGTTTTTTCACCCTTTCAGTTGTTGTATGATCGTAGGGTGAGGGGGCCTCTAGATTTTATTTGAGATGAGTGGTAGGGTGAGTGTGACTCCTACAAGGATTCTGTTGTGGCATATGTCATAAACCTCAGGACAAAGCTCAGCGAACTTATAGGCTTGGCCCAGGAGAGCCTGGCAGGAGCCCAATAGCAGAAAAAGGTCTGGTATAACAGGAATGCTCAAGCTAGAGAGTATACTGCATGGCAGCAGGTAATGGTTCTCATTCCTGTCAGACACAATAAGTTGCAGGCAGCTTAGGAGGGATCCTTCAAGGTGTAAGGAAGGTCAGTGTGATGTTAACGATATGGTAGAATTGCTAGGCAGGAGGCAGGGGCACAAATTGTACCATGTTAACATGATGAAACATTACCATGATAGGGAAGCTCTTTTGCTGAGTATTTACAGTGGATGGCAGGAGGAGTCTGAGGGGGATCTGGTGACTGATCTCCTCAGTGAAGCTCACGGACACCTCAGTGGAAGGGGTAGCAATGTCCCAGCAGCTCTTCCCTACCTAGCTATAAGATATCTGAGCAGTGTTACAGAAGTTTGGGGACATGTTCATTGGGAAACCAGGGTGCACCCACTTAGTGCATCACCATGTGGGCATCACCATTTGGATACAGGACCCTAAAGGCCTATTCCACAGGCAACTTATAGGGTGCCTGAGAGAATCAAACAGACTATGAGGGAGGAGATACAGGAAATGTTGCAAATAGGGGTAATTCAGGAGTCCAGCAGTCTGTGGGCCTCCGCAGCAGTGCTGGTACCAAGTAAGGATTGCAGAACTAGGTTCTGCGTGGACTACAGGAAATTAAATAGTCACACAGCATCAGATGCTTATCCCATGCCTAGAACAGATGATGTCCTAGAGCAGCTGGGTGCAGCTAAGTACCTTACCACTATTGATTTTACCAGGGGTTACAGGCAGGCACCCTTGACTTCCAGGCTTGTATGAGTTCATAGAGATGCCCTTTTGGGGTGAAAAATGCCCCAGCAACTTTCAAGAGGCTGGTAGATCATATACTAGCAGGAGCAGGAGATTTTGCCCTTGCTTACATAGATGATATTGTCATCTATAGCCATTCCTGGCAAGAGCACCTTCAGCATGACAGGGAGGTGCTAGGCAGACTATAGGGGGCAGGGGTGACCATTAAGCCCAGCAAATATCAGGTGCACATGCCAGAGGTCTCTTACCTGGAACATAGAGTGAGAAGTGGTACAATCAGGCCACAACCTGCCAAAGTGGAAGCTATTCAGGCATGGCCTGCCCCTGTTACTAAAATGAAGGTGAGGGCATTCTTAAGGAAAGCGGGGTACTACAGGAAGTTTGTCCCCAATTATAGTACCATAGCTGCTCCCCTCACAGACCTGACCAGGAAAACAAGCCAGATAATGTAGTGTGGAAGCCAGCATGTGAGCAGGTATTCCAGAAGCTTTAAGGAGCTTTGGGAGGATCCCCGGTGTTAGCCAGTCCAGATTACAGCAAATAATTTGTTGTGCAGGTGGATGCTTCAAACCACGGGGTAGAGACAGTACTTATCCAGGTTTCCTTAGAGGGAGAAAAGCAACCAGTGTTATATCTCAGTCATAGGCTCCAACCCAAAGAGGAATTCTATGCAGCTCTAGAAAAGGAATGGCTAGCGATAGTGTAGGCACTGCAGAAGCTTCAGCCTTATATATGGAATGAAATTCACTGTAGTTACAGACCACAATCCCTTAACATGGCTACATTGAGCCAGCCAGCAAAATGCCAAGTTACTAAGTTGGAGCCTAGGGTTGCAAGCATACAAAAAGTTAGTGCTGCTTGTGGGGTTAGCAATGCCAATGCAGGTGGGTTCTCAAGACAGGGAATGGGGTAAGGTATTCCCATATAGGCTCAACCCTCTCAAGCAATGTTTCTCAAGGGTCACTTGAAAACCAAGCTTGAGTTTTCTGGGGGAGGGGAAGAAGTGTGAAATAAGGAAATATTGACAGCCCAGCTATCTGGAATTTTGCAAATAATTCTATGTCCTTTATGAATATTGATATGATTTATGCAGAACTGTATGTTATGCATTGAGCTAAAATGTAACCACAGCATTCCCTGCTGACTTAGAACAGAAATGTATATAAACTATATACCTATGCAAACGCATGTTTTAATAGTAGAAACTGGAACATAAAGGGTTAACTTGCAAAACTTCAAGAAAATAAGTTGAAATTGCATTGCTTTATGAGTGTGCTACAAAGGTTCTCTTCTCAGTTTCAGTATAGCAGACACAATGTCTACTGCTAGAGGTTTTTGTATTGTCTTGAAACAGAAGTAATTACTAGGTTTAAAATGTAAAGTGTTTTATTGTTTTATGACTTCCAAGGTCTGCAAACATCTGAGTGATATGTATTTTTTACACAGACATGTTAAATTCTATTAGTTTCTGTTTAGCTTGGGAATTGAAGTCTTGTGACAAAAAGTGATGTCATCCATGCTAACCCAGCAGTAACATTTGATATTAATTTAAGAACTCTCTCAGAGAGAGACTGTGCATTTTCTATTTTGTCTTTGACCTGGAAACATCCACTCATCATTACCATCTGCACTTTTTAGAGCATAGTAACTCTTTTAGATATAGTTGGGATTATAGTAAAGATTAGTTTAGATGTTTTCTGCATTTATTTGAGACTGTCCTGCACTGTTGTGTTAAATACTGTCTGTTATTTTGGACTCTGAAGTAATTGTGTTGATTTACTGAGTATTGCCGTGTTTTTTTATTATTTATTATTAAATATATTTAAATCTATCTTTGTGGCTATTTGTGAGACATATTTAAGCTCTTAGTGTACTTGCCTATCTCGGCCGCGGAGGTGCAGCGGTTAGCATTGCCGCCTCATAGCAAGAGGTTCTCCGGTTCGATCCTTGGCTGGGGTGCCTTCTGTGCAGAGTCTGCATGTCCTCCCTGTGGTTGTGTGGGTTTCCTCCGGGTGTTCCAGTTTCCTGCCACATTCCAAAGACATGCTGTAGGTGGATTGGACAATCTGAAATTGGCCCTAGGCATGAGTGTGTGCATGTGTGTGCCTTCTGTAGAAGGGTGGGTGCCGGGCCGGCAACTTGACACTGTAAAACTCCACTGCCCATCATGAGCAAACAGGTGGTCCACTGTGGTGACCCCTAAATGGGAAAAGCCAAAAAAAGAAGTGTACTTGCCTATCTATTTGGTGATACTGTACAGGCCACTCCAATAGCCTTGCCTGGTCAGACTAACATTTAGATTAATTGCAACATTAAACAGTAGGATTGGACACCCTTTGTTAAGGGCCTTAAGTAGCTGATAAGTAGTGGCTGGTTGCAGCTGGAACTACCTTATAGTCTGGGCAGAATGGGGTATAGTTAGAAAATGTCTGCCTGCCTTCCCCAGGTGTGTGTGTCTGTGTGTGTGTGTGTGTGTGTGCTTGTATCTAAATCAAATCTCAAAGTGTGTGTATTTCAGCTACTCGCGCAGGGACACAAAGCACTAGGTTGGACAGAGAGGGTGCTGGAGGTCTCAGCTTGGCCACTCAGCTGAGATCTCAACTCTCTAGCTCTGCCAGTGGGGAGTCTTATTGTGGATCTGGAGAAAGAGGGAGAAACCAGCCTCAGGCTGACTGTGATCTCTGTTTGTTCTTAAGGGAAATTACACTTTACTGAGTGTGTACTTGTCATCCTCCCAGAGAGTACGTCCCCCACTCTTGCCAGTGGTGAGTATTGAGGCTCCTTGGTTACTGGACAAGTTCTGGGTCATCACGCTTCTTTGTTACCTTTATTAGTGACATTAGTAAAAATAAAATATTGCTTGATAAGTTTGAAGATATTAAGGTAGGCTATCAGCTCAGCACATCCTTCTGTTTCAGAAATCATTGTCCCATGGCATCTGTCCATTTAACATTTAGTGAATCACTACTTTTGATTAGGTCAGTCAAATGAGAGATAATGGAGGTAACATTTTGTTCAATGTATAATAACAAATGAGTAAGCAATGGATAGCCATTATCTATCTGTTTTAGTGGGTCTGGGGCAGTTTTGTACTGCATCTACTTTTTCAGCTTGATGCCTCATGCTATGAAGCCACTCAAATAATGTTCTTCTGACATACCTAGTTTGTACTTAGCTAAGTTTGCTGTCAGTCCAGCTTGGTGCTGGTATCTAAAATGGCCTGCACTCTAGGGAGATTGCTTTCTCAATCCTTGGAGAAATTCACCACACTCTTCAGGTAGGCTGCCAAGTATCTTGTGTGGGGCTTGAGTATCTTGTCCATGAGACTCAAAAAGACACGGGTGCTTCTTGTAGACCAATTAACATCATTCTGCATTAGAGCAGGACATCTGACATGGAAAAACTCTATTTATTTTTTTCTTGTACTACGGGCATTTGCCATTAGCATTTCAATAGTTGCAGAGTACATTCACAGGTAGTTAAGGGCATGTGGTCCAGCAGACCATTGAGGATCCTAGCCCAATTTCCCAATAGCACTGTCTCATTAAGTTACCTATTCAAAGATGCACAGCAGGCAAATGGAGGCTGAGGGAGTCAGACCTACACTTGCCTAATGTTTCCTCAACTTCATCCACTCAGGGTATAAGATATGTGTCATATTTAAATATATTGTTCAATTTTCTGAAATCATTATATAATCTAATATAGCCATCAGATTTGGGATCCAATATCATGGGGATATTTCACTACCTTGTGTTTCCTGTATAACCACAAGTCTGAGTATATTTGCCCCTTTCCCACATATAATCAGTGATTCGTTCAGCTTGGTTAACAAGTTAAGGGACATTTCCCTTGGTGAATCCATTGTTTATGTGACATGTGACATCCAGAGTTTATTTATGCTAATCCCTCAGGATGTGGGTCAGGACTGGTTTGGCAATGCTGTGACAAGATTTGGTAGCTTTTACACCAATGGGAAATAGCTTATACTGGGCCTTATGAAAATGGTTCTTCACAACAATGTCTTTCTCCTTTGGGGGAGAATTTTTTAAACAGATATTTTGTGTTTTAACGGGGGCTGCATGTGCCCCCATTTTTGCCACTACAGTGTTACTATGGTGGGAGTTAGAATTTGTATTTAAGTTTCCTCTGTTCAAGAACTGTAAAGGGTATTTTCATTACTTCGATGACTTGTTGATTATTTTGGGATGGCTGCACTGAGGAGTTTTCAGAATTTTTGAATTTCTCAAAAAATAGCGCTACATTTCTCAGTTTCTCTTCCACCATTAACAAGGACAAAATCCATTTTCTTGACATTGAAATGTCAAATTTCCAGAGGGGGTTGTATGGCTCAAATATATCAGAAACCTACTTTTTGCAATGTGTTTCTTTCTTTTAGTAGTTGCCACCCCTTTCGTCAGAAGAAAGGGGTGGACAAAAGTCAACTAATTAGAGTTTCAAGGTTGACATCAGTCAACAAGACCTGCCTGGAACAATTTGAGGTACTGAAGCAGATGTTTTTAAATAGAGGTTACCACCCACCTTTACTGAAGCAATTACAGAGTGAAGTGTGGGCCCATAGAAGGGATTGGTGCTCTCTAATTATTATCTCTGGTTTCAAACAGATGACTGGTGTTGTCCAGGGGTGCAATGAAACATCTGCTTACAGCCACAACATGATTTTACATTATTCCTTGGATATTGGAGATAACAAGAACATTATTTGCAAGAACTGGCATTTGTTATCAAGCAAAGAGGACACTAAAAAATATTTTTCTTTCTCCCCCAGGTTTACATTTAAGAACAGAAGGAATATTAAATTATTGTTGGAGAAACCAGTCTTTGACATAGTTGGTCCACCTGTCATGAGAAAATGTGGTCGATGTAACCAATGCTCATATATTTGCACAACCGTTGAAGGTGGTTGGTTAACTAAATTGAAAAAAGTTAAAAATAGGGGTAGATTTAATTGTGGTTATGAGAGAGTTGTATACCTTGGACTATGTGATTCCTGTATGGATTTTTATATAGGTAAAACAGTTAACTCTCTCAACAAAGGGATTTACCAGCAACTGTACAGCATTCATAGGATGGACAATAAAAGTGCTTTTGCTAGGCACTCTATCAGTTGCCCAGGGTTCAGATACTTTTTGGTCTTGGAACAAGTAAAACTTGTAGTGTTCCTAGGGGACTGGATGAACTGCTTACTGCAGTGAGAAATGTTTTGGGAAATAGATTTCAACGCTACTAATTTTCCCGGTCTAAATGAAAACATTTCAATTACTAGTAAATTGAAAAGGAGAGATAATATGTGTTGATTATTTGTATGATTTTAGATGGGTTGGCTCTGTGTCTTTGTTTTTAATTTGGTTTAGCACCTTTTATACTCTACTGTTTGGAGCATGGGTTTTTCCCATTGATTGATTGTGATTGGTTGGTTCATAGGAGGTGTGTAAGACCAGCTGTTTTTTGAGCATATAAGGAATTAAAAGTTTGCACTTGTGGTTCTGATGATGTCTAATAGAGATGAAAACTCTTAACCCTGTGCTTTTAATTTTGTTACAGTACATTAAAGTATTGTTTGACTGAGTTCTCTTTCCAACATTTTTTGGACATTGTTTTTATTGTGTTGGCTCTCCACATCTGCACCTGGCTAGATTGTGTGTTTTACTTTTTTTATTTTTCATTTAACTATGCATCTTCCAGGTAAGTTGGATTTGAACTCACAGGATTTATTTTGTGACACCCCTGTTTCCTCTGAACCAGGGAGTTTAAGCATTTTAATCCAGCAATTGACCGAAGCATTGGTTAATTACAGCACTGTTTACTTTTCACATCCAGTTGAGGTTAATGAATGTAATAGGAGTATTGAACTGGTAGGAGCGAGTCACTCCCAGTGTGTTGCAGAGAACAATGGTGATCACAACAGTGATTTGTTGTTTTACAGTAGGGAAGATTTTGCATTTGTGGACCGTGTTTTCAATTGGTTGGATAATTTTGATTTGGAAGCACCAAAGGAATACATACAACAGTCTGATGGGAGATACCTGAATCTTCAGGAGCAGATTTCACTACCAGAAAAAAAAAATGTTCAAATTCAAGACCCTCAAGTTAGACAATTACTCCTCACCGAAAGTGTTAAGAGGCAACAGGTCCCTAAGGGACTTCATTTGTGGAAATACCCTCAGGGCATAGAGCCCAACTCACCACTCCACCTTTAACTTGTTGAACTGTTTGACCAAACTGACTTGGAGATTACTCAGTTGGTAATCAAGGATAATAAAAGGTGCATGGCTAAACTTAAAGACAATGTTTCAAAACTAGTGGACTCTATAGTGAATGACTTGGACTTTTCTAGGTACAGGATCAACTTTAATAAAGATTTTTGCACCGAGGAGAGTGAATTAGCCCAATTAAGGGTTAGAAAAAAACAGAAAACTGTCAGGGATGACCTGGATTATAAGAATCACACAATGTATCTTGTTCCCTCTGGTCAGATCAAGACTTATAGCTTGCAAGAATTGGTAAACAACTATCGACGTAGGAAGGGGTGGCTCTGGCAATGTTCGAGACCATGAATTTCCTTTAGAAGCTGCCCCTCTGAAGCATTCTGCAAGGCTGGTGAACAAGAGGAGCAAAATGAACCAACAGCAGACTGGTGTGATGCATTCTCATTTGAGAGGCAGGAGATGGAACCAACTGACAACTAGTCCTTGAAATAGCTAAAGGGCAATCACATTATGTTTCTTATGCCTTCACATACAGGTGCTGTTTCTATTACCTCCTATTTTGACTTTAACAGTTGCAACTTTACTAATTTGAACATAGGCCCTGAACATCATCATGTTTTCCTTAAAGGCTTTAATTTTATACCTGCTGGTTGAGCCACTATTAAAGACCTTAGTGGATCTTAAGTTATTTACTTGTAAGTTAAACTTTCGTATTATTATGGGTGATCATGAATATACTGAAACCAGCTTTATTCAGCCAAAAAGGAAACATTTAGCAAACCTCCCCCTTCATCGTGTGCTTGGTGTATTTGAAAAAGTATGTGAGAAGGATATTCGGGACTTACTGAATGGCAACAAATGGAGGAAATACTTCAACATGTCCCATGATGACAGCCATATTTTAAATAGTTTCATTCATGATAAAAACATCAGGGGCATGAAGCCTGACAAGGGTGATGGTTTGGTTATTATGGATGTCCACGAGTACTCTGGGAAACTATTGAGTCTATTGAATGATGCAAGGGTGTACACTGAGGTGTCGGTCAATGAAATTAACATTGCGCAATCAAGATAGCCTTGGATGAATTATTTTTCTTTGACCAAGTGTCTCAAGGCTTATACAACTTTTTAAGGGGTGGATCATCTAGTGATCCCAAAGATTTTTGGTATCCTGAAAATTCATTTCTGTTTATAGGTTCATAGGTTCATAGGTTCATACTAGGCTATCTGCCCTGGGGCAATTATATGCCTAGCCCAATTCTGTATGGCTTACGCCACCCCTTGATTTGAGTATACTGTGCCCTTTTTAAGGTTTAGTTTACTGTGTCTCTGTCTAATAATGACACGGGAGTAATCCCTGGGACAAACCTACGATCCCCCATCCACCTATTGAGATTCTTCTTGAAGAGATTCAGTGAGGTGCTCTGCCTCACATGAACTGGAATTCTATTCCAGAGCGAAGGGAGCCTCTGGGTTATGAACCTGTCCCTCCAGCAAGTTCTATTTATTTCTGTGCTGAGGTTCAAGTCCCTCGAGCATATGGCTCTAAGGGATTTAGATTTACTGAGGTGGAGCATGTCCATTAATTTTGGATTTGACATAGCTTTGTATGTCAGGCATAGATCGCCTCGAAGTAGGCGGTATGCAACTGAGTAGAGCTGGAGTTTTTTTAACCGAGCAGCATATGGCATCTGTTTGAGACCCTCGATCCTCTTGGTGAGATTCTTTTGGGGTCTTTCTAATTGCTGCAGGTGTCGGGTAAGGTACATCCCAAAAGAGGCATTGTATTCTATGATGGGCCTGATGAGGGATGAATAAAGGGGCACGATTACCTCTCTTGATCTAGATGTGAAACCCTTCATGATGAGGTGGGCTATGTAGAAGGTATTTCTAACCACTTTGGCAATGTGGTTTTCAAAGGAGAGATTGCCATCAACTTGGGTCCCCAGGTCCCTAATAACTTTTTCTGTTCTTAATGGGTTTCCGCCTATGTGGTAATTTGTGGGCACATTGTTTTTGCCAAAGGGTATGACTATACATTTTTTGGCAATTAGGTTTAAACCATGGCGCTGGCACCAGTTATCTGTCTCTGTGAGACCTTTTTGAAGGATGTTTGTGTCAGCTGGAGAGTTGATTATGGCGCCCAGTTTGCAGTCGTCTGTGAACTTGGTGAGCCATAGTCCTCCCACATTTGCCTGTACCTCGGAAAAGTATATACCGAACAAGAGTGGTCCCAGGACAAAACCCTGTGGGATGCCTCTTGTGACCGGTTTCGAGTCTGACATGGCTCCAGCAACTCTCACTCTGTGGGTTCTGTCTTTGAGCCAGTTTGCGACCCATCTTGTGATATAGGTGTTTATATTTAAGCTGGATAGCTTATCTATGATGCCCGAGTGGGGTATTGTGTCAAATGCCTTTGCAAGGTCCAGATAGGCTGTGTAGACTACCTTCCCTTCATCTATGGCTTTGGTGACTGTTTCAAAGAAGTCAACCAGGTTCAAAAGGCAGGATCTGCCCTTGACAAAGCCGAACTGGGTAGGATCTAGTGTCTGTAGGTCCCCAGTGTCTTTGTTTATGAGCTCCATGATGATCCTCTCCATAGCCTTGCAGACTAAGCTAGTCAGGCTTATGGGACGATAGTTTCCAGGGTCCATAGAGGCTCCACCTTTGTGGAGTGGGACCACTGTTGCTGTACACCATTCTGTGGGCACATATCCTGTAGTGAGGCTGAGATTGTATAGTTGTTTTATTTGAGGGATTAGTTCCTCTTGGAGTTCATGTAGGACGCAACCTGGGATGCCATCTGGTCCCATGGAAGCAGTGTTTTTGCTTTGGAGAGGGCAGCCTTCACCTGAGCATCTGAGATGTTTGGGAGGCAGCCCTCTGCCGGGATAGATACTTGCTCTTTTGGGGGGGAGGGGGTGGAGAAGTTTGCACTGAACCTGTCTGCCAGGATATTGGCGATGTCTGTGGGTTCAGTGTATTTTTTGTCATTTAGAATCAACTCAGAACAAGTCTGGGAGTTGCATCCCAGGTTTCTAACATAACTGAAAAAAGCCTTATGATTGTCTTTGGTGTCCTGTGCAATTTTTCTCTCGAAGCTGGCCTTGGAGGATTTTATGAGGGATCGTAATTTTTTGATAGTACTGATCAGAGATGCCTTCTCTATTAGGGATTTTGCTCTCTTTATTGAGTACGTTAGGTATACCATGTATACATATATTTTTTAGTATACATCACACACATAATATATTTTGTCTACATTATTTTTTAGTATATTTATATATACATTTATTCTATTTATATACTTTATATACTTTTCACAACATTATCATTCATAGGGGACTGTACAGGTATTGGTTTTTACTGATCTCAATGATCTTATAGCTATCAATATACTCATGGGCAATATAGATATTACAGTATTAAGTGATGGCTTAGTTTTTTCTACGAGTACTATTCATGAATTTTATTATGCAAGGCATTTAATTATGCAACGTATTATGTTATGTGATTATTTTATTTATTTTACTACATACGCTGATTTGATCAAGTTCGTTTATTAAATCTATGAACAATTTGCAGGTAATTGAAATATTTTACTCAGACACTTTTTATCTGTTATTTAAGATGTTTATGAATTCAATCTGAGGTGCAATAATGAATTTACTTTGTAATGTATGTAAGTTGGAATGGATTTTAGTTATGTATCTTTAAGACACGCTATGTCTTTTGGCGCCAAAAAGTTAATATAAACGTATTGAATGCTTCTATATGCAGTTCTGAAGAAGACCAAATTGAATTGGTTGAAAGCGCTAAGCTGCATCTAGCATTTTATTTTGTCCGTTGTGTTATATGACAGTTTTTTTCTGTTCTTGTGTTCAGTGGAAGTTTCAGTGTGTTCCGGTTGGCGTTATGTGGATTAAACCAGCTTTTTAAAAGTGGAGAGTTGTCTTTTGGAATTGTTCCGCTTATTGGTAGACACCGGATAGTTTCAAAGATTTGCAGTCTTTTGGAATTGTGTTTAGGATTTTGCTCTATCATGTAGCAGTTTCCTCCTTCTGTTGTACAGTTTATTTATGGCAGGGGTCCACCAGACTGGACGCCTGCCTTTGGATGATTGGGTCTCGGTTTTGTTTGGGATAGCATGATCCATGCATTCCTGGAGATGTCCGTAGAATGTGTTTATATAGGATTCTGCAGTTTGGGCCATAGTTTCCACTGTCCCTGGGGCCTTGAAGGATTCCACTTCGGTTTTGAGAAGTGAGAAGTTTGCTTTTGAGAAGTTTTTCACTGTGGTTTTCTGGGCTGGGGGTGGGGTCGGGATGTGGACATCCAGTGAAATTAATTTATGGTCTGATCTTACCAATGAGGGATATACTTCTGTTGTGGAGCATAGATTCCCCATGTTGGTAATGATCAGGTCTAGTATGTTGTCCCCTCTTGTGGGAGTGGTGACTAGTTGTTCCATAGCATTTGAGTTTATAATTTCCAGGAACCTTTGGGCTAAGGTGCTGGGGCTTGAGTAGTGCTCCCAGTCAATGTTTGGGTAGTTGAAGTCACCCAATACAATGGTGTTTGGAGAGATCTTCATGTTCTCCAATGTTTTCAGGAAAGCTGAGTGGGATTCCTGACTTTGAGAGGGTGGTCTGTAGGATGCTATAAACTGAAAAGCAGTCTTGCCCACTGTTAGTTGCACATGGATGGTCTTCGATACCGTGCAATGCCACTAACCTGGAGGTGTGGATATCCTTGATAAATATGGAAACTCCTCCTTTGTGGTTCGGTCCGGGTTTTGGGGCGAAAAGCATGATATGAGGTATAGCCTGGTAGTGCTGGGGTGCTCTCTGGAGCCTTGAACCAGGTTTCTGTCACTGCACAGATATCGATGTTCTCCATACTGAGGAGAGCTTGATGCGTGCATCTTGAGGTTAAGACTTCTGGCATTTAGCAGCATTACCCTTAGTTTCTTGTTCCTTGTGCTGTCTATGGGGGTGGGTTTGACTTTTGAGCCTTGCCTAAAAAAGGCACTATGGGGGTGGCAAGAGCCTTTGCCAATATCCGAAAGCCCAGTGGTGACAGGTGCAAGCCGTCCTAGCGAAGCAACGTGGCTTGTCGAGCATGTCATCCCAGGCTGACAGACACTGGATCCCCTTTGAATGACACCAAAATTTTAGCCAATTGTTAAAATCGATCATTTTGTCTTTGTACTGTGGCATCATTCTAGGTGAGGGTAAGATACTGCTCAAGGTCAGGGTCATACCAGCCTGGGCTACATGATCAGAGAGCTCCTCTATTTCTCTTTTCATGTAGTCCAGGGAGGTACGTCTCAGGTCATTCACACCAGTATGTACAATGACTGAGTCATATTTGTATTTGCTTTGGAGTGACCTGAATGCTTGCGTTATGTGGCGGATCTTAGCACCCGACAGGCAGCTCACCGTGACCTTCTCTTTATTCAGCCTGATGAGCGGAACGTCAGTGTGTCTGACAATAGAGTCACCTATAACAAGAGTATCAGGTGTGTTATTCAGCCTTAAGGGCTGTGGCTGCTTGGCACACTGACTTTGTGGGTTATGTGTTGTGTGTGTTTTGTTTTGAGGTAGCGTTTGCTTGGATGACTGCTTTGGAGGTCTCTGTTGCTTAGCTAGATTTTTATTTAGAGCCTCCGAGTATGTTTTTGTGTATTTATGTGTTTGGTTCGCTAATATGGTGGGACTATGTGATACTGGAATTGTGTTGTGTGAGGTTATCTTCTCCTCCTTACTGGTTACACCAGTTTTGAGATGAGAGAGCTCAGCCTCCAGTTTGGCTAAATAGTTGCATCTCTCACATATATTTGAACCTGTTTGGAGGAGGAGAGGGTTGTCCATGTACACGAGACAGTTGTAACATTGCCTCAAAATTCCCAGATTCACCAGCTGGACTGGAGAGGAAACCATTGACTGACCTTTGGACATGCTAGAGTAATATAGGGAAACTGAATTTAAGACGGACCAATAGAGGCCAGGGTAATCGTAGAGAATATAAGAGTTAAGTAGTGCTTATGGTTTAATAGTGCTAACTTGTAGGATTACTTAATTGGACCAGTGAAGGGCCTTAGAATGAGAATATGGTGTTAAATTGAGAGATAGAGCAGTTCAAAGGGAAAAAGTGAAGAGCAGACTTTGTGGAGCCAGGAATAGTTTAAACCCAATTAGGCGGCGCTGCCCGCTGTTGCCCTACACACAAAAATGCGCAAAACCACGCAAAAGAGGGTTTTAAGAGAGGAAGATGAAAGAGTTTTGGAATTGACCCAAAATGGCCAATAAAACTACAGTTTCAAGTCAGTAACAACTCCCACAGGAGCAGGCAGGCTGCTCAATGTTTTTCACTGCCACTGATCAACAGAGAGACTTCCCTTTAGCCCAAGCTAAAAATGGCCTCACAGAAACTTACAAACAGTTCAAGAACAGCAAGCCTGTAACTGAACTTTTTTAAATCTCTGAAAAGTGGGAAAAAAGCAAGATTTTTTTTGCTTTTTTGTTTTTTCAGAGATAGCAGAGGTTCACAAGTATCAACAAGTTATAACAGTGCAGTAAATGACCCCACACAAGAGTGCTAGGCCAAAGACAGATAAAATGCGGATCCACCCATACAGCCTATTGTGGCTGCACATGGTTCAGTAACAGAACCCTTTGCTAAATTTCTTCACCTTAAGTTGAAGAACCTTTTTGCCCCTTTCCTCACATATAATTAGGGATACATGGAACTTAGTTAACAAGTTAAGGGACATTTACTTTGGTGAATCTGTCATTTTTGTGGCACGTGACATCCAGAGTTTATTTATGGTTATCCCTCAGGATGTGGGTCTGGACTGGTTTGGCAATGTTGTGACAAGGTTTGGTAGCCTTGACACCAATGGGACACTGCTTATACTGGGCCTTATGAAACTGGTTTTCACAACAATTTTTTTTCCTTTGGGGGAGAATTTTTAAACAGATATCTGGTGTTGCAATGGGGGCTGCATGTGCCCCCATGCTTGCCAATGCAGTGTTACTATGGTGGGAGTTAGAGTTTGTATTCAAGTCTCCTCAGTTCAAGAACTGTAAAGGGCATTTTCATTACTTGGATGACTTGTTGATTATATGGGATGGCTCCATGGATGAGTTTTCAGAATTTCCGAATTTCATGCAGAATAGCACTACATTTCTTAAATTCACTTCCACCATTAACAAGGGCAAAATCCATTTTCTTGACATTGAAATTTCAAAATTACTGGGGGGGGGGGGGGTTGTATGACTCGAATATATCAGAAACCTACTTTTTGAAATGCGTTTCTTTCTTTTAGTAGTTGCCACCCTTTTCATTAGAAGAAAGGGATGGTCAAAAGTCAACTAATTAAAGTTTCAAGGTTGACATTAGCCGGAAAGATCTCCCTGGAACAATTCGAGGTACTGAAGCAGATGTTTTTAAATAGGGGTTACCCCCCACCTTTACTGTAGCAAATACACAGTGAAGTGTGGGCCCATAGAAGGGATAGGTACTATCCGATTATTATCTCTGGTCTCAAACAGATGACCAGTGTTGCCCAGGGGTGCAAAGAAACATCTATTTACAGCAACAACATGATTTTTCAAAATTCCTTGAACTCTGGAGATATCCAGAACATTATTCACAAGAACTGACATTTGTTATCAAGTAATGAGGACACTATTTTTTTTTTCTCCCCCAGGTATACATTTAAAAATAGAAGAAATATTAAATTACTGTTGGAGAAACAGTCTTTGTCATGGCTGGTCCACCTATCATGAGAAAATGTAGTAGATGTAACCAATGCTCATATATTTGCACCACCGTTGAAGGAGGTTGGTTAACTAAACTGAAGCAGGTTAAAAATGTGTGGTAGATTTAATTGTGGTTCTGAGGGAGTTGTATACATTGCACAATGTGATTCCTGTATGGCTTTTTACATAGGTAAAACAGTTAACTTTCTCAACAAAAGGATTTATCAGCAGCTGTACAGTGTTCGTAAGATCGACAATAAAAGTGCTTCGGCTAGGCAACTCTATTGGTTGCTCAGGGTTCAGACACTTTAAATTTTTTGTCTTGGAACAAATAAAACTTGCAGTGTTCCCTGGGGGCTGGATGAACTACTTACTCCAATGAGAAATGTTCTGGCAAATACATTTCAGTGCTACTAATTTTCCTGGTCTAAATGAAAACATTTCAATTACAAGTGAATTGAAAAGGAGAGCTAATATGTGTTGATTATTTTTATGATTTTTAGATGGGTTGGCTCTGTGTCTTTGTTTTTTAATTTGGTTCGGCACCTTTTATACTCTACTGTTTGGTGTATGTTTTTTCACATTGATTGATTGTGATTGGTTGGTTCATAGGGGGTGTGTAAGATCAGCTGTTTTTTGAGTATATAAGGAATTGAAAGTTTGCACTTGTGGTTCTGATTATGTCTAATAGAGACAAAAGTTCTTAACCCTGTGCTTCTAATTTTGTTACAGTACATTAAAGTATTGTTTGATTGAGATCTTTTTCTAACATCTTTTGGACGTTGTTTTTTATTAAGTCTGAGTATTTAATATACCTCTGCCTGAGCCCCTAGGCATTAGGTTTCTTTTATCCACAATTGTAACAAATTTACTTTTCCTTATGGTATAGTTTCAATGGCAAGGTGACTGTTTTTGGACACTAATAGTGTCGCACTTTTTTGACTTCAGAACTTGTAGTTGGGGTTTAACTTCTATAAACATATTCACTACAGATACTTTGGTTTCTTAACAAGGCCTCAGTCATTTATGTGGTCTGCCTGTTGTAAGTTCCTTTTTTCCATATTGCCTCAGTATATAATGTTTCACATATCTTTTCTATAACTTTAAAAGGTCCTTGTCAATTTGTGCAGAACACATTCTCAGTCATAGGCACCAATGCAGTTCTTTGTTTCCTACTTTGAAACCACTAAACAATGCATTTCAATTACTGCTTTTTGTTGTAATCTGTGTGTCCTTTCCACATGTTCTTTTACTATAGCAGCTACTGTTTTTAACCTCTCTTATGCCTCTGAAAAATTCTGTATCACTCTTTTAAAGAGGGATTTTCCTTTGCTATATTTAGCAAGTCTTGGGGATACTTGCTGTATAGCAGATACATTTAAGTGAATCTGGAAGGGGCTTAGCATACTTCCCTCACAGCAAGGAGGAGATAAAGGCACAGTTCGTCTCCATTTTTTCCATCTGATTCTAATGCTCTGAACATAACCTTTAAAGTTTTGTGAAAGTATTCGACTATTCCATCTGTTTACATATGGTACACAGATGTCTGAACACAAATGGAATGTCTCTGTCTTGAAATATTCTTATTGCAGAAATGAGTCTTACTAGTTCTGCAACTCTACCTGTAGGTCAGAAACATCAGGTTTACTTTCATCAGTAGCCTGTTGTGAAGTGGAAGGTATATCCTCTTCCACTAAATAGCCAAGAACAACTTTTTCCTCTTCATTTTACTTATCTTCTTAACAAGGTATTGCACCAAAGTAATGTTCTTCTGCCCAAAACAGTAGCAGCTTCTCTGTAGGCACTTCTACATTTGTTTTAGATACTCTATTCATGGCATCTTGCTTTTCTTTCTGTATGACTCTATGTGCTTGCAGAGAGAATCTTTGACTCTGCTCTAATTCTTTCTCTGCCCATTCAGTACGAGATTCATTCTTGCCTGTAGCAGTTATTTTCTTAGGGAGCTTACCCCTTACCATTTATTTCCTGGCTTCTCTAGCCATCTTACCTATGGGAGTCTTCTCTAAGAACAGTTCTGCCTAGACCCAAATCTTCCTTCTTGTCAAGATTTCTAATCCTATATTTATTTAAAAAAGTCTGTCAACATATCTGTTGTAAGTGTCCTCCTTCCTTGGCATTTTCCAAAGCTCTTTGAGTTGGGGAAATCTTAGTCACGTTTCACATCATGTTTTAAATTAGACACAAAAACAAAACCTAAAACTGTTTGCATTTCTACTTGGGTTATTAGGAACTCCCTGTTGTCCCCATATACAGACATTACTTTAGCTGTATGTTTACCAAAGATTAGTATTTATGCACATATTGTAATTCAATTAATTTAATCATAATCCCTGAGATTAAAATACCTTGGAAATCTTTTACTTCACTTAAAGTATTACATTTAATAAGTCTGGTTATAGCGTAATGACTAAAAGCAGATTCAAATGTTCTTGAAGCTACTAAAAATTCAGAATCTTCACACTGGTATAGATAAGACAGATATAGACTGTTTACCTTTACTATTATGTAGCAGCTATCTATTTTTTTCTTTTTTTCTAAACTACTAATTGTATTACAACTGTGGCAGCATTGCAATTAATACTAATTTGAGGCTATTCGCCCAATTATGTAATTATGTACTACTGAATGTCAGGTGTAATGATAGATTTGTGTACTTTATATATCTGTTTCTCTCTCTATTTATGTATAAATATATATAAATGTACACACACACACACACACACACACACACACACACACACACACACACACACACATTTTTGTTGTTGTTTTTAACTTGTACTTGTTAAAGAGAATTTTTTTCTCCAACTATCATAACTGTGCTGATCTGGACTGAGACTGAAATGGGTACATTTTGGATTAGTGCTCTACCATGGTTACCAAACTCAAAATAAAAATAAATACAATAAATGTACAGGGATGCTTTTTTGTTGTGTTGCTGTAGTTGTTGAAAAACAAAGCTTTGAAAAATGCCAGTGATCTTAAATAGTTCCATGCAAGTACTGACACAGAACCACTTGTATTATTATTTTTTTTTTTACAAATGATATGAAACATAGTAAATCTGGTGCTAAGTAAGGGTACCTAAACCAAGTTTTAAGTATAAGAAAGATATTTATATTTACAACACATTGCAAGCTTTCATCCCCTTACTGGAATCCTGAAACTCACATAACTGATCCCTGAGACACAAAAAGACTAAAAATACAAGCAAGAAAGAGCAAATATTGAATTCTGCTCCTCTCCATCAAACATGTTCCTTTGGAGTGACAAGTCCACTGTGTCTCATAATGTGGGGGGGAGGGGCTTGCCCCAAATCCCTTGTACTTATATATCAACTCCAAAATCATAATACCTCGGAGAAAATTGAATATCTTGAGAAATACATTTTTGAATTAGTGTATGTAAGTACTAATTTTCAACCATTTGCTCTCCACATTTCAGGACACAGTAATGCAGTGCCTCAGATTTTAAATTGCCAGTTAAGCATAAGTGTTTTCCTTTTTCACATGGCTACCTTCATCTAAATTCATGTTGAATAATTATTATAATTTTTATTTTAGGGTGTTATTTACACATGCCAAGAGCAGAGACATGTACTGTAAATGTGAATATAGGATCATAGGGTGATAGGAAGTTATTAAGCTAATGGCCCTAGGGCCCTTACAAGCCTAGGCAAGTATTACCCTTATTTCTACCTGTCCATGAGGGACACAGGTGGAACCCCTAGGGTGAATTTAGGGTTACCCATCCAATTATCCAGATTGTGTTTGAAGAGGGCCAATGAGGTTCTCTGTTTGATATGGAGTGGGAGTCTGTTCCAAAGGTGTGGTAACCTCTGGGAGACACATCTCTCTCTCCAGCAGGTTCTATTAATATCACATACCAGGTTAAGGTCTTTAGAGTGAGTAACCCATGGACCATTTAACTTGTGGATATGCAGCATTTTCAATAAAGCAGAGATTGCCTAATATGCAAGGCAGAGATTTACTCTGACTAGTCTGTATGAAATAGAATAAAGTGACAGTGATTTCAGACAATCCACATAGGACAAATGCTGAAGATCTTGAATTTTCCTTGTGAGGAACCTTTGTGGTCACTCCAATTACTGCAGATGCTTGGAAAGGTAAGTACATACCAAATGGGATGTTGCACTCGGTTGTTGTCCTGATGTGAGAAGAGTACAGGGAGGTTATAACTTCTTTTTTTTTTTTTCTGGAGACAATGCTGTTACTTATGAGATTAGCAATACAGAATGCCCTTCTTCCCACTGTGGCAACATGGTGATCAAAGGTAAGGTTGCTGTCAACCTGTGTGCCCATGTGTCTCACCACAGAGTGTGTACTTAGGGTGTTGCTGTTGATGTAGTAGTTAGCAGGAACATCATTGTTACCGAAAGGGATAATAATAAATTGTTTTGCATTGAGTTTAAGGTCATGACTTTGGCACCAGTCATTTGTTTGTGTAAGACCCTCTTGTAGGATGTTGACATCATTTGGAGATTCAATGACCGGTCCAAGTTTGCAGTCATGAGAAAATTTTGTCAGCCAAAGATCTTTAGGCTTTTGCTTGTATTTTAGAAAAATAGATTCCAAACAGTAGACCTCCCAGGACTGATCCCTGTGGAACACCATTCGTTACAGGTCTGGTGTTGGAGGTGGATCCCCAATTTTGACTATATGTGTTCTATCATTGAGCCAGTTAGCAACCCATCTAATGATATAAGGGTTGATACCTAGCTGGGTGAGTTTGTCAATTATGCCTGAGTGGGGGATAGTGTCAAAAGCCTTAGCTAAGTCTACATAATTTCCTTTCATCCAGGAACTTTGTGACTGTCTTGAAGAAGTCCACCAGGTTTAACAGGCATGATCTCCCTTTGGCCAATCCAAACTGAGTAGGGTCAAGTGTTTGGAGATTACTTATATCTTAGTTAGTAAGGTCTATGATGAGTCGGTCCATGGCCTTGCAGATACGGCTAGTCAGTGTAATAGGTCTATAGTTCCCAGGGTCAGTGGAAGTACAACCTTTGTGCAAGGGAATAACAGTGGCTGTTTTCCATTCCACCGGGATGAAGCTGGGGCTTAAACTATGATTGAAAAAAGTACCCAATGGTGTTTCTAATTCTTGTTGGAGACCATGTAGGACACAACCCGAGATGTTATCAGGCCCCATTGATGCTGTGTTTTTGGCTTAGAGAGGTCATTTACGACCTGCTCTTTAGAGATACAACATAGGGGACAGGTGGTAAGGATGCCATGGGGGTATGTGTAGCAGGGGAAGGGAAGTGAAGTTTTCACAGAACCTACTGGCCAACAGGTTAGCTATGTCCTCAGGCTCATTATATGTGGTATCATTAACTATCAGTTTGGCAGAAATCTGGGCCTTTCCTTTTAGGTTATGGATGTAACTAAAGAACATGTTGTGGTTGTCCTTAGTTGAGGAAGCGAATTTGGATTTATAGTTTGCTTGGAGGACTTCAAAGAAGTCTTATTTGCTTGTTTAAGCTGAGAAGGGGTGTTTACAGTTTAGGGCTCACTCCCTCTTAATCTTAGACAGCAATTTCTTCCTCTTATTGTAAAGCCTGTTAATAGCAGTTGTCCATCAGGCAGGTTTGCTCTTCCTTGAGGAGCTTATTTTGGTCCTATCAGGTATGGTCAAGTCAATGCAGTTATACAGGTGTTTGTATAAAGCATTGATATAGAACTTAGCACAGTTGCCAGTTTCATCTGAGGGGAGAGGTGCAGTGAATCTATTTATACCATCCGGTAAGAGGTTATAATCTGCTCAGGAGAGGTTTTTTAGTTTAGTTGCTGCTGGGAGGGGGGGGGTCAGGTGTGATAATTACTTTAAATGAGACTGATTTTTGCTCAGATCTCACCAGGGAAGGCCTCACAGTAGGGATGCTACATTGGTCCTTTATACTGGTAAGCACCAGATCTAGGATGTTGGCACCTCTTGTGTGGGTGTCAACCAGCTGGTCCAGGGCACCTTTGGGCAAGTGAGTTTGAGCAAAAGTGATTTACCCAGTCAGTGGATGGGTAGTTAAAGCCTCCCAAAGCTATGGTGTTCAGATGTATCTTGATAGACTCATGTAGATCCAAATTGGCAGAGTGGGTATCCTGATTCATGGGGGGGGGTCCTGTAGCTGGCAGTGACTTGAATAGATGTCCTACCAACAGTTAATTTCATCTGAAGTATCTCCAGGGAATCACATTGTTTAACCAATCTGGATGTGTATTTATCTCTAACAAATATTAATACACCACCTCCTTAAGTTTTCACACCTTCAATTTGTGGTCTGAATGTGGGTAAGGGGATGTAACCAGGTGTGGCTGGGGTGCTCTCCATACCCTTGAACAAGGTCTCTGTGCCTGCAGAAATGTCTACTTCTTCCAAGGTGAGGACTGCTTCCAGTGGGTGCAATTTCAAGTTAAGACTCCTAGCATTTAGTGGCATAACCTTGAGGTTGTTTTGAAATGGAGTTTTTACATTGGGAATTTTGTCCTTAAGACACTACTTAAAAAAGGCTCTATGAGGGTGGAAAGAGCCTTAGCCAGGAGCCAAAATTCCTGGTGTGACAGATGAAGACCATCTCTGGCAAAGCATCAAGCTCTGTCGAACATGTCATCCCAGGCTGACAGATACTGGATCCCCATAGAATGATACCAGAAACTAAGCCAATTATTGAAGTCAATCATTTTCTGTTTGTATTGAGGCATCATTTTAGGTGAAGGTAAAATGTTGCTTAAGGCTAGGGATATACCTGCATGAGACACATAATCCAATAACTCAGTCATGTCTGTCTTTATATAGTCCATAGAGTTATGACTCAAGTCATTTACACCAACATGGACTATGAAGGAGTCGTAACAATATCTGCTGTTGAGAGACTTGAGTGCATGTGTAATATGGTGGATCCTGGCACCTGACAGAGAGCTGACTGTGACCTTTTCTTTATCCAGCCTGGTGAGAAGGACTTATGTGTGCATCATGATGGAATCAACTATGGCTAATATGTTTGTTTTTGTGTTTTGCCTTAAGGACTTGACAGGTGAGACACTGGTGGGTGAGCTATTATGTATATTGTGTACTGCAGATGAAGTATTATGTGTAGAATGCTTGTGCTTAGGAGGTTTCTGGTGTTTTGTTATGTTTCTGGTGAGGACATCTGCATATGTAGGTATGTGTGATGCGGGTTTGAGTGGAGTAGGAGGTGAGGTGTGCATGCTGAAAATCCACTCATTGTTATTTGTACTGACTGGTGTGTGAGAGAGCATGGATTCAAGGTTCTTATTATAATTGCATCTGTCACATGTTGAGTTTGTGCGGACTAGGAATAGAGGGTCTTCAGTGAATAAGGCAATTGCTACATTGCCTCAAGATGCCATGCCGACCAAACTGGTGGGAGAAACTGGGAAATTGTCCCTCCATAGTGTTAGGTAAATTTATATGGTCAGAAAAATAGGTCACACTTAGGAATGGCTAGTGGGTGAGAGGTGTGATGGTACCTCTGAGGATAGGCTTAGTATTCCACCTGACAGTAGAGCAGGGCCACAAAAATCCTCAGGAGAACCACAATCAAAGCGGTAAGGTAAAATTTAACAAGCAAAACGTCTGTGTCTATAACCACCAGTGGTAACCACCATTACGCAGCAGTGCATGTTGGTGCACTGTACACAAGCAAGAGCAAATGTGGGGCTTAAATAAAACAATAAATAACCCTTTTAACTGAAACTAGCCAGTAAGGACAATATGATGTGTACTGATAATATATGATGTGTACTGACACAATATGATGTGCACTGATACAATATGATGTGTAGTGACACAATATGATGTGTACTGATACAATATTATGTGTACTGTGTCTAATAACTTGATCATAAAATAGACATATAAAATTTAATTTTTACAGGTATTCTTGAAGGGAAACTGCATCCCCAAACTTATGTATATGACTTATAAGTCACTCATGAGTGCTATACCTTTTAGAATCTGTGAACAACTTGCAGTTAGAATGTAGACTTTAGTATTATGGAGCAAAGCCTCTAATCTCAGGGGTACAGATTGCATAACCATGTCACCTACAGTAATGCTGTTTTAATGTTTCAGTCTTGGTTTAATTTTTCCAAGTCTTTTGGATTTCTAATATCATGACACGAATGGATCCCATTCCTAAGTCAAAGTATGATTAACGTTTGTTAAATTAGTATTGTTTCAGTCTTTGATGTTAGTCAAAAGTGCTTTGCAGCACCCACAGTGTGGCCAGAAATGATGTCTTCTGCAGTTCATATGGAGTTACAAGTATTGGCAGCATATGTAAATATGACTAAATTCTTTTTATGAGACCCATTGCTCCTACTACTATCTGGGTATCCTTCTTCTACATTGCCTTCATTTCTGTCTGCAAATCCTGGTATTTTATGACTTTGCATCTCTCTGTACATAAGACACTGTAATCATGGAGTGTAGCAATTTCAGTGACTGATGCTACGTTTCTCTTCTTTTTAAGGACTCCTATATTGGGTATTCTCACATCTATATTTTGAAATGCTGATAATGGGTGATCCCATATCATATAAACTTCATCATTCTATATAATTCTTTATGGCTTATGTTTCCAATGTTTCTCAGCTACTTCAGTAGTATAATGTTTGCATAATCCCCATTGCACCAGTCTTGCCACATTATTATGCCTTTCAGTATACAGGCCTTTTACCATTGATGTACTATACCCAGCAAGAAGATGTGCGACTGTTTCCAATTCTGTTTGACAAGGTCTGCATTTGTCTGTTTCCCCCACATGTTCAATGGAGTTTCCAAACTAACATGTATGTAGTCCACTATCCTGGGTCGCCAATGTTAACCTTTCATCTTTTGGTTTAAATGCACCTCTCCTTAACCATTCCTGCATCAGATCCTGATTGACATGTTCCATTTTTCTGTACTTTCAATCATATTTATGCCTTTTTAACATTTCTTGCCTTCTCGTCTGATACTTCTCCCTCTATTCTTTCTTTTGTTTTTTTGGCACATTCAGTTGTTGCCTAATTATTGTCTACTTCTGGTTTGGTTTCCATTCCTGCTTGACACCAATATTCTTCTGCTAGACTGAGCAGAGTAGTCATCTTAGATTTGTTCTCTTAATCCCTTCACTATCTTTGGATCTGATGAGGTCAGCATATATGTATGCAGTCCTATGATTGCAGATCTATAGATATAATCAGTTTTAAGGAGGACCATACCTCCTTCAGAACAAGGGATATATAATCTTGGCATACGCTGATTTTTATATATCATTTGATAAGTGTGAACAATTTTCCCATTTTCCTGTCCAACTAATCCAATACCATTTGTGGCCAGTCAATCAACCCAAGACTGTAAGTTAGGACAGGAAGAGCAAATTGGTTTATAGCTTGGACTTCTAAAATTACTGAGTTTTATTCAGATTTGATGAAAACTAGCAGTATAAAATGTAATTTTTACAGGTATTTTTGAAGAGAAACTAGATCCCCAGATTTATGTTTATAACTTATATGTTACTCATGAGTTCTGTTCTTTTTAAAATCTGTAAATAACTTAAAGTTAGAATGTATAACTTTAGTAGTGTGGAGGCAAAGCCTCTAAACTCAGGGGTACAGTGGGTACAACCATGTCACCCACAATAATGCTGCTTTAATGTTTCCCAGTTTCATATTTGTTTTGTTAGGCTATATTTTTAGTTTTCAGATTACTTCAACATTCACAGATACATGATTGTAGTTTTGTGAATTCATTAGATGGGATTCATATTTACAGAATGTGTCCCTAAAAAGACATTTTTGAATGCAAAGCTTCTAGTTTTTGAATGAAAAACTTTTTGTTCAGTGCCCGTACTCCATGTTATAACAGTTTAAACTGTACACTGCAAATCAGAGACGAAGGTTACATATCTCATGTCAGTCCAAAAGGCACTAAATTCCCTACTTATACTGCCAAGGCCTTAGTCACAAATACAAGGTCAAATTTTTACTTTACACTTTTACTGCCATTTGAAGAAAAGGGAGTTGCTCACTAATATGTGTTTTATTAATTTATTTTTTTAATGAGTCAGACCAGTGGATAGTCTAATAGGATGACATTAAAGCTGCATAGACTGTAGACATCACAAGATATAGACACCATCAAAATGGATGGTGACAGGATCAGGTAGATGAATTAAAGACTGTGTGGGGTGCACGTAAAAAATATATATTTTTGTTTTTATTTTTTTATTTACATTTCGAAGTTTCAAAAGTTCAATCTTATGGTCTCGACCATAAGAAATTTGAACTTTTGAAACTTCGAAATTTAGATGTAGACCTATATATTTATATATATATATATATATATATATATATATATATATATATATATATATATATATGTATAGATAAATATTGATGCGCACACACACACACACACACACACACACATATATATATATATATATATATATATATATATATAGAGACTGAAAAGAGAAATACAGAGGCAGAGAGAGAAAGAGCAAGATGACGACATTAAAATGACTTACCAGTGTTTAACAGCAAATGCTTTTATTTCAATGATACACAAATCAGAGCTGTGACATTTGTATTCAAGAATGTAAAACTGTCAGAAACAAAATATATCATTGTAGTTACAACTTTAACAGTAAATAGTAATAACTGCTGGTTCAAGATCAGTATGCAGATTCAATAAAGCATACATGGTGTGCTAAAACTGTGTGCATCATGACATGACACACACATGGTATCATGCAGGTTTGTATTCAGTAAGCAGATCTACACACCATGTAGAGCAGCACAAACACAGTAAGCATTGTGGCATGCTAACTACAGGATAAGCACCTGATCTGTATGCTAATCAACCAATCCAAGATGGAGGAGCTATTTAACTAGCTATAAAGCAATTGTGTACACTCAGTGCAAGTTTTGGCCTTGAATTCCAAAACCTATTGGAATACAGCCACAGAAACCAGTCTACACAGAAAAAAATGTTAGGGGCTGTTGCTCTTCTGCATGTGTATGTACAACAAGTTTAAGTCTATGTTGCTGCTAACATATCTTGGCCAAGAAGAAAGGTATCTGGACCCTGTTTAACTTTTCATAGTCTGCATGAGGTGGAAATTGTAGAGCACTACAGGATGGATAGAAACACAATACAGAAACTCTGCAATCTCTGTCATCCTCTATTGAGAGCAATGACAGACTGAGGGGAGCCAATACCTATGGAAATTAAGGTATGTGTAGCACTTAGAATATTAGCTACACTAACCTTCTAGAGACCAATAGGTGCTACGCTGGGGATCTCACAGGCTTCAGCATCTAGGATCATCCATCAATTCCTGAATGCTATACTACAACATGCCAGTGACTACATACATTTCCCCATGACTCTACCATATAGCACACTTCCTTGATGCCCTGGGTGCCATAGACTGCATGTGCATTGAAATCAAAGCACAACCCGAGGAACAGGGAAGGCTGTACATAAACAGAAAGGACTTCTACTCCATTAACTGTCAGGTCATGTGTAACGCTAAAGGAATCATCCTGAATATGTGCGCTGGCAACCCTGAAAGTTACCATGACTCTCATATTTGGCACAACTCTAACATCTATCAGAAGTTTTCTAGGGGGGATATCCCACAAGGTGATTTCCTGTGTGATGCAGAGTATGCACTCGAATCGTGGCTGATGACAACCATCAGAAATGAACACACACCCACTAAAGAATGCTATAATGAGGCACACACTCATACAAGAGATATCATAGAGCATATGTTTGGGCTGTTGAAGTCATGGTTCCAGTGCATAGAGACATCAGGGGAAGCCCTGCAGTACTATCTCCATACCTGTGCTGAAATGTTCACTGTCTGTGCCATCCTTCACAGTATTATCCTGGGAAAACAGCTTCAACAGGAAAACCAAGGGGAAGGGGCACACATCCCACCAGCACTGCCAAGGTCACCACAGCAACAAACAGGTGAGAAGTCAGAGGGTGAACCACCAGCCATTGTGGGTGTAGGTGGACATAGGTGTGCTCAACATGGCCTAGTCCTGGCCAAGAGGCAGTAACTAGCACACATACTGACCACCTAAGGGGGTACAGCTTTCATCATATACACATACATACAGTAACATTGATGCCAGGCAATGCTCGCAACCTTTACTTGTCCATGTAATGGCTGTGTACTGCTAGCATCACACAGAGTCATCCCTGAATTAAAACACGGGTAACTGCAGGACTATCAAGGTAAGTGTTGAACATGAATTAGGAAAATAAATAGCTAATAATGCAAATGAATGGCAAGTCCTTGCAAACTGTTACTTGCTAATGTATATAAGAAGAAGATGGATGAGTTTTACAGCAATGATATCAATATGTGACAGCACTGACTTATGTCAATAGATGTGTTCTCTGTCAACTAATAGGCCTCATGTATCAAGATACACACAGTACAAAAACCTGTAAGGAAACAGTACAATTTTCAAAAGAACATCATAAACACATATATACTACTCAGTCAGCTCTGCACCCTGGGCATCAGACAAAAGACGTATGTATCCCTGAATCTAAAAGATAGAATTGAGGATATGGCACAGTTATCATCATTTGCACAGGGTGTTTTTTTTTTGGGTGGGGGGCAGCAGGCCAAGGCCTACACAAAAGGTAGTGAATGCATGTGAGTAAGAAAGACAGGCAGGCGGAAATGTAGATAAATTATCAAATTGCCACTGAGACAGAATGAACTGTAAGCCTCATGAATGATGCATGTACCTGTTATGAGTGAGTGTGTGTGTCTTTATGGGCACTCAAGATGAAATATGTGTGTAAGTGTGTGCAAGAACATAGCCAAGCTCTGTGTTAGCTCTACATCCTGGCATATCAGACAGGTGTGAGCCATGCATGGTAGATGTAACAGTTCAACACTGTTGCCTCCAAATGCAAGAACTAGCTCTGCCAGAAGTTTTTCTGGAATGTTAATGCCCATCGTCAGATGTGCTGATGCTACCTGAACATGACTGATATCTACTGGATGAGCTCTCCTTATGAGTATGCACAGGAACATGACCCCATTGCCTACCATGTCTGAGTGTGGACACCTCAATCACTGACGGAGCAGTGGAAGTAGTGCCACTAAGGGAGCATGATCAAGCACAGACATATTGGCTAACATCAGATGATAAGCTGACCTATGTACATGTGGATGCCCCCTCCAGCAGACATTCCATCAATAGACACTGCCTATGTCATCATGCTATTCAGCTGATCCACTGACTCAGCCACACAGCAGAGGTAGTTACACACATCAGCCTGTGGTACCTTTTCAATCCCAATCAACTTGTAAGGGGGTCTAGTGAAACATGCTTTCACCTCCATGATAGCCCTAAACATACGTCAAGTGGCACATAATGACACACCAAGATCAGGAGGAAGGTGGAAAGCAGGTCTCCTACAAGCAGCTATAAAACCCTCCTGCGTGGCACCTTGTCCCCACTATGACTATGTCCAGTCAACGAACACTTTAGCCACAGTAACCACACATCCCTGATCAAGTGTGTCACCCTCCACCTGTCCAGTATCTAAGGGCTGAGTGGAATAGGTATGCATAGGCCTACTGACTGTGTCTGAGGGAAATACAGGGGATGGCTGAAAGCCAATATCAGTGTCAGATTCAACCTCTGCACCCCCTAACTGTGCCTCTGTCTGGACAATATCATCATCAGAGCCTACCAATACTCTGACATCAAATAATAAGAATACTACACTTCCACTATCAGGATCACCTGTGTTAATAAGCAACAAACGCACAAACAAAATTAATACTATACTAAATATGTAAAACAATTTATCTGATACAAACTAACACTAATCACACTATCTCAGATGGTACAACAATACACACGCTCATTACACTCACCTCACACATACAGATAAATAGATATATCTGACAAATGGTCATCAATAATCAAAAAAAAAATTTGGCTTACCACATGCAGATGACTCCAGACTTGGTAAGAAGGATGGTCCTGGAAGAAATGAATTAAGGTAAGGACACAAATTAAACATCCCAATTGCAATAACATGGGGACAGTGAACATGCAATGTTGCCTATATGTCCATTAAGAATAGTTTTAACCAAAATCTAGCTGACACATCCACCCACAGCCCATGTGTAATGTATTAATTTATCAATAGGCTCATAAAAAAAAAATTCATAGCAAGTATTATTTAAATTTTTCTATATTTTACTATACAAGCAAATCTTAAAACTTGTCATATGTAAGCTTACCTAGAACCTCCACCTGGCACATACTTGTTCTCCCAGACACATCACCACTGACATCAATCACATGTTGGTGTGCAGTTACCATGGAGCTCTCTAGATCAGACGCTCTTCATTTGGTATCAGTGGTGACGCAGTAGCAGGTCCCTGCCCTGTAGCCAGCTGTTCATGTTCGACTACAGCTGCCCTTCTCCAAGCAGATGAAATCATATCAGTGGCCGTATGATGTGCCAGATAATAAGTCCTGGTGTGACACCCCCCCCATTGACTATCTGTTTCCAAATCGACATCTCAAGCATAATGGCACTGTGACACATTAACACCTGCACTATTACATAATGTTCAAAGTCAGTGAAAGGATATTTACGTGGATTTGTACACTTGGGCAACATAATCCCATGTGACATAAAACTGAGAAGGATATAACACAAAAATATCACATAAGTAAATTCTTGCTTATATAGACATATATTTCAGCATAAAGCACTGGAGAAACACATGTCAGTTATTAAAATTGAAGGTTATGTGGTTGTACCACATCACACTCACATACAAACCAAAGTTTGGTCCAAAACAAGGAATACTACTTTAGTAATATATTATTTCCCACTGAAATGACATGATGACTTCACAGGTTTCAAGACAAAAACCTCCTGAAACACAACTTTTGTTATGGCGACACACTAATGGTAGTTGGCCCAACCACCCCCAAAAGAACAAGCAAATGAAAGCTTGAATGAACCAAGGAATATCACATTCAATTGCAATGATGACCCACCACTGAATGAGTAATCAAGGAGCCTCAATCTTCACCACTGGCAATATCGGGGGGTAGTCACATGTTTATTGGTGACAATGGTGGGATCATCACATTATTGGTGGCAGTGGAAACTACCTTATAGTCTTGGCAAAAGGGGGCATAGCTAGTAAACCTGTGCTATCCAATAGCATTGAAGAGACTGAATTCCTTTGGTTGCCAGAACATATTCAGTCCCTTCAATGCTATTGGATAGCTATAGGACAAGAAAATTGTAGATTGGATATTTGAAGGCATATATATGATTGGCTATAACAAGAAGCAGGATTTATGCTGTATGCACATCATTAACTTTGTTGATATTGGATAGTTCTGCCACTAGGATACCAGATATTTGATACCTTGAGATACAATAATGATTGACTCACAGCAAGATACAGGAAATATGATGTATGCAAACTAATGAGTTTCATTGGTTATGACTATGTGTCTGGAACATTGATTGGTTTATTCTGTCTTTAAATTCAGTGTGAGCACAGCTAAGACATATGATCTAATGAAGGCTAGTAAGCCGAAAGCGCTTATCAGGGAATGTTACTGTGCTCCTGTTTTTGTTGTTTTTACTGAAGATTAAAGTTTGTTTTTAACATTTTTACAGCTGTGGTGGAACTGAGGATTTTTTTCCTACTACATTTCTACATTTATGCTCGGAGCCTTCAGCAATACAGCTACGCTTTCTTCATCATGACAAGGAAAAACAGGTCAGATTAGGTACCGTGGACCCCACCTTGTGAGGATGTATTCCAGAAGCTTAAAGGAGCTTTGGGAGGACCCCCTGTTTTATCCAGTCCAGATTACAGCAAAGAATTTGTTGTGCAGGTGCATGCTTCAAACCATGGATTGGGGGTTGTACTCAGCCAGGTTTCCTCAGAGGGTGAAGTGCACCCAGTGGTATATCTCAACTGTAGGCTCCAACCCAGGGAGGAATGCTATGCAGCTGTAGAAAAGGAATGTCTAGCCATAGTGTGGGCATTGCAGAAACTTCAGCCTTAACTGTATGGAAGGAAATTCCTTAATATGGCTAAATCAAGCAGCCAGCAAAATGCCAAGTTACTAAGGTATAACCTAGGGTTGCAACCATATGATATGGCAGAGCAGCACTGCAATGGGGACAGTAATGCCAATACAGATGGCTCTCAAGAGAGAGGATGGGGTAGTGTATCCCCAAGATAGGCTCGTCCCTCTCAAGCAACATTTCTCAATGGTCAAGTGAAAAACTAGCTTGAGTCTTCGGGGAGGGGGGAGTATGACAAAGGGAGATACTGTCAGCACAGCTATCTGGACTTTTGTAAATAACTATATGTCATTTGTGAATATCAATATGATCTATATAAGGTGCTTGTGGTATAAATGTATTAGAACTGTATGTCATGTGTATATCAAATTGGTCTATACAGACGTGTGTTAAAAAGGTATTTTATAAAGTGCTTGTGCTTAAACTGTAACCACAGTGTGCCCTACTGGAGTAGAACAGAAATGTACATGCACTATTGTAATTGATTAAATACATACATTTTAACAGTGGAAGTTGGAATACAAGTGGTTAACTTCAGAAAAATAGTTGAAATTACATTTTTTTATAGGCCAGGCCAGAGACATAATGTCTGTGCTAAGAAGCTTTCTGTATTGTCTTCAGAGTGAACTAATTACTACCTCTGAAAGTATGAAGGAATGCAATTGTTTTATGACTTCTAGCATTTGCCAAACATCTGAGGTCTATGTATTTTCACAGGTAGATGCTAAATACTGCCAGCTTCTAGCAGTGGGGGTTACATGTGGGATAGAGTCAGATGACAAGAAGTGATGTTATTCTGAAAACTATCCCAGCAGTAATATTTGAGATATTTCTTAGAGAGACCGTGCATTCTGTATTCTGTCTTGGCCCTGACAGTAACCATAGGTTCATAGGTTAGTACTAAGCTAACTGCCCTTATGAGCCATTTTAAGCCTAGTCAATTATCCCTTGTGAGACTCAAACCCTGCACCTTGTGCTTGTAAGACAAATACCTTAACCATTAGGCCACTCTCCCAACCCATTCACCACATCTGCTTTGATCTAATGAAGTAAGTTTCTAGGGAACAATATAATTCTCTTGGCTATAGTCAGGAATATAGCAAAGCTTAGTTTAGATATTTTTCTTTATTTATTTGAGACAGTCCTGCAATGTTGTTTTAAATATTTCCTGTGACTTTGAACTCTGATGTGACTGAGTATATACTGAGTATTTTCTTGTTATTTTATTATTTGTTATTAAATATATTTAAACCTTTCATTGTGGCTGATCTGTCCAGAGATATTCAAGTTTTGAAAGTACTTGCATATTTATTTGGTGACACTGTGTGGGCTACTCCTAATAACCATGCTCTTAGTCAAACTACCATTTGTATTAATATTACACAGCAAGAGTGGACAGCCTTTGTTAAGGGCCATAAAGTAGCTGATAAGGATTTGTCTGGTGACAATGATAATAACTACTTTATAGTCTGCACAAAAGGGGGCATATCTAGTAAACCTGTGCTAGGCTTTTCCAGGTGTATGCATGTGTGTCTGTGTGTGTGTGTGTGTGTGTGTGTGTGTGTGTGTGCGTGTGTGTGTGTGTGTGTTTTTGTGTGTGTGTGTGTGTGTGTGTGTGTGTGTGTGTGTGTGTGTGTGTGTGTGTGTGTGTGTGTGTGTGTGTGTGTGTGTGTGTGTCTAAATCAAACCTCAAAGAGTGCAATTGTCAGCTACTTGGGCAGGGACACAAAGCACTGGTTGGACAGAGAGGGTACTGGAGGTCTTGGCATGGCCACTCAGGTGAGATCTCAACTGTATAATTGTGCCAGTGGGGAGTCTTATTGGGGATCTGGAGAAAGAGGGAGAAACCCCCCAGACTGACTGTAGTCTCTTTGTGTTCTTAATGGAAAATGCACTTGATCCAGAGAGCTGCATCTGGAAATACTGTGTGTGTACTTGTTATCCTCCCAATGTACATCATCCACTGGTCCCAGTGGTGAGGACTGAGGGTCCTTGATTATTGACCCACTGGTTAGTTGTTACATATGCTGTTGACACTATTCTCACAATGTGTGCACATTTACAACAGAAAAGTCAATTTTATATGACTGCCAGTCACCACTCACTGTGCTCACCACTACTGGAGGTATCTCTGGGCCTCTTAGAAGCATTACACCCTGTGTCTTTGACATAGTACTTTACATTTCCCTGATATAACATAGACGATTGTAAGATGACAAATTTAACAATAATGCTTGAAATGAAAGTTAATAAGCTGTTTATCTGAGAAATATAAATGCCTGCCAAAAATGCCTGTGTATATAGATAAAGGTTTATTTTCTACTGTATATATATATATATATATATATATATATATATATATATATATATAAAATTTGCTTTGTAACATGTTACAAAATCTAGAATGCACTTGAAAAATGCAATTATACCTTAGCAAGATTAAAAGTCTTTTCTGCAGACAAATTAAAAGGAATAGCAATCTTCTGTTTTCTCCAAATACACAACTCCTCACCTTCAAGTTCCCTAGCTACGTTACCTTTTTATAGTGTAAATTCAAGACTCTGAGCATAGACAAGATGCTAATGAGTTGTGTACTTATTAGAATTGCTGAATTCCCAACTTTTAACTTTGTGTAGCAGAGGTAAATATAATGTAGGCCTTATCTCACTGTTAGCTGCTAATGTATTGCAACTATGAATGATTAGTGGGAGGGAGAAGGAAGACAAAACAGCAAGTCACACTCCCCTGCAGTGGGTGTGTCATCCAGGATACAATTACAAAATGAAGAAGTAACTTTAACAAGCTTTAAAATGGAACTAAGCAGCACATATTTCTCATTTTTGTTCACTAATAGCCAAACTATCCTGTCTTTGCTGAAAATTTATTTTCACTGTCATGTATTTTTATCATAAATTTAAAGAACAATGATAGAAAATGCCTATAAACTGCATATCTGAGAGTTTAACAGATACTCAGTTGCATACCGTCTACTTCGAGGCGATCTATGCCTGACATACAAAGCTATGTCAAATCCAGAATTAATGGACATGCTCCACCTCAGTAAATCTAAAACTTGAACCTCAGCACAGAAATAAATAGAACTTGCTGGAGGGACAGGTTCAAGAGGCTCCCTTCACTCTGGAATAGAATTCCAGTTCATGTGAGGCAGAGCACCTCACTGAATCTCTTCAAGAAGAATCTCGATAGGTGGATGGGGACAGAGGCACAGTAATCTAAACCTAAATCTAGTATGAACCTATGAACCTATGAACCTATAAGAGAAAAATTAACACAATACAAAGAGAAGACAGAGCTGCATTGGTGCAGACCTAGTCATAAATGGTTGTGTGATCACTCATTGCTCTAAATATGTAAGCCACAGATGTACAAACAAATGAGAGGGTACAAGTCTTTATGTCTAGGTAATAATGTGGATGAAATGGAAATTGCTTGCATGCACATGATTTGATTTCCTACTGCAAAGGTGTTTCTGTAGCAAAGTGAGATGGCACTCCTAGTGTGTCTTATAGTTTTATTAGTATGATACTTCAAATTCTGAGTTGTGTAAAAATCTGTAGGGTGTGTTAAAATGTATTTTCTGATGTTGTTTTACTTTTTTTAAATATCAATATCTGTGACTGTCGTGGTTTAGTGCAAATACAGTTAAAAGGATTAATATTTTAAAATTAATGGAAGTTGCTTCTATGATAAGGACATCATAAATAAGAGCTGCGAATCAACTGTGAAAGTAGCAAACCTGGTAAGCACAATGAAGCACACAGTACATAGGATATGTGGATCATAGCAGGTTACAAGGCTAATGGCTCAAATGCCCTTACAAGCCTAACCAAGTTCTTACCCTTATTTCCATGATCAGAAACTATTGCCCATCTCCAAGAGGGACACAGGTGGAACCCCCAGGGTGAATGTATGGTCACCCATCCAATCATTCAGATTGCATTTAAAGAGGGTTGATGAGGTGCTCTGTTTGACATGAAGTGGGAATCTGTTCCAAAGGTGTGGTAACCTCTGGGTGACAAATCTGTCCCTCCAGCAGGTTTTATTAATGTCAAATACCAGGTTAAGGTCTTTAGAGTGAGTAACCCGTGTACCATATAACTTTCAGATATGAAGCATTTCCAGTAACACAGGGTCAGAGATTGCCTTATACGCATGGCAGAGATCACTGCTTAGTAGTCTGAATGAAACAGAATAAAGGGATAGTGATTTCAGACCATCCTCATAGGACAGATGATGAAGACCTTGAATTTTCCTTGTGAGGGGCCTTTGTGATTTCTCCAATTGCTGCAGGTGCTTAGAAAGGTACATAGCAAAATGGCCATTGTACTCAATTATTGGCCTGATAAGGGAAGAGTACAGGGAGGTTATAATTTTTTTTTTTTTTAAGGAGGCAATGCCCTTACTTATGAGATGAGCAATATAGAATGCCCTTCTTACCACTGTGGAGACATGGTCGTCAAAGGTAAGGTTGCTGTCAACTTGTGTGCCCAGATGTCTCACCACTGAGTACATATTTAAGGTGTTGCTATCGATGTGGTAGTTAGCAGGAACATTGCTTTTACCGAAAGGATGATAATAATATATATGTATATTTTTTGCATTGAGTTTAGGCCATGACTTTAGCACCAGTCATTTGTTTGTATAAGACCCTCTTGTAGGATGCTGACATAATTTGGAGTTTTATTTATTTTACAGTTGTTAACCAGAAAACTCCAACTGGGCAAAATCCATTTTCAGCGAAGGTCCGGGGAGAAAAGCTCCATATAATGTAACAAAAAAAATTATATGAGAAAACATAATTATTTAGTTTCCATTACAAACAAAATACTGAAAGTTTTTAATAAAAGTAAGACATATAAAACTTGATCATACAAATGTATATACATACAGAGTGTAAAAGTTTAGAAAGGATATAAATCTAGGTAACAGATTCAATAGTTGAGGCAAGCATAGTGTATGCAGTTCCACTGGAATTAATTGTGTGAGACACTTAGCCTGGTGTGTTACATGAGCAGAGCCATGAGTTTGACAAGTACATTTTGAGCATGTTTTTAAATTGGTTAAGGCTGCTTGTGACACTTATAGAATGGGGAAGGGAATTCTAATCTTTAGAATCATAGCAGGAGTATAGGGAATCACCTGCTGTCTTAGTACTTTTGGTGACATGAAGAAAGAATTTGTTTGATGAGCAAAGTGAACATCAGCTGTAGTAAGGTTGTAGAAGGTTTAGTAGATAAGGTGTTTTATCAGAGTTATAAATTATCTTATGGGACATGATCAACTGGTTATATTCTAGTAGTAGTGGAGGTTCAAGCCAGAAAAGTTTTTTTGGAGCAACACAGTTGTGGGACTTATGTGATGCACCAGTGGCAAATTTAGCTATTTTGTTATAGCATATTTCCAGCTTATCTATGCCTGTTTTTTTCAGTGTGGTAAGTATGGGTGAGGCATAAAGAAGAGTTGAGAGGAGATGACTTCTGGCAATAGGTGGCTCTTGCACTCTCTGATAAAAATATTTTGTTTCTATATAGGGTACCCATTTTTATGTGTACTTTCTTAATGGATTGAGAGACATGTAAGTCATATCTCAGCTTGCCATCTACAATAACGCCTAGTAATTTAGTTTGAGATTAAGAAGTAAGACAGCTCTCACTTTGCAGTCATGAACAAACTGTCAGCTACAGGCCTTTAGTTTTTGTTTGTACTTTGAAGAAATAGATTCCAAACAGTAGAGATCCCAGGACTGATCCCTGTGGAACACCATTGGTTACAGGTCTGCTGTTGGAGGTGGATTCCCCTATTTGACAACATGAGGTCTATCAGTGAGCCAGATTGCGACCCATCTAATGATATAAGGGTTGATGCCTAGTCGGATGTGTTTGTCAATGATGTCTGAGTGGGGGATAGTGTCAAATGCCTTGGCTAAATCCAGGTAGGCTGTATGCACAGATTTCCCCTCATCCAGGGCCTTGGTGACTCTCTCAAAGATGTCCAATAGGTTTAACAGCATGATCTTCCTTTGCCAAATCCAAACTGAGTAGGGTCAAGTGTTTGGAGAATACCTATATCTTTGTTGATAAGGTCCATTATGATTCACTTCATGGCCTTGCAGATAATGCTAGTCAGGCTAATAGGTTTTTAGTTCCCGGGGTCAGTGAAAGCACTACATTTTTGCAAGGGAATAACAGTGGTTGTTTTTCATTCAGCTGGTATGAAGCTTGGGATGCTATCAGGTCCCATAGATGCTGTGTTTTTGGCCTTAGAGACAGCATTTACGACCAGCTCTTTAGAGATACAGGGTAGGGAACAGGTGGTAGGGATGTCATGGGGTATGCGTGGTGGGGACAGGAGAATGAAGTTTTCACAGAACCTGTCAGCTAACAGGTCAACTATGTCCACAGGCTCAGTATATGTGGTATTGTTATTGTTAACTACCAGTTCTGCACAAACGTGGGAATTTGCTTTTATGTTACGGATGTAACTATAGAATGTCTTGCGGTTGTCCTTTGCTGAAAAAGCTAATTTAGACTCTTAGTTTGCTTTGGAGGACTTCAAAAGAAGTCGTATTTACTTGTTTAAGCTGAGGATGGAGTGTTTCTAGTTTAGGAGGACTTGCTCCCTCTTACTCTTACTCATAGACAGCAATTTCTTCTTATTATTGTAAAGCCTGTTAATGGCAGTTCTCCACCAGGCAGGTTTACTTTTCCTTGAGGAGCTTGTTTTGGTCCTATCAGGTACATATGAGTCAATGCAGTTATACAGGTGTTTGTATAAAGCATTGGTGTAGAGCTCGGCATAGATGTCAATTCCTTCTGAGGGAGGAGATGCAGTGAAGCTATTTATACCATCCCATAAGAGGTTATAATCTGCTTTGGAGAAGTTTTTTTTTTTTTTAGTTGCTGCTTGGGGGGAGTTAGGTGTGATATTTACTTCGAACAAGACTGATTTTTGGTCAGATCTCACCAGGGATGACCTCACAGTGGGGGTGTTACAGTGGTCACCCATATTGGTGTTCACCAGATCCAGGATGCTGGTACCCCTTGACCCTTGTGGGAGTGTCAACCAGCTGGTCCAGGGCATTGGAGTTAACTACGTCTAGGAACCTTTAGGCAAATGAGTTTGAGCACAAGTAATTTGCCCAGTCAATAGATGGATAGTCAAAGTCCCCCAAAACCATGGTGTTACCATATTTGGATGTATCTTGATAGACTCAAGTAGATCAAAATAGGCAGAGTAGGTGTCCTGATTCTTGGGGTCTTGTAGCTGGCAATGACTTTAATAGGCATCCTACCAACAGTTAATTGCACCTGAAGTGTCTCCAGGGAGTAATACAGTTTAACCACTCTGGAGGTGTATTTATCATTAATGAATATTGATATACTGCCTCCTTTAGTTTTCACACCATCAGTTTGAGGTCTGAACGTGTGGAAGGAGGTGTAATCCGATATGGCTGGGGTGCTCTCCATAGCTGTAAACCAGGTCTCTGTGACTGCACAAATGCCTGCATCTTCTAAGGTTAGGACAGCTTCCAGTGAGTGCAGTTTTGTGTTGAGACTCCTAGCATTTAGCAGCATAACCTTGAGGTTGTTTTTAGATGGAGTTTTACATTGGAGAATTTTGTTATTGAGATGCTGCCTAAAAAGGCAGTATAAGGGTGGCAAGAGCCTTAGCCAGTAGCCTGAACCCTAGGGTTGACAAATGATCATCTCTGGCAAAGGATCGAGGTCTGTCGATCATGTTGTCTCAGGCTAACAGATAGTGGCTCCCTAAGTCTCATATTTTTCTTTTAATGATAAGAATTAATAAACACTTTTTACAATAATAATGCATACTGAGCTTTGCCTGTCTCATTTGCACATTGCTCACCTCTGTGCAAACATGGCATAATGCCCCAGAGAATAATGAGACACTGTCTATTTCAAAAAGATACATTGATATACCTTTTGCCTTGCATCGTATAAACACAGTAAGCAGCATTGTGCAGCAGTCAGCATGCTTCCACAACACCTGCAGACATTAAAGAGGCATTGTCAATTTTGAAAAATATACATTGTAACATGTATGGTCTTCCATCTCACAAACACACTAAGAGACATTGTGTGTTGGTCAGCACTCATGCACAGTCTTCTTCTTTCTTTCGGCGTTTTCACAGTTAGGGGTCGCCACAGCAGATCACCTCTCCGCTCATGATTGGCAGTGGAGTTTTTACAGTGTTGAGTTGCAATCCTGGTGCCCACCATTCCACAGAAGGCACACACACGCATGTCCAGCACCCAACCTTCCACAGAAGGTACATGCACTCACACCTAGGGCCAATTTAAGAGTGTCCAGTCCACCTACAGCATGTCTTTAGGATGTGGGAAGAAACCAGAGTACCTGGAGGAAATTCACACGACCACAGGGAGGACAGGCAGACTCTGTACAGAAGGCACCCCAGCCAAGGATTGAACCAGAGAGCCTCTTGCTGTGAGGCACCAATGCTAACCGTTGCACCACTGCAGCTGCATGCACTCATCCATAGTAATGAGTGCAAAAATTATACTTGCTACCTAGTTTTACCTATGGTAACAGATTATTAATAGTGGTCCATTGTAATTTAGATAAAAATTAACAATATAAAAGCAATTATACATAAAAATAACTATCCCTGGGATACACAAAGCCAAAATTTCCATGCAGGAACAGTGTAGGAGCTCCTGCATGTAAAATGGCCACTGAGCGATTCAGGATAGTGCTGTTTTCACATGCACGAGTGACACTACACTGTCCCATCATGGAAAACTGGCGAACATGCAAATCACCTCATTTGCTGGTGAAAACCATGTAAATGATGTGATTTATCAGTTCAACAAGCTGCCAGGTTTCCATGCTAGAACAGTGCCAGTGCAGAAACACACGTACCTGTAGAATATAACTCTGCATGTGCCTGCATGTGGTGTGTCAATGTCTAGATAAATGGGTTATGGCCCATGCACATACACTACCCTCCCCATAGCCCTACTATGACAAGCCTGCTGAGGTCATCCATTTTGAAATACACCTTTGGGAAAATTGTAGCCCAGTAATCTCAGTGGTGCATCCTATAACTGCGTACTGCTGTAGTGTGATAAACTAGTTAGGTAGGAGTTCTTATCCCAGACATGGCAACTGTGTGTCTGTGTGTGTGTGTGTGTGTGTGTGTGTGTGTGTGTGTGTGTGTGTGTGTGTGTGTGTGTGTATATAGAGACCAATGCATTTTAGGGTAGTCACACTCACTACAATTCAAATGCCCTACTTTGGCAAGGCTGCTGATGTCATTCACTGTGAAATAAACCTTTAGTGAAGGAGTTCTCCAGTAATCCCTGTGGTGCATCCTATAACAGCTTCATGCTGTAGTGTGATGTAGAACTCTGGTAGGGGTTTGAGTCCCACACATGGCAGATGTGGATGTTTTGTGTGTGTTCCTATGTCTGTGTAGGGAGCAATGCATTTTAGGCTAGTCACACTCACAATTCAAATGCCCTACTTTGGCAATCCAACTGATGTCATTCACTGTGAAATACACCTTTGGGGAAGGAGTACTCCAGTAATCCCTGTGGTGCATCCTGTAACAGCTTCATGCTGTAGTGTGATATAGAACTCTAGTAGGGGTTCTATTCCCACATGGATGTTTTAGGTCTCTATCTATGTCTATGTAGGGAGCAATGCGCTAGTCACACTCACTACAATTCAAATGCCCTACTTTGGCAATCTTGCTAATGTCATTCACTGTGAAATACACCTTTGGGGAAGGAGTACTGCAGTAATCTCTATGGTGTGTCCTATAACTGCGTAGTGCTGTAGTGTAATATACTAGTTAGGGAGGAGTTCTAATCCCAGACATGACAGGCGTGCCTGTGTATGTGTGTGTGTCTGTGTTTGTCATTTGTATCCTGTGTGGAGGTGGGTGTGAGTGTGTAACAACTGAACTCAATGTGGAGCGGGTTTTGCAAAATTCATATATGGTGGCCCTATTATATATCACAATGTCCACTGCACAGGGATAACAGATGTGAAATAGCAGAGAGGCTGGGGTGCAAATCCATGCCCCTACATGTGACATCAAGGCCAGCCAAACAATGTTAGCAACCCTTGTATTAGCCAGAGAACACTCTCAACCCATGTCTCATACACACACACACTTACCTAGGCAACAGCTGCTATGTTGGTAGTACCCTGCATATTGCCCACTGATAGCAACCATGGTATAATTGCAGTGGGCTACAGAGTACATGGCACCCTGTCCATCAGTCCAATAGGCACGTACATGCCAATAGTGCACCTCCCCCATGTTCCCCACTGGACATCTGCAACACCTGTGGTGCCATCAAATGTGACCCACAAAGGACATACTATGCCCTGTATGGACAGATGCCACTGACACCAGGGAATACCGGTATAATGCTATCAATGTAGGTGCAGGGTCAACCTGCTGTCCATTAACAGTTCCCACCACATGAGGCCAGGATTGGCACATCTGATGATAAAAATATGTGCACACAACATGGGCCAGACACCCCAGGTACAGTTCCACATGTCACTGTACATGCATGTGGGAGGTGTGCACATCCCAGACACTGTCCATGTCATGGACTAAGGAACACATACATGGCAAGCAATGCACAGCATTGGCCACATGCAATAGTCACCCAGGTGACTGGATGGTGAATACAATACACACCTGTGTGGGCAAATCCAGAAACTACACCCCTAAGCCACAATGCAGACCATTGTCATGTGGCCTGATGCCAAGGTATACCCATCACCTAGCCTTGTATAGCTGTGTCACATAGTCGGCCACTACACACCCGTGAAGCAACGCACCCATGCATGTCAGTACTGGCACCTGTGTTGTATGATGCGTATGACCACATTCACACTTACTGCAACCCTGATTGGCATACTGAAGCATGCTGTCTGATGCCAGACACCTCCACATACCCTTTGCCCATATAACCTCCATATGACCCCTGTGGTGCATGTGATACCTGCACAGTACTGTGTTGTGGAAATCTCACTAGTGATGAGTTGTATTTCTGGCCCTGACAAGTGTGTCAATGTGTGTGCATCCCTGCGAGAGTGTGGCTGTGTTGACTCTGACACCTGTTCATGCGGACAGGTATGTGTACTAAACCTACCGTATAGCTACCATATCCCTGTTGCAGATGTCACTCACCATCACATATACGATGTTCTTCGTGTTTCACTGTTGCAGTCATCACACTTGGGTTATCTGCCTGCCGGTAACCCTCAGTCGGCCCGAATACCAGAGTCTTAGTATTTCTGCATCAGATGCTGTTGCTTCTTCCATGATGTTGGGTCATAGGGGTATAAAAACAGACAGCCAATGCCATTACATCAGACTTTCTTGCTGAAGAGCCCGAAGCAGAAGCAGTTTGCCAGTGCCGGTCGGCCTCTACCTGAATTTTTGTTTACGAATTTAATAATCCTGGTCTTCTAAAGCTAAGTACCCCATTGGGGGTCCGTTTTTCTTGCTCTAACCAATGTCAGAAAAATTTAACAATTGTCTTGTCTGTGGAAAGCAAATACATCACAGAGATTTTCATTCTTACTGCGATATCTGTTTAGGCTCAGACCACGATGTACGCCGCTGTCGATTTTGTGCCTTATTTAATGCCCAAACCATTCATCGTTGGGCTCTCTTTGTCAATAAATTATTTTGCTCTCGGTCTCCTTATTCTGAAATGGCTTCATTAAGCCATCCGACTACCGATATTCTGAAAAAACATAAAGATAAAGACAGAGACAGACCGCATAGGTCTAAAACTGCCGACAACGACGCTTCCGTTAAGCTAGTCTGCAGTCTGCCGGTACTCAGTGAGGTGCTTTTGCAGCACCTGATGCCCACTTCTATGTATTCACAGGCTTCCGCTGAGACCCATTCAAAGTCCGGTATGCCGCAAAATGCTTCTTCAACTATGGAACTTGTGGATGTCTCTACCTTGGATGACTCCGGAGCTGCTGTGCAGGCACTGAATTCTGAGGGTGTTTTACGACCTACCGATGTTCGAATCAAACCGACTACTTTTTCAGGCAAATTACTGAGGTTCTAAGGCTCAGAGTACGCACTATACCTAGAAAACCGATGACCAAAGCACATGCTTAGGGCCTCTATGCCACAAAGACAAATGCATAGAATGACTGAAGACCTTATAACGCTAATTAGGGGAAGCCAGCCTTCCCCTGCTAAGAGCCAAAGAATTCAGTTGCCTTCAGATTCTACAGACCAGGAGTCTGATGACTCTGACCTTTCTCATTATCAGGACATGCCCTTATCAGCCTATGAGGATTCAGATGCAGAGGAATCCATTCCCCTCTGCCTCCCCTCAAGAGGATTTCTCTTTTGGTGAAACCTTGCATACTTTAAGAGAGCATTTCCATTGGGAGTGCCAAGACTATCCTCAGTCCAAAAATAAACTCAGAGAATTTTTAGAGCTACCTCAGCCAGGCCTTTAGCTATTCCATCTGTCCTGGATGTTGTGGAGGATGTTTTCATGGAATCCAGTCTTACTCTAGCCCCTAGGAAACCTGACAGGTACTACAGAATACCTGATTCCCACAAGTTTATTTTCAAGAATCCTACTGCTGATCCAGAGATCATTTCCCAGGGGCCTAAAGGTATTAAAGGTCTATATTAGAACACCGAACTTTCAAAATATCTAGTGTTCTAATATCTAACCCTATTAATCGAAAATTTGAAACATCGAACATACAGAACAGCAAATTTTTTCCTAGGGAAAAAATTTGCTGTTCCAAAACACATACACACAACCCAAGCACACCAAACAAACAGCAATTCACACACATACATCTAAACTCTTACACCTAACCCTACACTAAACTATACATACACCACTAACTATCCACTTACCTTAACCCAAACCCTAACCCTAAGGTCAATCACTATCGCACAGTAAACTCACCCGTGCCCTAACCCTAACTCACCTACCCCACCCTAACCCTCACATCCACACAATCGCACACTTACCTGACCCGCGCCCTAACCCTAACTCACTTTACCCACCCTAACCCTCACATCCACACAATCGCATATTTACCTGAACCCAACCCGTAACTTTCCACCACATCGCTGAAAATACAGAAGCAACAGAAACGGACAACCAAATTCTTTCCCTAGGAAAAAAATTGGTTTTCTGTTTCTTCGATATTAAAACACTCAAAATTTTGAAAGTTTGGTGTTCTAATATAGACCTGGTATTAAGGCTACTACAGCCAAAAATCATACCCCTTTGGGCAGGGATTCCAGAGCTTTAGACAGATGAGGTATGAAGGTATATACATCTGCAACTCTTGCTATCAGGGCATTGAATTGCCAGTTTCACATGCTGAAGTACCAGCAACATATTATGGAACTCATTAAACAAAACATGGCAATAATTCCAAATTGTGCAGAAAAATAAAGATTTGCAAGAGCTTATGCATTTTGCAAACCAAGTAAGTAAGCATACTTTGCAGTGTGGTTTTGATGCCCTAGAAGCATCTTGCAGGGCTGCAGTCACTGGCTCTGTACTGAGAAGACATGCTTGGCTGAAGCTGCAGACTTTGCCAGATCATGTCAAATCCAAATTACTAGACGCTCCTTTAAATAAGGGTATTTTGTTTGGCACCAAAGCAGAAGAAGTTCTTAAAAAGATGGAAGAAAAACCTAAATCTATGCAAACTGTTAAAGAATTCTGACAAGTGCAACCACCTCGATTGAGTAGGTATTGCCCTTCAAAACACTGGTCCTTTCCAACCCCCTCCAGGCCTTCCAAAACAAGACCCAGGGGAAATAGACCACCCAGTCTACAGTTTCAGGGTATGCAGAGATATAAGCAATGGAGTGCTCCCACCCCTAAAACAGGGAGTTGTAAGCCACCTCCCTATGGAAAAAGTTCACAATGACAATGAATGGGGGTTAGAACACATTCCACTAGGGCTACTTCTACCTCTACAGCATTTTTCAGGGGAGTCCCTACCAGGGACATTCTGGAAGCTGCAACCTGGAGTTCTGTACACACTTTCACCAAACATTACCACTTACCTATCTTTTGCAAATCCAAGGCAGACTTTGCTACAGCAGTTTTTCAGGGCCTAATAGCCAGCCCCAACTCTTCTTGACTGACTCCACCTTTCCTCAGCTTTTGGAATCAACCCAAGTGTGATGACTACAACAGTGAAACATGAAGAGCATAGTACAATTGTGTACACTTACCATAAATGTAGATGTTTGAGTGTATTCACTGTTGCAGTCCTGATTTCCCTCCCTCCAGCCCCATGGTTTCTCTATCTTCTATTTCTTGTTTCTATGGCTATTCCTAATGGTATTGGCATTTACTTTTTACTGGCGGTGGTTTCCACACCATATACTAGCTCCCTATTTGGGGGCTCCTGACATTTGGGGCAAGAAAAACTGATATAATGGCATTCGCTGTCTGTTTTTATACCCCTGATGACCTGATGTCATGGAAGAAGTGACAGCATCCAACACAGAAATACTAAGACTCTGGTATTCGGGCCGCCTGAGGGTTACCTGCAGGCAGATAACCCAAGTGTGATTACTGCAACAGTGAATGTACTCAAACATCTACATTTATGGGAAGTGTACACAACTGTACTTTTTGAGGGCTCCTCAACATGTATCCTATGTGGAACATCCAATAACTGCATAAACATGTGATAACACTACATAGTTTTCAGGGGTTTGATACCCTGTACTGGTAGGTGTGTGATCCAAACATGCTTAAGTTTTACTCTCCCACCCCTCCCTGACTTTTCTTTGCCTCTTTCTGCCTCTTTCACTCCCTCTCTGGTGGATGTGGAGACTTATACCTGCTTTGCTCTGGCAGCAACACATGTATTTTAAGTGATGCTCATGATCAGCTGATGGCCTCTGCACAAATTGCAACCCTCCTGTAGCTGATTGCATGTGGAACAAGTGTGGTAACATTCCCATAGCCAATTGCATGGAAACACAGTCCAGTATCTGGGAACATCATGTTGGTGTTGGGCCTTTTCATTCACTGTGAGCAGGAACTCGATCTGTTGTTTGGCAAACAGCATCTCAGATGGATTGGGGAATTACCTCTATCAACATACACTGTGGAAACAGGCCAACACACAGGAGGGGGATGTGCTTGACCTGACTACAGACTGTAAGTGCTGCTATACTGCATTTGGAGTAATGTTGGTTTAACAGGGTGTGTGTGTGGATATGGCTGTCCTACATGTTTTAATACCTGCCATGTCAGTGCTATGTTTATGAGGAAACCCCCATCTGTAGGGTCATCTGCAGATTGGGCAGTGTGTGGTGCCTTTTGTTTCATGTGTTACCGACAAAGCACCTATCTGTGAACTGCAGAAGGCGAGGATTGCAGTCTGTAGATGGTGACAGCCGTGAGAGTTACTGACTTCATGTCCCTCATAGGACATATGTTGCAACAAACCCTGTTACAACAGTAAATGTATGAGGTTATCACAGCAACATGTCAATATTGGCCCTGTGTATGTGCCTCCAACCACAACTCTGTCAACCTTTGTACATATGTCATGCAGTAAGAGGTGCATATGTGCTCACACCGTAATAAGTGACATCATATCTGATAATAAGCCAGTGAGATATCAGACTGCTGCACATGTTATGCATAGTAGGGGTTATATTTGATGACATAACCTGGACATTCTGTGTGTGTACAGTACTGAGGTCTGTGTACTTATAGTGATTGTCAACAGTGTGTGTATTGTTAATATGTACCTTGGTCTGTGTACAGACTGTGGTAGATGTCATTGTTCCTGGTCCCGGTCTATCTGACGTTACATGCTGCTCCACTGTGTGTTACCCAGCTTACATGTTTGTAGGGCCAAACACAAACATGTCCCATACCACAGACAGGCATTGGACCACACTGTGTAGCAGGCCAGTATATGTAGGGTTAGTGTGTGAGTGGCACATATGAGGATGGTGTTGAACAGATAGTCCATATACTGTAATATTATGCTAGCTTACCATATGTGGCTGTGGCTGTGTTCACATTGGTTGTGGGTATGCACTTTCACACAGGTGTCTGTTACTCTGTGCTGTGACATGCCTGTAGAGCCTGCTATATATGCAGGTACATGTGTATTCTCCCATTGGAAATGTTGGCCAGTGTTGAGCCAGTATGCCTGTAGCCTGCACAGTGCTTTGTTACATGCCTAGCAGCTTAGTGTACTTACTCAGTGAGATGTGATGTCCAGATACTTGCCATATGTACTGCTGCTGGGCCACCATAACACTCATGCATGTCAGACAAAGCAGTCGGATGCAGTACAGATGTATGTCACTAACAAGTGGGTAGTATGTGGCCATGGCACCTCTGTACCAGCAGTTATTATGTATCAGGACAGACAAGGGTATGTGAATGCATAAACTATGTGGGCAAATGTATACCAGTAGATATGTGTTATACCCATATGCATGGCTGGTAACATCCACATTGTCAGGTTTGGCCTACATGTCTTGCACTAAGGGGTTCTGTGCATACCTCTGGACTGTCCAGAGTGTGTCAGACTGTCCACATATATTGGCCAGTATCTCTGCTGTAGTCCACAGGAGTATTACTGTGCTAGCAGTGGCACTGTACTATGATGTGCTTAGGATGTCTGTCAGTAGCCAATGGTGCACATGTTAAAAGCAGATGTGACCTCCCACACACACAATGTCTGTGAAGATAATTCCTATTACAGTAGCAATAGTCTACAAATATACCTGCAATACATACCTGATATCCCCTTGCACTATGAAATTGGGACTATAGGGGCTGAGGTAGGGCTCCACTCCATGTTCAGGACATATGGTGAGCATATATGCATATATAATTATCCAGATATCTATATAGATATATACACATATAGACATACATAGATGGATTTGTATATGTACATAGATATACATATAAACATTCAGTTATATACATATACAGAGCAATATATGTCTACACATATACAGATAGAGATACATATGCACATATACGTATGGATATCTACATATATATTGACAGTAGTAGGTATATCAGAATAGATATGTATGCACATATAGTAATAGATATCTACATATATACCAACATAACTAGGCATATATGTACACATATGATCTGCATACATATATAACTATATAGACATATATCTATATATACATATACGTATATCTATATATATATATATACACATATCTATCTATATATATATATATATATATATATATATATGATAAAACATATGATAAAATGTATGATAAAACAACATATGTGATGCAACAGTCATATTATTAACAAGGACTACACTATTTAGGAACTAAAGGGAATTGTTCAATACTTCTCAATATGTGTATTGACAGCTATATTGTAAAACAACAGCTGTCTTTGCAGTGGTTGTGGTGTAGTGGTTAAGTGTTGTGACTTTAGTGTACAGGGTCCTGGGTTCAAGGGCTGTTCATTTTATTGCTGGGCAGAACAAGGGCTGTTGGATACAGAGTGGTTAAGGCAGTTTTAAGCAGCTTTAAGCATGTTTGTGTGGGTTTGTGTGAAGCTAAGTGGTGCTGAGCTATGGGTAAATGTACGGGTGCTTATACAGTGTAGGCTTCACTTACCAGTGCACATATCAGCTCAGCTGTTATACTGCAGCATTGCTGATACTTGCTAAGCATGGCTTAGCCCTGGTAACCAGGTCACACCACCCAGTCTGATAGTCTGTAATAAGTGTTTGTAATGCCATGTACAATACATGTATCTATGTGCTGTCTTTACAGTAGCAAGGGGTGTAAGTGTCATGTGTGGGACACAGACTTATATGAGGCCTGTACAGCACTGTTATCCATGTAAATGTGTTACATTCAGGTGTAGTAGCCCAGGGTACGTGCTGTCACACTGGCATGTAGTGTATCATGGCAGTACTACTGTTGACAGTGCTTACCCAGGCAAGAGCAGAGTGCTAAATGTAGTACTGAAAACAGACACACCTGTGGGCATAGCTGGACACTGAGGCCTCCGTGTTGTATTCCCAAGTGTGTGAGCTGTGTCACAGTATATACCCCTTACTGGGTAATGATCCGTCATGTGGAATGTAACTGTAGACTACTGTCTGTACAGCACATGTTAGTGAGGGCTTCCGACATGTAGTTATGGCATACATATTGTTGTCAGACGTCTATCTGTCAATACACTCATGCCACTGCATAGTTACTTGCCAAGCTGATGACTGTCAGTCCCTTTACAGATGTGCAGATGGCAGGTATCCAGCTGGGATATGTACAGGCAACCTATGGTTTATTGACACTGACATGTATGCCCAGCTGTGTAAGAACTGGCACATATAGGAGATGTCACCCTGTATGCACCACATGCCACGGGTACCTCCACTATGCTACCATAGTCAACAGAACATGCTTAGGTACAGGACTCCATCACAGAGACTAACCATGTGTTGTAATGCATGTTGCATACATGTCAACATGATCACTTCATTGGCCATGTGCAGGGGGCACCTGGAGGATTGGCTGATGCATGTCATTCTCCCCCTGAGGTTCACCACAGTAGTGTTTGTTGACAGATTGCCCACTGCCACCTGGCAGGTGGCAGGATACCACTGTACACACAAACCTTACACAACCCATCTCCCCTTGGATAATAGCTAGGTATACAGCTATGACCACCTGCAGTGATGCACCCCTGTACTGAAACATGTGTACGTGTGCATGACTGAGTATTGTAATGTCTGGGTGTTAGCACACCTGTACTTGGGAATTCCATGAAGGCCTTCACAAACAACACAACACCCATTGCCATAGTCAGTTGTGGCTGCTGCTGTATGGGACATTACATGTACCCTGTTAAGCTCCCCCCCCCATACCGGCTACATGAGCCATGCAGTACCAGCACAACAGTGTTTTACAAATAGGTTGACAGGCATGGATACCCATTGTGTTCTGGCATATGTCTGTAGTTGTGCATGTCTGTATATCTGTAGGGTACAGCATTCCAAGGCCATATACTCCAATTACAATACCCATTGCCACACAACAGTATAGATAGTGTTGTTGTTGCCCATAGGTTAGGCCTGACAATGCAACACCCTACTACCTGTGTGGCATGTGCATTAGATGCATATCCCTGTAGTACAACTGTTGGGGTATACTATGGGTTGTATCACAGATGCGGCCAATGTCTGATGGTGGGTATGGCAGAGTGTCAACATGGGTTTTAGGGAGTACAATATCCACTGTGGTGCACTATCATTAGACCAAGCTACTACCGGTTTATGTCCCGTGTACCACGTTATGGTTACCACTGTCACCATCAACCATACAGGTAAATGATACCACAATCCAAGTCAGTTATGCATGTGTTGTGTGCAGCCTACCTGTAACACATTGGACACACGGTCAAGTTAGTTAACAGTGATATGCCCTGGTATCTCAGATGTGTGTCTGGCTATGTGTCTGTTAATGTGTATATAACGGTATGTCACACTATGTATTGTCCATATGCACCCATTATATCCCTCATTAGCACACTGTACATGTCTGGGGATGTTCTTCATGTAACATATGACCTGGGACACACCTCACCCTAAACGCTGTGTGGTGAGTGCAATGTAAGCCACACACTTCAGTATCACTACATAGCTAGGTAGGGGTCTAGTCCCAGTGATGCCAAGTAATAGTGTGAATTTATATGGCTGGGTCTACATCAGGTTGCAGGGTACACATGCCTCAGTGGGTCACCTGTCCATGTGACACAGGCAATAACTGTTTTATTAACCTGTGACATGTGTTCAACTGTACCCAAGATATGTCACAGCCATGGTGTCACCACAGTGCTATACCCTGTTGTGGAATATGACTGCAGACCATCCTCGTGCTGACACATGTACACCTACAACACAAATGGATAACATTATAGGGACTGTAATCAACCAGTGTTACTAACAGCTATAATGCATCATTGCTGGACAGCTACACTACCTGCCATATATGCATTATACTTTACTCCTTACAACATGTTACACTGCAGTACTGTGGTACACTGTAGTACAGTCACTGTGTGCATCTGAACCATATTAGCCTGTCCCTGCATTGATGGTATGGATGACAGGGATGTGGCACAGGTATCATCATATGCACAGGGCATCCTTGTGCTGACACATGTATACCTACAACACAAACGTATAACATTATAGAGACCACAACCAAACAGTGTTACTAACAGCTATAAGACATCATGGATGGACGGCTACACTACCTGCCATATATGCATTACACTTTACTCCCTACAACATGTTACACTGCAGTACTGTGGTACACTGAAGTACAGTCACCATGTGCATCAGAACCATATTAGCCTGTCCCTGCACTGATGGTATGGATGACAGGGATATGGCACAGGTATCATCATATGCACATGGTGTGATGTTGGCTTGCCAGAGGCTGAGGGTGGGCCATACATCTGACATCATGTGTGTGGGTGAGGGGGTGTACTGTGGTGAGCTGGGCATGATGCTGTTGTGTTTTTGGGTATGGGGTTGCCCTAGGTCTGTTTGCATAATGTGTGGGTATGCATGCACACAGTTCTGCCATGTGGCTGCCCTACACAGGTGTTTATGGATAGCTGCAGACCATGCCTAGCAGGGTGTGCAGTTCACTGCCTCCGGCCATGGACACATGGACTGTGCCTACCAGGGGTTCCATGGGCACATCCAGGTACAGGCTTTGATGTGCTACTCTCATCTGATGATGACATATGTCCGCTGGTACCAGGTTCCTCCTGGGACTGGCCAGGACCAAGTGCTGGTGGCCTGCTCTAGTGTGGTGTGGACAGTGCCCCCCAGTCCTGGGGCTGGCACTGCCATTATTGGAGCTCCTTGGTGTCCTAGCACATCTACGTTGACTACCAGCTGTTGGCATTGCTGGCCTACATCCACGTGGCTGTCGCTGCACTTCCACCAAACGTTCAAGCACGGACAGACCATGGTCAATGAGGGCCATCATCTCACCAGAACGTCTATCGATGAACTCAGTTAATCCACGGATGGCACCGGCCAGTTCACCGGTGTTGTCATTTGCAGATGTGAGAGCAGCCCTCTGCAGCGTCAGGCCCTGTCTGGTGTAACGTTCTATATGTGCCTGCACTGCCATGACAGCCTGAATCATGTGCCTGCTGGTACCAGCTATGTTGCCTCTGCCAGGGCATGATGTCCAGCTGCCCTACCACGAGCACCCTGGGACATCTGCCTATGTGGTGTCCTGCCGGACATCTGGCTATGCCTGCTGCAACCAGACACAGTAGGCATGGTTACCACACTTTCCTGCTGCCACTGAATGCCAGCTGTCCCTCTGCTAAGGCCACTGGTGATGGGGTGGGTATAGGCACTGAAACTGTGTGCGGGGTTGGGGTATCTAAAAGGGGGATGTCAAATGTTGATGCAGTGTTGGCCCTTGACAACCCCACCTGTGCCTCAACAGTACTATCATCATTGTCGGTGTCTGTATGGACACCAACATCAGACTGCATGCAGGAAGGACCCTAACCCACCTCACCACCAGTGGGGGAAAACAATAAACGCACTTTAAAACCTGTAGAGCATTGCCTACAGTCCCCCCCACACACACACACACACTTCTGTAATACCCACCTGTCCATGGCTTTACAGACAGTTCCATGTATATGTCCATGTGGTACCCCATCCAGTATCACACTTGTTAACATACATGTATTGATACCACTCATTAACATATCAGTCCTCTAAATGTCTACACAAGCCGTCGCAATACAAGATCTGTTACTACTTTACCTGCCTGACCTGTGTGTAATGGTTTTACATGGCCTCAATGCTGTCATTCAGTATGCACCCTCTGTATGTCCGGACAGCATGAGCATGGCCCCTCCATGTGTGGGCTACTATGTTCTATCCATAATAACAAGCACTGGTGTGTCATGTGTATGTAATTCTCAGTACATGCCAGATATGCTGCTCCTTCAGCCTATCATGTGACAACTGTAATATTTGGATACACTCCCTGGTGTTGACTAGTACTTCCCCAATGTATCTGTAGCGCTGCATACATGGGTTGTAGGTGACCTCTCTGCTGAATGCAATATTAAGTCTGTACCTGATGTCTACCTTCCCTCTGGATGCCTGTTCCATGCTACAGACCATATTATACTATCAGCTGTCCTGTGATTACACACGACAAGTATTCCTGGTGTGTAATGTGGAAGTCCATGTACATGTACTGCATGATCCCAGCTGGAGGTACTGCTGTATGAACACCCCACAGTCACACATGTGCATACATGGCCACCCCCACAAGCACACACACATGCACACAAGCATCCTACATGCATCAACCTCCCTCCACTTCACCAAAGGGACCCTACAGACAAACTGACTACCCACCAGGATGCACGCACACACATACAGGTTAGGTTGCACAATGAAAGTACACACAGTCCTCCTATTACCCGTCTGTCAACATGCATAACATATGGTACCCAACAGCATGCAGTGCAGCTATAGTCAATCCATGCTGGCAACAGTATACATGTGTGTGATGCATGTGCTGTGTCACTAGGTGAAGTTCCTTCCCCTTGATACCACTGTGGCCAAGAACATGATATTTCCGTTCACCTGTTCTGCACCCTGCCATGTACTGTGCACCACAACTCACAGGTGTATGGCCCATTCCTGAATGTGTACTACTGTGTTGGCTATGTCAGCTTTAATGCTCACAGCCCCTATGTTTTCCAGCAACACATACCTGGGATGATATGTGGACAGATGTCATTTGTGATTGCCTGATGCCTGATGTACAGCTCTCAACATCAGCAGACCATGTATGACCAAGCCAATACTCTTACACTAACAACCATCAGAGCATACCATGGCTATGGGGGGGTGTACACACCCTCCCTGATATGATGCACCCATCCATGATCTGCATTGGGACCGCATCACTGCGTATCTTAACAGTACATGTGCCCAATATGTGACATATGTCCTGTACTTTCACATGCAGTGTCTACGGATTTTATTAGGTGTGTGGATGCTGACTGCAATGCATACACTCTGTGTGGGCATATGTCTGCTATGATGGTTTGCTGCACCTCTTGTTGTGTGCACTACAGCAGTCACTACTCCTGCCGGGGGTATACCAGCATGGGCCATCTGCAATTGCCAGTGTATGTTCAGTCTGCCCTACACATGTCCCCCTACTCTGCATGATTGCAATATCTACTCATGTGCACATCCCTTGGTGTTCACACACTGCCGTCACTATTGCTGTGGGGGTAGGATTATATCTGCCCAGGTCCTGAACCTGACTATCTGCAGATACTGCCATTCTTAGCATCTTTAGGATCCCTGCTGTAGTGCACTGTTGTGTCATGCTGACACCCCCCTCCTTCAGCCTTTTTACAGATGCATGACAAGTAAGCCCTACACGTGTGTCACTTTGCAGTGTTCCATACACTGAACACCACATGTTACAGCCTAGTCCCAGCTGATAATGTGGACTACTGTAATGCCTTATGCCATAGTGTATCTCTGCAGCAATTTCCATTGTTCTACAGGTATATACACTGGTGTTGCACTGCATATGGGTGTTGTTCCAAACATGTCCCTACTGTAGGCCATGTCTCCCACCATTATGTTATTCTCTGCGGTTACATTCCATAATGACACAATGTTAGTTATTATGCAGGTTTTGTGACATACACTTCCAATACCCCATCATAGTCACCCCTGTAATGCCGTGCATTTCACAGCAACAATAGGTGCACATGTGCAGCATGTATTATAGGTAGGTGTGTTAGAATTGTGCATGGAATATACCATCACCATCACATTCCCAGTGTGTTGGCAACCATCTACATAAACCATACTCACTGGCTACAGGCTGCTGCCTTGGTGGTATCCCGGAGGGACCTACATAATTGTGAGAGATGCAATGTCAGTGGCCACACCTGTGGCAGTGCTATAGGGTGGGTGCAGTATTAAAATACATCAACAGCATGTTTCCACAATACTACCACATATGGACAATGTTTATCACTACTATGCAGAAATACAATATATCTATGACATGTCAGAGATGCATGCTCAACCTGTACTGATGTGGATATATATGCAACAGTGGTCTTCTTCATAGGTTCATAGGTTCATAGCTTGATACTAGGCTATCTGCCCTAGGGCATTTATAAGCCTAGCCAGAGTGTGTTTGGCTTTCGCCACCCTTTTAGATTAGTTGACTGTGCCTCTGTATAGTAGGTCACAGAAGATAGCCCTTTTAAGGTTAGTTTACTGTGCCTCTCTCTAGTAGGGACACAGAAGAGATCCCAGGGGTAAGCCTATAATCTCCCATCCACTTGTCAAGATTTCTCTTGAAGAGGGTTTTGTGTCCTGTGGCATTACCTGCATTCTCCTCGGCCTGTGTGTGGTGGCACCCACCTCCACAAAGGTGTCCAGCGGTTGGTGGCTGGCCAGATGGGCAGGTGCCACAAGGCTGGCCAGGAGCTCCTCCATATGTGTCAGGGGGGATGGATGGCATGGCCCCCCCTGTAGTGAGGTGATCCCCCCAGGCTGCAGCAGAATACAGATGGGCATTGTGAAGCAGGTCAGTACACTGATGCTGGACCTGCTCATAACTGCGGTTGTGCAGTCTGACATCATTGACCCTGTGGACTAGGTCATTGCACAGGGCGGTCTGCTCCTGCTGGTCATGGGCAGCCTGGCCAAACAGCACAGGGTAGTGCTGGATTAAACATGTTATCAGCACTTCATTTTCGGCAGCTGAATATGTTGGCAGACATGAATGTGGCATCTTGGCTGAAAGACATAAAGATGGAAACAGGTCTGAGCAACTCATACAGCAAGGTTACAACAGTTCTTAATACACATCTCTGTCACCCCCCCACCATATCAGTGACAACAAAATGTACACACAACTCATGAAGTATGGCTACAACTTACCTACCAGTGAGACATATATTGTATTGTACCACACTTTATGCTATGTGTTTTGTAGTCATGTTCCCTGTGTGGACAATATCATTGCTGGCCTGTTACAGACTATTCACCTGCAATCCATTGGCAGGGCCACTATGATTCCATATATGCCTGTGGTATGGCTTCTTTGTGACTGTTGCACATCTGATATCCTGTGTTATTGTGGATATCTATGCATACTGTTGGACATATTCCAGGATTGTGTAGACTATCACTACCAACATATATTCTATAAAAATGATACAATAGCATGTATATGTACTATTGCCAAGCAGAACCACCTCTCCAAACCCATCTGCCCATTTACCTGGCCACATCACGTGTGTCCTACCCTGGGGCCTCCTCATGTACTGGTCCAGCAATACCATCAGGTGGAACCAACCCAGGGGATGTTGTCTCCCCCAGGGGCACACACAGACATGTTTCCTGTCCCCTGAGGTCAGGTCCAGGGTCTGCTCCATAATGGGCTCCACAGACACATGTAGGATGTGCTACATCACTCTGAGGCACCTGGTACACATTCACAGGGCCCACATGCTCCTCCAGCTCAGCCTCTAGTCCAGGTACCTTCTGGACATGGACTGCTGTGAGTAGCAGTGGATGGGAGGCTTGTTCCCATTGTGTCCATATTGGAGCCCATGGGGCGTCCATATCACAGACCACACACATCATCCAGGGTGTTTACCCACCACATGTGTCACATACCACCCCTGTAGGCTGTCCTCTATACCTACCAACCCTGACCACCTACACAACTATACCTGCCATACTTCCCCATATTCCCATTCCATACTTCACAGACGAGGGCAATGTGGGCCCAACAAGGGGTTTACATGTGACATACCTGTCCATGTCCATGTTGCACACACTGCCAGCTGTAGATATCTGTGTGTATTGCTATGTGTGCTGTTTCCTCACACATAGCATGCAGCACAGTGGTAGTAATATAGGGAACAGGTATTTACATACATATGTGTTTGTAAGTATGTATAAATGTAGACATGCGCATATAGGTATATATCTATATATGTGTAGGTATATGTGATGTAAATATGTGCTCATATATATGTCCACACATGAGTATCTGTATATTTGTGGACATACATGCAGATTATATATATATATATATATATATATATATATATATATATATATATATATATATGTTTATATATGTGTACATATGTACACGTATGCATACCTATATGTGGGGTACATTCAGACATCAGGTCCACAATCTCACAACACCTTCCTACACAGCTGCATTGTTCTGCCTTTCTACAACACAGCAGGTGCCACATATGGGCACAGCCTGACATTAGTGGGTATATGTAGGACAAGATTGCAGGTAACCCTATTACACACCTATGGCATTCCTGCATGCTACACACAGGTTTATTGTAAGCGCTTTCGTATAGCAAATGCGTTATACTTCAGACAATTTTTTTATGTCCAGTAGATTTATATGTTTTCATATTTAATTTTTTTTTTACTTTTTAATATTTATATATATATATATATATATATATATATATATATATATATATATATATATATTCTGTTTTTAATTGAATAATGAGGTGTTAATTGGATTATTATTGTAATTGTGATGCTATTTAAACAGGAAGGTGTGGGTAAAAATTGTCTGAAGAAGTATGAGCATTTGCTATACGAAAGCACTTACAATAAACCTGTGCATGGCTGTGCCGGTTTGCCTCATCTTTTATATTTTTCTAAGTTCAAAGTTGGTTTGTTTTGGTATTCCTGCATGCTACATTACAAGTTAACCTGAGTATCCTGCAAGGGGTGGGCTGTGGATCCCACGTGTCCATCATAATGACATTACTTCCACCACCAGCTACTGGCCACATAATGTAAATACTTCCCATTACACAACACACACCATAATGGCTTACATCTTGTCAGTCAGTGCTTATCTGCACAGTTGACGGCTATGGCCCACTACCCACAGGGGCAGATATTATTGTCCATAGCAGTTGTTCGTTCAGTTGAACATCATTACAACAACACCTGATGGCACATATAAATCATTCAACATCATCTATCCCATTATTTTGAACCGAGTACTACATTCAATTACATGCATATATACTTTACATACCTGTTGTGGGAATGATTTCTGTTCTGGGTAGTTTGCTGGATGTAATTATATTTCTTTTTTTGCTGTGGCTTTGGCTTTCCTTTTCACTTCCACTTCCACTTTCTCTGTCTCTTTGTCTCTCTCTCTCTCGGTCTCTGTCCAGTAAATGGATTGAGCTGCTTTGAGTAGATTGCAGCATGGATTTTGTAGGTGATGCACATGATCAGGTGATGGCCTCTGCACCAATCAGTGTCGTCCACTTGCTACCTGCATGCAGCTTGCTGTGTAGCACTTCCAATTACCACTGTCATGGCAGTCACCTACTATAAATCCCTACATCATGTGGGCATGGTCCCTTTACCTTAACTGTGTGTGGGCATCACTGTTACAGACAGCAGGTAGCAATACCTCTTACAGGGAACCTGCACACTCAGGCCAGCTACATATTTGCAGGAGGTTCCAGAACGACAGACAGAGTGTGAGTAGAGTTGTTGTATGCATTGTATAGCACTGTTGGTGCTATACCAACAAACGAGGAGGTCCCAGGTTGGGCCCCAGACATGCTGGTGCCCAGTGCCATGGCCAGCTGAGGTGGGACAGGTGGGTCTGCTGGGACCAGCTTTTCCAAACGTGCTATAGTGTTTAGATTTTATCATCATATGTGGGTTAGTAATAGCCAAGACATTCCAGGGTTAGGTATAACAGCATACATATATATTCCCATTAACCCAGACCCCAGATATGGAATAGCAAATGGAACGCATGCATATATGGGACTACAGTGGTAATAACAGCATGCAGGCACATTGATGGCACCATGCCACCAGTGTTGGAATAATTCCATATAGCACATGCATGAAAAAAAATTAAATATATATATATATATATATATATATATATATATATATATATATATCAACCAATAGGACATAATCAGAAGAGTGGAGTCATTACATACTGGTTGAGGTGGGTATGTAGTTTATTGTTGGAGATATGGTGGGGGGGTAGGAGAAAGAGAGAAAGATGTCAAGTAACAACTAGTATATTCCTGTAGTCCACATTACTTTCCTAGTCAGTGTTGTTATCTGTACCTTACATGTATTACTACACTACCCTATAGCATTAGTTTGGACAGTGATATGGCTGTAGTCATCGTTATACATGAACTGGTTTTACCTGCAGTATATACCTCTTACCTGCTATACCTGTGGAGGGAATGTTTGTTAACACTAACTGTTTCTACACATGGTGCCTGCAAGGGGAAGCTACAACCGGTTATGAGATGTATTCCCACCAGTTGGGTTTAAGTAGGGCCGATTTCCCATAATTTACTGTGATTGGCCAGTTTTGAAAAGGCTAGGCTATGGGCAAACCGGCTTACCTAATGTTGGCATTGTTTAAAGGGGTATACCACTGGGCACAATGACTTAGCTGGCCTACAAATTGCTTACACCTCCTAAGCTGGCCTGTGCAATGCTTAGCATTGCTTACATTAGACTTTGCACTATATTTTCTTTTTGGCATTGATTTCTTATTCATTACATCTTATATATCTACTTGGTATCCATGATTCATGTGTATGTACACTGTATGGGGTCCTTGTGTTTTATTAGGGACTTCAACACTCTATTACAATTATACCTCACTTCTGGGCTTACTGCTGTACTCCAGTTCACATATTTATGTTATGTAGTGGGTTATGGAAAATATGACTGTATACTGATCCCTTTCACATGTTCAGTTTGATTTTCTATAGTGAGGACTTCTTTGGTGATACCTCATTTTTCTGTACTGTTATGATGGCTTGGTGGTTAACTACTGTTACTATAGTGTATAGGGTCCTGGGTTCAAGACCTGCAAGGCTGTTTATTTTGTTGCTGGGCAGAACAAGGGCCATTGGATACAGAATGATTAAGGCACTTTTGAGCAGTTGTAAGTGGGTTTGTGCAGGTTTGCGTGAGGGTAAGCAATGCTAACCTCTGGTTACATATGCTTACAGAGAGTTAGCTTCAAAATTGCTTAACCTGTGTGCGCATTGATTACCCAAGCGCAAAGGGCTTAAACTCGCTTACTAATGCTTAAATATACTTACTACTGCTTATTTGTGCTTACACTTGCTTATTAGTGCTTACTCCTGCATACAATTACACTGATTTGGACAGTTATAGATCATGGTTCTTGGGAAGGTGGGGCTTAGGGTTTCAGGGGTTTGGAAACTGTATGGAGCTGTCATTCATTATACATTTTACCTTCCATTTGTATCCATGATTTCTGTGTACATATACTGTAGGGGGCACTGAGGTCACCTGGACTACAGCTTTGACTAAGCACCACATTGGTTCTTTTGAGCTTTTTTTTTTTTAAAGTTGTCTCAGGTTTCAACTTTTTGTTACCTAAGAAGTTAAGTTTGTGAGTGTTTCTGTCATTTCACACTGAACAAATCGAAGGATGGACACTGAGCAAACTTGGATCAATAATATATAACATTAAGTATCCTGTTTTTTGCTTATTTTTTGAGTTTTTTATAGCACTTTCTCTACTGTATATTTTTCTAGCTAGTTTAACTGTGTGTGCGATATTAACTGGAAATTTTCCACTTATATTAAGCATCTGTTGAGTTGTTTGATTCTGATAACTTGTTTGCAGTTAAAAAGTTTCTCTAGAGGCTCCTTTAGCTTTTTAAACCTTTCATTTAAAGGCTCACTGCTGCTTTTCTGCTGTGAGAAAGATTTCTGCAGTTTGTTTCCCACCCTTCCTCACTATTGGTATGCTGTTCTTATAGTTGGTGGTTTTGCAGTTGCCCGCCCTTACTGTAAATTTGATCTGAGACCCTCCTTTCAGTCTAGTGTCATTACCTCATTCTACCTAATACAGGGAAAACATTTGAGAAGGCCAATCAGCTTAGTTTCTGCTCCTCCTTTCTGTCTTCCACTAAAAAAAAAAAAAACATTTCTAAGCTTGTTTCCTGCCTTTCCTGTGGGTAGTCTAGTCTTGATATAGATTTGCTGTGTCCAGGACTATTTGTGGACTTCTAAGCCCCCAAGCCTTTCTGTCTTGGAAGGAGGCCTTCTAGCTTAATTTTGTTTCTTAGAACTAGCCAGTTGTTTAGTTTCAGCACTCAAGTCTGTTTCTTTGAGCTCAAGTTTGTTCAGAAGTTATTGTAAGCACTAAATAAGCTACAAATTACTACAGCATTCAACTTTCCTCACTATCTAGAGGAAAACAGTTTCTAGTACTTAACAAATAAGCACCTATACAGGCATGTCTAAGGGTCAGCTCCCGGTGTTCTGTCCTGTCTACCTGATGACTCTGGGCATTTTGGGGCAATGCAGCAATTGCCTCATGCACAGAGACAACCCTCTCCTCCTGCCACCCAAACTACGGGCACACATAAAATTGTCTAAGGCCAGCTTCAAGAGAAAAATTGCACAGGACACTAAGGATAATCACAAGGCTTTCTTTAGTTATGTTAGGAACCTGGGTGGTAATTCCCAGATATGCATAGAATTAGTACAAAATTACAAAAAATACAATGAACCCACAGACATTGCCAACATCCTAGCTGACAGGTTCAGTGCAAACTTCTCCCCACCAAAAGGGCAAATATCTATCCCAGCAGAGTGCTGCCCCTGACATCTCAGATGCTCAGGTAAGAGCCGCCTCTCCAAAGCAAAAACAGCATCAATGGGACCAGATGGTGTCCCGGCTGCGTCCTACATGAACTCCAAGAAGAGCTAAACCCAAAAATAAAACTACTGTTCAATCTCAGCCTTACTACAGGATATGTGCCCAAAGAGTGGCGTACAGCAACAGTGGTCCCTCTCCATAAAGGTGGTGCCTCAATGGATCCTGGAAACTATCGCCCCATAAGCCTGACTAGCTTGGTCTGCAAAGCTATGGAAAGGATCATCATGGACCTCATAAATAAAGATATTGGGGACCTACAAACACTGGATACTAACCAGTTCGGCTTTGTTAAGGGCATATCCTGCCTCTTAAACCTGGTTGATTTCTTTGAAACAGTCACCAAGGCCATTGACGAGGGAAGGTGGTAACCTTGATGAAAGTCCTGTCAAACCTGCAGGCTTATTAGTGCAACAGGTCAATTGATAGAATAAGGATTACAGTTAGGGACCAGGTTGAATTGCGGAGCATGCTAACCTCTGGTTACATATGCTTACAGAGAGTTAGCTTAAAATTTGCTTAACCTGTGTGTGCATTGATTACCCAAGCACAAAGAGCATAAACTCGCTTACTAATGCTTAAATATACTTACTACTGCTTATTTGTGCTTACACTTGCTTACTAGTGCTTACTCCTGCATACAATTACACTGATTTGGACAGTTATAGATCATGGTTCTTGGGAAGGTGGGGCTTAGGGTTTCAGGGGATTGGAAGCTGTATGGAGTTTTCATTCATTACACATTTTACCTTCCATTTGTATCCATGATTTCTGTGTACATATACTATATTGGGCACTGAGGTCACCTGGACTACAGCTTTGACTAAGCACCACATTGGTTCTTTTGAGCTTTTTTATTTTTTTAAAGTTGTCTCAGGTTTCAACTTTTTGTTACCTAAGAAGTTAAGTTTGTGAGTGTTTCTGCCATTTCACACTGAACAAATCGAAGGAAGGACACTGAGCAAACTCGGATCTATAATATATAACATTAAGTATCCTGTTTTTTGCTTATTTTTTTGAGTTTTTTATAGCACTTTGTCTACTGTATATTTTTCTAGCTAGTTTAACTGTGTGTGAGGTATTAACTGGAAATTTTCCACTTATATTAAGCATCTGTTGAGTTGTTTGATTCTGATAACTTGTTTGCAGTTAAAAAGTTTCTCTAGAGGCTCCTTTAGCTCTTTAAACCTTTCATTTAAAGGCTCACTGCTGCTTTTCTGCTGTGAGAAAGATTTCTGCAGTTTGTTTCCCACCCTCCCTCACTATTGGTATGCTGTTCTTATAGTTGGTGGTTTTGCAGTTGCCTGCCCTTACTGTAAATTTGATCTGGGACCCTCCTTCCAGTCTAGTGTCATTACTTCATTCTCCCTAATACAGGGAAACATTTGAGAAGGCCAATCAGCTTAGTTTCTGCTCCTCCTTTCTCTCTTCCACTAAAAAAAAAAAAAAACATTTCTAAGCTTGTTTCCTGCCTTTCCTGTGGGTAGTCTAGTCTTGATACAGATTTGCTGTGTCCAGGACTATTTGTGGACTTCTAAGCCCCCAAGCCTTTCTGTCTTGGAGGGAAGCCTTCTAGCTTAATTTTGTTTCTTAGAACTAGCCAGTTGTTTAGTTTCAGCACTCAAGTCTGTTTCTTTGAGCTCAAGTTTGTTCAGATGTTTTTGTAAGCACTAAATAAGCTACAAATTACTACAGCATTCAACTTTCCTCACTATCTAGAGGAAAACAGTTTCTAGTACTTAACAAATAAGCACCTATACAGGCATGTCTAAGGGTCAGCTCCCGGTGTTCTATCCTGTCTCCCTGATGACTCTGGGCATCTTGGGGCAATGCAGCAATTGCCTCATGCACAGAGACAACCCTCTCCTCCTGCCACCCAACATTACAACCTGTGAGAGATGCACTTATATAGATCAACTGGAAGCAAAGCTCTCTTCACCTAAGACTGGACTAGACAGACAAGAGGAGAAGGTAAACACTTGCACCACACCACACTCAGCACATAGTCCCTCAAAACCTACACCACCAAAACACACACATAGAAACACAAAACACACACCTACATTCATGGAGACTCTCAGTAAAAACCTGCCCAAGCAACAGGGACCTCCAAAGCAGAAACACAAGCAACCTCCACCCCCCAACACAACCCAAATGACACATAGCCCACAAACTCAATGTGCCATTCAACCACAGCCCATAAGGCATAACAACATACCCAACACTCTAGTCATAGGTGACTCTATAGTCAGGCACACTGATGTTCCACTCACCAGGCTAAACAAGGAGAAAGTTACTGTCAGCTGCCTGTCGGGTACTAGGATCCGCCACATAATGCATGCACTCAGGTCACTCCACAACAAGTACAAATATGACTCTGTCATTTTCCATGTTGGTGTAAATGACCTGAGATGTACCTCCCTGTACTACATGAAAAAGGAAATGGAGGAGCTGTCTGATCTTGTAGCCCAGGCAGGTATGACCCTAGCCCTGAGTAGCATCCTGCCATCACCCAGAATGATACCATAGTACAAGGACAAAATGACTGACTTCAACAATTGGCTAAGCTTCTGGTGTCATTCTAAGGGGATCCAGTATCTGTCTACCTGGGATGGCCTGCACCTGTTGCCCCTGGGATTCTGGATACTAGCTAAGGCTCTAGCCACCCTTATAGTGCCTTTTTTAGGCAAGGTTCAAATGACAAATTCACCACCATAACAGGTACAAGCATGAAGAATCTGAGGGTATTGCTACTCAATGCTAGAAGTCTAAGCCTCAAAATTCACTCACTCGAGGCACTCCTTAAAATGGAGAACATCGACATCTGTGCAGTGACAGAGACCTGGTTCAAGGCTCCAGAGAGTACCCCTGCATTACCAAGCTATAATTCATACCACACCTTTTGGCCACCTAACCTGGACCGAAATACTAAAGGCAAAGACGTGTCCATATTCATTAAGGATATCCACACCTCCAGGCTAGTTGCTCAGCATAATGCATCCAAGATTATCCAAGTGCAGCTAACTCTGGGCAAGACCACAATCCAAATTGTAGCTTGCTACAGAACGCCCACCATGCCCCAGGATTCCCACTCCTCATTTCTTGATACACTGGAAAATATTAGAGTACAACCTAACACCCTAATAATGGGTGATTTCAACTACCTCACCATTAACTGGGAAAACTACTAGTGTACCAACTCTTGTGCTCAATGTTTTCTGGAATTCATAAATTCCAATGCATTGGATCAACTTATCCACACCCCCACCAAGGGCAGCAATATCTTAGACCAGTTTATTACCAACATGGGCAACTGGTGCTTCACACCAGAGGTCAATTCCTTGTTGGTCAGATCTGACCACAAGCTAATCACCCTAGACATCCACATCCCTCCCCCACCCCCCATTAGGGAAATTACAGTAAAAAATTTCTCCAAAGCCAGTTTCACTCTTCTTAAGACAGAAGTGGCAAACTTCACGACACCCATGCTGATGGACAATAGAGGTATGACTGCTGAATCCTACACAAATGCACTTTATAAGCACTTACACGAGTGCATGGATTGGGCAATCCCTAACAGAACAAAGATGCTATCCTCCAGAAAAAGGAAGCCAATCTGGTGGTCCCCTGCCATAAACAAACTCTACAAGAGAAGAAAGAAACGGTTGCAAAAAAGAATAAAATCCCATGATTGGAGAAACTCCCTGGGCAGCCTCGGTAGAAATCTGAGATCCCTCATAAAATCCTCCAAAGCTAGTTACAAAAACAAAATCGCCACTGACTCTAAAGACAACCACAAAGCATTCTATAACTATGTCAAGAATCTCAATGGCAACACTCAGATCTGCTCTGAGTTACAGCACAATGGCACTAAATATACAGAACCAACTTGATATTGACAACATCCTGGCAGATAGGTTCAGTGCTAACTTTACCCCCCTGTCATCCCCTAAAGGGCCCATCTCTATACCAGAAGAATGCAAAGTTCCTGTAATCACGGCTGCACAGGTAAAAAATACACTATCCAAAGCCAAGAACACAGCATCCATAGGACCTGACAACATCCCAGGCTGTGTTCTACATGAACTACAGAACAAATTGGCACCCCACCTAAGTACCATGTTCAGTCATAGCCTCACCTCAGGCTATGTGCCCACTGAATGACACACAGCAATGGTTATCCCACTCCACATAGGGAGAGCCACCAGAGACCCTGGAAACTACCGCCCCATTAGCCTAACCAGCCTGGTGTGCAAGGCTATGGAACATATCATCATGGAACTTTTAAACAATGACACTGATAATCTCCAAACTCAGGACCCCACCCAGTTTGGGTTTGTAAATGGCAGATCATGTTTCCTAAACCTGATAGACTTCTTTGAAGCAGTCACCAAAGCCGTAGATGAGAGTAAGGTGGTTCACACAGCCTATCTTGATCTCGCCAAGGCTTTTGACACCATCCCCCACTCTGGAATTATAGATAAACTCACTAAACTAGGTATAAATCTCTGTCACAAGATGGGTTGCCAAATGGATCACAGACAGAACCCACACTGTGACAGTAGCAGACTCCAAATCTAACTTCAGACCAGTGACAAGTGGAGTACCACAGGGTTCAGTCCTGGGTCCTCTCCTGTTTGGTATCTATGTCTCTGAAGTACAGGCTAACACAGAAGGTCTTTGGCTAACAAAGTTTGCAGATGACTGCAAGCTAGGAGCCATAATCAAAACTCCAAAAGATGTGGACATCCTACAAAAAGGCCTCGCTGAGACAGATGCCTGGTGTCAAAGCCATGGCCTCAAGCTCAATGCCAAAAAGTGCATCGTCATCCCTTTTGGTAAAAACTCTGTACCGATGAACTACCACATAGGAGGTAGTCTACTTAACACTGAAAGCGTGATAAGAGACCTTGGGACACAGGTGGACTGTAGTCTCTCCTTTGATAATCACATCACCACAGTAGTCAGGAAATTTTTCTACGTGGCACACTTCATCACAAAAGGTTTCTCATCCAGGAAAAAAGAAGTCATTCTTCCCCTCTACTCATCACTCATTAGACCGATTATTGAGTACAATGCCCTTTTTACTGGAAAGTCCACAGAAATACCTCACACAGAGGATTACCAGCCTCAAACAGATGCCCTACCCAGACCATCTCAAAAAACTCCAGCTTTACTCCATCACATATCGCCTACTCAGAGGCGATCTCTGCCTAACACACAAACTATGTCAAACCCAGAGCTTTTAGACATGCTCCCCTTAAAGAAATCCCAATCCCTATGAGCTACATGCTCTAGGGACCTAAACCTTGTCACCACAATAAACAGAACATGCTGGAGGGATAGCTTCCTGTCCCAGAGACTTCCCATATTCTGGAACAAACTACCTATCTATATCAAACAAAGCTCCTCATTAGCACTCTTCAAGAAAAATATTGATGATTGGATGGAAGATAGAAAATTCACCCCGGGGATCACTTCTGTGCCTCTGCTCGACAGTGGCACAGGAAAATAATTTTCTTGGGTGGCAAAAGCCAGGGTACCTTTTGGCTAGGCTTATATAGGCCCTAGGGCTAATAGCCTAGTACCTACCTATGAACCTATGTGCTTATCTGGGGACTTTGCAACATTATGACACTGACACCTCACATGTGCATTTAATGCAGTACTCCAGTTCACAATTATATGTTATTTAGTGGGTTATGCAACAAAAATATTGGTCATAACGTGATTTGTCATGGAGAATGGAATGTGCTGCAGTGGGATTTGAACCAGGAATGCCTGCTTGTAAGGTGAATGCTCTGCCCACTACACTATTACTATACTGTTTCATTTACATATATCTTTGTTGTTATCCTCTTCAGCCATTTAAGCTGCATTAACCGTAGCCAAGTGGTGGGTACACCCGCACACCTACGGTTAGCTTTAATCAGATTTTTAATTAAAAAATGGGTTTGTTATTTTATTGTATGTACTTGCTGTTGTACACGTGGAGGAATGTTGCTGGGGATATGCGGACAGCTATGAGTAGTCTCACTCATTTTTTGGCCTTTCTGTTGTTCTTCTTTGCAGAGGAAATGTATATTCTGAGAGCTCTGCTCTCAGATATGTCCCCTGCACTCTTACAGGCTCCATGTAAGATTAGGCGCTCAGGCAGTGCGCCTTCATTAATATGCATGGCACGCTGTCGTCCTGCTCCTAAATGACCGCTTCCGTGCAGAAAAATGCTAGTCCTGAATGGAAGAATAGTAAATCCAGGGGCAGGTCTCTGTTACATCACAGATGTAATTGTTCCCTATTTTAAGGAATACTTCCACTGAGTGCATTTTCAGATTTAGACTTCTAGGGTGCAGCAGCATGATCCACAGATTGCATGTGTTTGTAGCTGTTATATATTTATGTATATTTATATATACGTACACACACACACACACACACACACACACACACACACACACACACATATATATATATATATATATATATATATATATATATATATATATATGTATACAGATTTGTCCACATATATGCATCTCTGTACATATATAAATGTATATATAGAGAACCTGACTGATTCTACAGACTACTTTCCCTACTCTTGAGTACTAACCGATACGTTTGGAAAATCATCACTATTTTACAGAGCTCAGATGGTGTAATGGTACACTACATTGACTGTAGTTTACACGGCCCTGGGTCCAAGCCTTGGACTTATTATTTTGTTGCAAGGCAGAACAGTTGCTGCTGGGGAAGAAGGGATGAGGGCAATAATTACAAGAGGCCCATAGTTTGGGTTATTTGACCTCCATTTTGACAGCCTTTGGACAGATTTGTTGCAGTAAGAGTTTCAGCGTGTGGATCTGCTGTCCAACTGTCCTACATATATAGCACGTTTCCAAATTCAATTAAAAAAAATAAAGAACACTATAAAGATAATTATACATAACAATAACTATGTTAAGCAGTAAATATCATATGAATTATATGTGTGACTGAGGGTATACTGACGATTATGTTTCTGTAGTTAAAAGTTTCTTTTCTGTCCTGGGGTGGACTTCATACTTCATTGATAGTCATATACACATGAATTTAAAAAACAGGACCTTGTCAGCTCACACACATGCATGCTTTACCCTCACTCCTTAATGTGCCTGTATATTTAATGAGCATACCTGACAAACACATCTTCTGTGGCAAGGAGGAACAAACACCAATGTGGAACAAAATGTATTCTCCATTTTACATAAGTTTGAATACCGCATTGTACAAATTACTTTTATCAGTGTGTAAAGCCAGACAAAAAAGATGTCAAGTCATAAAATTCATACCCTCCAATACATATCTGAAAAGTTATGTCATGTAACAGGTAGAGCAGCATAAAACTCATAAACTAATGCCAACTGTCACATCATCCTTCCTATTCCATAAACTGCCTTCTTCTCTGTTTGGCATTGTTGATCTCAGCTGAACATCTTGCAAATGTGGTTGGCATGGTTGTGCGAGTTTGCCCACTAGCCTTAAAATATGATATCATGAAATGTCAGGAAAACACTAACTGTTGCTGTATGACTTGTGTGGACATGGCAGTAGCTAGGACAGAAGGTGTTCAGTTTAGGGCTCAAAGATGGGGTGTAGATGAGTCCAGAATACTGATTGCACTCCTTGCAAAGGACCACAGCCATACACTTTGGCAGGGGGGCATACCGGGTCGCAGTATAAGTCAGACACTTAGAATATGCTTGCCATTAGAGTGGATGTCTTTGTAAATACTTTAGTTGTTTTATCAAATGTTATAACTGTTTATATGTTAACTGCTTACATAAGATTGTTATAATATTTATTTTGTATGTTAAAACTAATAAACTTGTTTTAAAAAAAAAAGAATATGCTTGCCAAGGCTGTCTCCAGTGTGACTGACATTACACACACTGGGGAGCAATGCAAGCACCATTACAATGACCTGAAAAGGCACAAGCAGGAACAGCTCAACCACTTGCTGGATGAGTTTAGGACTGTTGACATCCCACAGTTGTGTAAGTATACAGATAGAGATACTTTAAATTATATGCTGCTGCCACTTCATCTTCCGTTAATCCTATGAGCATCCTACAGCAAAGCACTCACCTATTAACATTTTGTGGCTTTTAGCTATTTTGGTTGGTCATTCATTTTACTTGCTCAAATGAACTGCCTGGGGATTCAGGAAATGCCGTGTATGCTTAGCGCAAAGCCTACATGGAGTTTACGTTTTTGCACGATGACCAGCACTGCTAATTGAAGATACATGGAGTTTACGTTTTTGCACGATGAGCAGCACTGCTAATTGAAGATACATGAAGTTTACGTTTTTGCACGATGAGCAGCACTGCTAATTGAAGATACATGGAGTTTACGTTTTTGCATGATGAGCAGCACTGCTAATTGAAGATACATGGAGTTTACGTTTTTGCACGATGACCAGCACTGCTAATTGAAGATACATGCCACACATCATACTTACATGAATACAAGCCAGGTTTCATGGCAAAATCACTGCTAGCTAGGAGACTATGTAGAACAGCATGACCACATTTAGATATGCAGATATGTTTACCTATGGAACAACTAGTTCTACAAGGTTGCTTAGACAGCCACAATGACCATCAAAGCTAAAATTAAAGCAATGACTTCAGTATTAACACATTATAGAAAAGTGTACTCAGTGCATGGATATTTCCAGTGTTAACTTGAAACTGGGTGCCTGTTGTAAGGGGCCAATGAAAGCCATCCCTTTATTGGTCCCAGTATTCCCGGATTTACCTGTATGGATGAGACAATCAAATGCATCCAGAGGAGGGTGTTCACAGAGCCAGGGGAGAAAGAGAAGTTTCTGTGGATCAACCTCCCTTAACAAATGCAACTGCAATGTGGAATCAGATTCAGGAACTTTAGTTTTCAACATATCATCTATTCCACTGATGAAACAACAGAGGGCCCTACTTGATAGATGTTAGTGTTTTATCCCAGTGAAATGTAATGATTCTCAGACTATTTGCTAGACATACTATGCTTAAGTGCATGTTCCCAGGACTGAATACAGTGGTGAATATGAGGAAACCCCGTATTTTTGTTCCACCCTCTCTTTCACCCACTTCTGTTGACTTTTTTGAGAGTGTGTGAAGTGGGTATACATAAAACTCTTAGTACATGACCCTCACAAAAGTTTTTTAATCTAACTGAAGAGGAGTGTGAAGCTATGGCTGAGCTACAAGAGAATCATGATATTCAGAGCCACTTGGCTGATAAGGGAGGGGTGGTAGTAGTCATGGACAGGCTTTCCTACCTTGATAGCATTAATGTATTATTGTCGGATGCTGATACTTATCATCAGAAATCAAAGTATGAATTCAATAAGTTGATTCAGCATGTACATGGAGCTATATATGAGTTTTAATGACTAGGTTGATACCTCATTATTTGTATGAGTTCTTAGTAGTAGACAAACCTCTTGTCTCAGTAATGCATGGTTTACCCAAGTTTCACAAGGATTTGAAAAAACTTCCAATGGGACCCATTATTTCTGGCTGCAGTTGGCTGACAGAGCCTTTGTCCATTTATGTGGAGAGCAATTAAAACCTATTTTGGACAAAGCACCCTCTGTTCCTAAAGACACAAAACATTTTTTTCAAACTTTATTTGAGTGTACTGCTGGTTCTAACTATGTTATTGATTGTATTATGGTGACTTTAGATGTGTGTACACTTTTTACAGTTATACATAATGATATTGGGATTGATTCAGTAAGACATTTCTTGTCTCACCACAGGGACTACTCCAATAATCAGATCAGTCTTTAATACTTGAAAACAAGGTGTTCATTTTTGATAACCACTTCTATCTTCCCAGATTAGGTGTAGTGATGGGCACTGTTATGTGCCAACAGCTATGTGAATATGGCCATGGCACATTGGGTGGGTGATTATATTTTGGGAGAGAATAGGATTTTCAAGCACATTAAATATTATAAAAGGTTTGTGGATGACATTTTTTTGTTATAGGATAGTCCGTTAGTGACTCATAATGATTTCATCTCATATTTGGGTAATAGCATTGCCTGCCTTAGGTGTACCATAACTCACTCATCTCATGATATTGAATTTTTAGATGTTCATTTACATAAGGCCAGTTTTATTCACATTGACATGTATATGTTGGAAGTCCTGTTGGAAAAATAATATTTTATACCACACAAGCATGCATCCTGGACATCTTTATAAGGATGTGTTGAAAGGGCAGTGTATGAGGGTGTCCAGGTTACATACCAATGAAACTGGTGTAGAACAGGCCCTTATTGGTCTAAATAAAGATTTCATTAATAGGGGATATCGGACAAGTGAAATAAGTAGACCTTTTAGTGAGGTTCATGGTTTAAGGAAAAGTAAAGGGAAAGCATATTTCTCTCACAGAAAGGAAGGTGGGGATGACCTACCCACACAATTACCCAATATATGTATATATATATATATATATATATATATATATATATATATATATATATATATATATATATATATATATATATATATATATATATATGTATATATATATATATATATATATATATATATATATATATATATATATATATATATATATATATATATATATACATACATATATATATATATATATATATATATATATATATATATAAGCAGTATAGTTATGTTAACCTGCTTAAGTGACATTAACCTAGTATGCAATATTATGAAGAGAAATTGGTCCATCCTTCTGACAGATGATAGCATCAAATGAGTAGTGGGCGATCAGCTGAACTTCTGTTTTAAGAATGGTTTGTCTCTTAAAAGACAACTATGTTATGGTTCTAATATGAAGACAGCTCTCAGGTCTGAGCAAATAAGCATGTTCCCTTGTCATTCATGCAAAACATATGAGTTGATTTCTCCTGACATGTTTTTCTTCACCCTGCTACCAAGAAAAGGCATGCTCCTAAACTCTATGCAGATTGCAAAAGTATGAATTCAGTTTATATAGCAATTTGTAATGTCTGCTCCCATTTCTATATTGGTAAAATGAATCACTTCTTTAAGGATCGGATTATTGAACATCTACGAGATGTACTGGCTCACTGATAGAATTCACTCAGCCAAAGTAAGGGAAGCCACCTCTGGTAGTAGACCCTTAACAAGCAGTGTATCCCTAGGATTGGTCTTGGGGCCTCTACTGTTTGGGATATACTTTCCTGAGGTGCAAGCAAAAATCAGTAGTTTGTGGCTGACCAAGGCTGCAGATTACTGCAAGCTGGGTGCTGTTTTAAATTCCCCTAATGATGCGAACATCCTCCAAGAGGGCCTTACTCAAGCAAATGACTGGTGCCAGAAGCATGGTGTCAAACTGAATGCCAAGAAATGCATCATTATCCCCTTTGGGGAAAATGTCATCTCCACTAATTATCACATTAATAACAATGTACTAAGCATACAATCAGTCATGAGGGACTTGGGCACTCAGGTTGATTGCAACCTGACTTTTGACCATCACATTGCCTCTGTTGTACAGAAGGCTTTCTATATGGCCCACCTCATAAATAAGGGTATGTCATCCAGGAACAACGATGTCATAACATCCCTGTACTCCTCCTTTATCAGACCTATTATCGAGTACAATGTCCCCTTTAACATATACCTTGCCAAGCACATGCAGAAGTTTGAGAGACCACAGAGGTTCCTGATCAGGACAATCCATGGTCTCAAACACCTATCCTATACAGATAGGCTAAAAACCCTGTCCCTCTACTCAGTCTCATACAGACTGCTCAGAGGTGACCTGTGTCTGGCATACAAGGCCATTTCAGACCTAGCCTTGATGGAGTTGCTGCATATTCATAAGACAAACTCCACTCATGCAACCCGCTCACAAGGCATTAATCTGGTCTGTGACATTAATAGAACTTATTGGCTGGATAGACTTGTGTCCCAAAGACTCCACCTATCTGTGGAATAGACTCCCTCTCCATGTCAAGCAGAGTACCTCTCTAGCCCTCATTAAGTGGAACCTGGATGACTGGATTGGAAACAGAAACTATACCCCTGGGATCCCACTTGCATCCCTGCTGGACAGAGGAAACAGGTGCTGGCTTTGAGGGAACATGGCTGAAATTCTTGGCTAGGCTTTTAAGGACCTCCGGGCCAATAGCCTAGTATCATCCTGTGAACCTATACATGGAATGGTGATGCATCTAATACACTTGCGAAACATGTAGCTTCTTTTGTCACTCAGACTTTTCAGTTCATGGCTTTACAATTGATTATCAAGGTTATGAGAGGGGGATATATCAGAAATGAGCCTGAGGTAGCAGAATTGAAGTGGATTATTAAACTTCAAGCCAACAAGAGTTTTGATCTCAATGAAGCTGTGCCATTAAAGCCAGCTCTGAAATCACATAAACTGTTTTGTCAAATGATTTCAGTTGTTATTTAAATACTGTTTGTTTTAGCCTGTTTTCATGGTGTGATGACATGACTAAGTGCATTAAAGCACTCTCCTATTAAAATTGTGGCCTTTTGCTTTGTTGGTTGGTCCTTTGTTTTATTTGCATTTTATCTTGGGTGAGATCAGCCTTTAGCCATATTCAGTACTTTTTTTGTTCAGTTCTTTGAGTACTTTAAAAATATTCATCTTTGTAATAAAGCTGTTACCTTTAAATAGGCATTTTTTACAGTGACTGAATAACTATATGACTTTATGTAATGAAACTATATAATCTACATTGAATCTCTATTTCCTGACAAGTCTAAGCATGGTGGCTTGACATATTGCAATCTTTGGTTAAGTAATTAATCCACATTATTTTATTTTATTTAATGTTACTTGTAGTTTGCATGTCCTTATAGATAATAAAACAATATTCAGGTGTCTACTGTAAGGTCAGGCTAATTATTGCCATTGATACTTACTTATTAATATGCATATTTATATGATATTGAAATGATATTTTCTTCATTAGGCACACCTGAAAAATATAGCATTGGTGAGGATATAAAGCATTGTAGTATTAATGCAGACCTAATGAACAATAAGTAGCTTCTCAACTCAGTCCACCCCTCTGAATGTACCATTTACAGAAGACGAGACAAATTCTGGAAATCACCAGTACTTTATCAATCCTATGCTGCATGCCTTAGAGAAATGTGCTGTCCTGGCCTTGTCATTGCAACATATAAATAATAAATTAAGGCTATAGTTTTGAATACAAAAGCCTACTGGACAAACTGAATTATTACCATGGTAATGTAGTTTAGGTAACAGCATCAACAGTAGGGAAAAGTATCATTAAATTAGTGTTACTTAAGTACAGAGTCCTGAGCAGCAATCGCTTGCTTCCTGAGGTCTTCTACGGCAGAAATCACTTGCTTTCTGACAGGTTTTCTCTAAAAAAATTCCACTTAAAATTCACTTCATAAGAATTTCAATATCCAAAAAATGATATGAGTTACAAAAGCATTAAAATATCAAAGCTGTAATGTAGAAACTGGGCTATACATTGGTGTTTGTATCAAAAGTATGTCTATAGATGCCAATTTTATATTGCAGATTTATAAAAGAAAAATTGTGTTTCATTTATAAATAATTATTAGTGTTATGGCCAAGCAAAGGGTTATATCTTTGTAAGTGTGCAAGACAGATGCAAGATATTGGGGGAAGTTTTTACCTGTTCTAGAGCTTTCCAATAATGCATGCCAAGAGATGGTTGAAAACTGCTGTTTTAAATTTTGCATTAATATTTCACTGTATTTAAAAAAATTACTAATCTACAAATATATGCATGTTAGATGGCATGAATCATTAGTAACGTGTTGTGCTGTAATGTTTTGTGTAAATGTCACCATTTAATCACCAGTAAATCACCCGGCTTTTAAGAAATGAATGCACTTATGAAAATATAGCTAGTAATTAAGGCATAAGTGCTTTTAACAAAAAAAGAATTGTACCTCAGAATTTCTTAAAATTGCCTCCTGTGTTTTAATGTCATTTTTTACTAATACATACTACTTGCATAAACAACTCTCAACATGACAGTACCAGGCTCCATTTTTGCACTAAAAATATAAATATGGAAAATATGGCAATTTTCATAACTGTTTGAAAATACTTCTTAATAACTCCACTCTGTACAAACCATGCTGGTCAGTGTAGAATGCAAACTTAGCAAATCATGTCAGCTTGTAGGTACCACCTTGCTAAGTTAGTTTTAGGTGTACTTCTATACCATAAAATCAGAGATTAGACTCTGAAAACACTGACTGGAATCAGGTAAGTTTCCTGTATAAAATGAGTATACTCTTACAGGCTACACAGGAACTCTGCTTTCCTGACATGTATACCCTTGTGTAAAACAATGTTTTAATATCTCAGTACAGCAAAACTGGTTTACTTTACTTTAACGATAGAATAAAAATCAACAAGTACATCCTTGGTGTATATGATATACAGAAGTTTGAAAACTTTTCAGTTATGCCCATGACACAACTGTTTATCACACTTCACATAATTTCACTACTCTCTGCAAGGTCTGTAGGATTAATAGAAGCCCATGCATACATATATAAATAGAAGTCTGATTTCCTAACCTAGACTTCTGCCACACACTGGGCCAGCTGCTCACCTCTCTGCCTCCTCAAGTTTTCATATCAGTGCCCGTATTGTTTTTAGGAGAGGATATGCCATTGATGGTGGTCACCATGCTCACAACTGTCTCCATATATCAGTCTTTTTTCAGGTGACACTGGCCAGACATTTCAAGTTTTGCAGGTATGAGGCTTGCAGAATGTGAATGAGAATTTTGGTCTTCATTTCAGACCAGCTTCATTCTTCACCCTGACCTTTCATAAATTCCATGTTGTCTCTGAAAAATGAAACACAAAGAGATAAGTCTGAAACTGAGACTACAGGCGAGTAAATATGACCCACTAGGATGTGACAACTTACTCTCTGGCACCTCACACGCTGCACTGACTTCCACTGGGCACTAAAAATGAAGTGCATTCTCAGACCATTTCCATATACACCCGCATCAACCATTAAGCTGAAGCTGCAACAGTTCACATTGTGGCTCAGGTATATCATTTGGAACACAAGTACACCAGTGCACGTACCTACACATATGTGCTATGATGTAATTTATAGAGCTAAGCATGAAAAAGTATAATTTGCATAACAGCTTCATAAATAAGACTAGATGTTGCCACTTTACCACTCTGCCAGCACAGCTAAGTACTGTGTATGAACCTATTAGGTTCATAGATTCATAGGTACGTACTAGGCTATCAGCTCTAGGGCCTTTACAAGCCCAGCCAAAAAGGTACCCTGGCTTTTGACACCCAAAAATATTATTTTCCTGTGCTACTGTCAAGCAGAGCCACAGAAGTGATCCCCGGGGTGAATTTCCTATTTCCCATCCAATCATCAAAATTTTTCTTGAGGAGTACTAATGAGGAGCTTTGTTTGATACAGATAGGTAGTTTATTCCAGAGTATGGGAAGTCTCTGGGACAGGAATATATCCCTCCAGCATGTTCTGTTTATTGTGGTGGCAAGGTTTAGGTCCCTAGAGAGTGTAGCTCGGAGGGATTGGGACTTCATTAAGTGGAACATGTCCAACAGCTTTGGGTTTGACATAGCTTTGTATGTTAGGCAGAGATCATCTCTGAGTAGGTGATATGCGACGGAGTAAAGCTGGAGTTTTTTGAGACGGTCTGCATAGGGCATCTGTTTGAGGCCAGTAATCCTCTTTGTGAGGTATTTCTGTAGCCTTTCCAGTTGTTGTAGATGTCTTGTGAGGTGCATACCAAAAGGGGCATTGCACTCTATAATGGGTCTAATGAGTGATGAGTAGAGGGGAGCAATGACCTCTTTTTTTCTGGATGAGAAACCCTTTGTGATTAGGTGTGCCACGTAGAAGGATTTCTTGACAACTGTGGTGATGTGATTATCAAAGGAGAGAATACTGTCCACCTGTGTCCCAAGGTCTCTTATCACACTTTCGGTGTTAAGTATACTACCACCTATGTTGTAGTTCATGGGTACAGAGTTTTTACCAAAGGGGATGACAATGCACTTTTTAGCACTGAGCTTGAAGCCATGGATTTGAAACCAGACATCTGTCTCAGTGAGGCCCTTTTGTAGGATGTCCACACTGTTATTTTCGATTATGGCTCCTACTTTGCAGTCATCTGCGAACTTCATTAGCCAAAGACCTTCTGTGTTAGCCTGTACTTCACAGAAGTAGATACCAAACAGGAGAGGACCCAGGACTGAACCCTGTGGTACTCCACTTGTCGCTGGTCTCAGATTTGGAGTCTGCTACTTTCACAGTGTGGGTTCTGTCAGTGATCCAGTTTGCAACCCATCTTGTGACATAGGGATTTATACCCAGTTTAGTGAGTTTATCTATAATTCCAGAGTGGGGGATGGTGTTGAAAGCCTTGACAAGATCCTGATTGGCTGTGTGAACCACCTTACCCTCGTCTACGGCTTTGGTGACTGCTTCAAAGAAATCTATCAGGTTTAGGAGACATGATCTGCCTTTTACAAACCCAAAATGGGTGGGGTCCAGAGTTTGGAGATTACCAATGTCTTTGTTTATAAGTTCCATGATGATATGTTCCATGGCCTTGCAGACCAGGCTCATCAAACTAATGGGGCAGTAGTTCCCGGTGTCCTTGATGGCCCCCCCTGTTGAGTGGGATAACCATCGCTGTGCGCCATTCAGCAGGCACAAAGCCTGAGGTGAGGCTGTGATTGAACATGGTACTTAGGTGGGGTGCCAGTTCATTCTGTAGTTCATGTAGAACGCAGCCTGGGATGTTGTCTGGTCCCATGGATGCTGTGTACTTGGCTTTGGCTTTGGACACTGTGGTTTTTACCTGTGCAGCCGTGATTACAGGAACGTTGCATTCTTCCGGTATAGAGATGGGCTCTTTAGTGGGTGAGAGGGGGATAAAGTTAGCACTGAAACTATCTGCCAGGATGTTGGCAATATCAGTTGGGTCTGTATATTTAGTGCCATTGTGCTGTAACTCAGAGCAGATCTGAGTGCTGCCATTGAGATTCTTGACATAGCTATAGAATGCTTTGTGGTTGTCTTTAGAATCAGTGGCGATTTTGTTTTCGTAACTAGCTTTGGAGAATTTTATCAGGGATCACAGTTTCTTACTGAGGCTGACCAGGAAGCTCCTCCACTCATGGGATTTTACTCTTTTTTGCAACAGTTTCTTCCTTCTGTTGTACAGTTTGTTTCTGGCAGGGGACCACCAGATTGGCTTCCTTTTTTTGGAGGAGAGTGTCTTGGTTCTGTTTGGGATAGCACAATCCATGCACTCGTGTAAGTGCTTATAAAGTGCAATTGTATAGGATTCAGTAGTCGTAACCGTATTGTCCATCTGCATGGGTGTCATGAAGTTCACCACTTCTGTCTTAGAAGCATGACATTGGCTTTGGAGAAATTTTTACTGTGGTTTCCTTAATGGAGGGTGGGTGCAGGATGCAGCTATCTAGGGTAATTAGCTTATGGTCGGATTGGACCAATGAGGCATTGACTTCAGGTATGGTAATAACTAGATCTAGGATATTGTTCCCCTGGTGGGGGTGTGGATAAGCTGATCAAGGGCATTGGAGTTTATGAATTCCAGAAAGCAGTGAGCGAAGGAGTTCGGACATGAGTAGTTTACCCAGTTAATGGTGGGGTAGTTGAAATCACCCATTATTAGGGTGTTCAGTTGAACCCTAATATTTTCCAGTACATCAAGAAAAGAAGAGTGGGAATCCTGGGGCATGGTGGGGGATCTGTAGCAAGCTACAATTTGGATTGCAATTTTGCCCAGAGTTAGTTGCACTTGGATAACCTCAGCTGCATTATGCTGAGCAACTAGCCTGGAAGTGTGGATATCCTTAATGAATATGGACACACCTCCGCCTTTGGTGTTCCCGTCCAGGTTACATGGCCGAAAAGTGTGGTATGAGTTATAGCCTGGTAGTGCATGTGTGCTCTCTGGAGCTTTGAAACAGGTCTCAGTCACTGCACAGATATTGATGTTCTCCATTTTAAGGAGTGCCTCGAGTGAGTGCATTTTGAGATTCAAACTTCTAGCATTGAGTAGCATCAGCCTCAGTTTTTGCTTGCCTGTTCCTGTTATGGTACTGAATTTGTCATTTGAACCTTGCCTAAAAAAGGCACAATAGGGGCGGCAAGAACCTTAGCCAGTACCCGGAATCCCAGGGGTGACAGGTGCAGGCCATCTCTGGCAAAGCATCGTGGTCTGTCGACCATGTCATCCCAGGCAGACAGATACTGGATTCCTTTAGAATGACACTAAAAGCTTAGCCAATTGGTGAAGTTGGAGGGGGTGACTGGGCTGCTGCCATTAGCTGGCCACCACCGCTATTGTGCTGTTGTTACTGATGAGATAACTGGTAGAAGGAACTGTACTGCCACTTTTCATGTCTGGGTATGGCAGTTGCACACAAAACTAATGCTTGATCATGTTATGAAGAATTCATCAGGCTGTAAACATTGTCTAGGCAGAAGTAGGCTCATACTGAATGCCCCCAAACTCATCTAAGCCAAAGAAGCGAATGTTGAGAAGGTCAACACTCGCTTAATGACAGTCCATGTCTGTGATAGGGTGGTGTTAATCATTCCTCAGCAGGTCACTGTGGATTATGGACTGGTGTCATTAGGCAAGGTATGAGAAGATAGCCTGCATTACCTGTAAAACAAAACAGAGAATAAACACATAACCAAAAATGGAAGGATTACTCAATACTACATATGTCAGCATACCGATATTGAATTGACTAAGGTTAACAACATTATAATACTTTCCCTTTATGAATCAGGTGACCATGAAGAATCTTACCATGCAGGATGACTCAAGACAGCAAAATTATGAAATGTGAAATCATGAGCACTGTCAAGATGCTGATCTAATAATAATTTTGTGATGCCTTGCTGTGCACCACCCACTACCTTGCACTTGATACAATGGTAGCCCTTCCTGTTATGATACTTGTCCATCCGAGGTCCACATGGATTCAGCCTACTGCAACCAGTACCTCAGTAAAGCATGCCAGTCAGTAGTGGGCACACATGCTCTTGGTCAGTCCTGCTGTAACACTGACTAATAGATATGTTGATCCACGTGTCAAGAGTATGTCAACCAACTGCTGCAGAATCCTCAACATTTCCCCACTCTGTCTCTGAAAGGGGTCCATGTCAAGGATAGTGAGGTCTATACATAAATTTGTATCTGCTGATATAGAAAGACCATGCATCCTCCATTTCCTGTTTGTGGACAATACACAGTTAGCAAAGACATTATTATATTTCTGTCCATACTAAACCTACCCAGTAAATCTTGTTCTACAACGTCCATGCATTATTATTTGCTTATAATTCATTCTACAATGCCATTAAACAACACACTGCACACTGGGTTTCATTATGAATAAGACAAAAACTTCATAATGGGAAATGGTCCAGCCTGCAGATAAACGAATCTTTACAGACTACAAAGTGAACAGTAAAAGCATGGAAACAGCTAGGCACAGAGCAGATATTCCTGGAAAAGTAACTATGAGTCACAAAAAGGTAAGAAGTAAGATAGCTTTACATAAGAAAGTCTCAGATTTTTAACACATTTGTTATTTGCATGTCAGTATTCAATCATTTGCATAAAATGTTCTGAACAATCTTCTAATCGTTTTGCTTTGGCATAGCTTGTCTCTCTGAATCATGCCTTTCTTGTACTTCCGTACGATCTGAGCACACACCCACTGCAATTAAGCACTATGACTATGAATGCCACCCTATGTGTTCAATTTCATTACATCACTTATGTTTATGAGGTCTGCATTTTTTATACTGCTCAAGCTGAAAGGTCTGTATAAATAAGTTTGTGTAGGACCGATATCTTCGTATCAGTTTCTAATTACTGAAATGAGAAAAATTGCACTACCCTGTCTTTGTAGCTCTTACTTTTATTATAAAGTATTAGTTACTGGTAGGACTCAAATAAGTCTGCAGTACATGAAAATCCTATCAGTACTGGCAGAGCACAGCCAAAAAAAAGTGTGAGACATGTTGGAAAGAGCACTTATCTTACATTTAAATGACTCAAGTAGTGTATGGTTGGGATGCAGGACAACAACACCCAGCATGAGCGGTATCCTTCAGAGACGTGATTATCAATTATACATCAGCATGTGCTAGTAATTCCACTCCCACTTGCTATTCTCTTCCATTTGATGCAAAGAGTACATTTATGTATACACTCGATATCTCTTCTTACATATGTTCTCCAGGCAATAGTATCTGTATGGACATGTTTGTGAATGTCTGTAGGGACATGAAGGAGGCTGCAAAAATGTGTGTGTGTGCCTGCAGGTATGTATGTATGTGCATGTGTTTGTATGTCTGCATTTGTGTATGTATGGCATGTGCCCACATGTATGTGTGTGTGTGTGTGTGTGTGTGTGTGTGTGTGTGTGTGTGTGTGTGTGTGTGTGTATGTATGCATGTGTGTGTGTGTGTGTGGGGGGGGGGGTCTGCTGGAGTATGCAGGCAAGTGTATGAATGAGTTTCCATGAGTGTGATTGAGTGCATAATGCTTGTTTGCAGATACGCAGCTGAGTGTATGTGTGTGTGTGTGTGTGTGTGTGTGTGTGTGTGTGTGTGTGTGTGTGTGTGTGTGTGTGTATGTGTATGTGTGCATGTGTTTGTGAGAATGTGAATGTGAAGGTGTACTTTGCACATGTTGATGCATGTGTGCATGTGAAGGAGTGCTTTTGTTAACATAATGGATGAGTCATTAGGAAGAACAAGTCTGACAGCACAGTGTTAGATTCAAAGGCATGGTAAAGAGCACATAATAATGTTTTTTACTGATATTTATTTTATTTATTTATTGACATTTAATTACCAGGAAAGTCCAACTGGGTAGAAGCCCAATTTCAGAGGAGGCTGAAGGAGAAAAGCTTCAAATTATTACAAAACATTTTAAGAGCAATACTTTTACAGTCTTCACAAATAAAACAAAATCATAGTAGTTTAAATAATTATAACAAATTAGAAATATTAATAAAAAAAACATTGTTTAAGAATCGATACAAGGTATATGACAATCATTTAATATTTAGAGAAATGTTCAACAGTTTGTAGAGAAATTAAAGGTAAGTTAGTGTAATACAAATAGAAATTGCAAGATAAAGTGAGGAAAAATCAGAATGATGGTATATTTAGAGAGAAAGTCAGAGAAGAGAATTAGATAGCAGTAAGGAAGCTAGTGAAGAAGGGAGAGTAAGGAAGTAAGGAGGTATAAGGAATGAAAAGGTACATGTTCACATTTAGGGATATAGGTTATCCTGGTTTTGAGGAAGAACAGAGCCACATTTTAGCTAGGAAGTCTTTCCGAGTGGTTTCGAAAGACAGTAAGGTCGGTATAGACCTGATTGACACAGGTAAGAAGTTCCATACCTTAGCAACCTTGTACAAGTATAGACATTTCCCAGCAGATTTGCTAGGTGTATAGACAGACAGGAGTTTTTGGTTACTGGATCACAAATAACCGAGTGGGAATATAGCTGTATTGAATGTTTTTTAGTGCTGGACAGGCAGATGGATGCTGGACAATTTTATAGCTGGTAAGAAGTTTTGTATATGTTAGTTGAAGTAGCAGTTCTAACCAGTTTAGGCTTTTCAGTGCTACTCAGTAATGGGTTCTGAAAGGGATATGTGCTTCAAATTTAGCAACTTTGTTATAGCATTGCTCAAGTTTCAATTATTGTGAAGCATGGGGGTTAGTGAGGATGGAAGCACCATAAAGAAGAGCGGGGAGGAGATAAGTAGTGGCAAGTGTAGTTTTAGTTGCATCAATGAGAAAGGTTTTGGCTCTGTAAAGCATCCCTGTTTTGTATGAGTTTTTCTTATGCAATTTTGTATATGCAGGTCAAATGTAAGATTATCATCCACTATCACCCCTAATAGTTTGCTATGAGAAATGAATTCAATGGTTGCATTATCAAGATAGAAGACTTTAAATTTAGTATTTTCAGGAGAGGGATTTAGGGGAAAAAAAGTAGTAGTTTGCTCTTTTTTGGGTTAAGCATGAGTTGTAAGTTAGGAAGCCATGTTCAGTGGCTGCTAAAGCTTCCTGAGTAATTTTTGGGAGGTGTACCATGTTCTCAATGTGCAAATGAGAGTGGAATCATCGGAGTATTGTATTAGGGTGGCCTGTTGTGTGGAAGTATAGAGGGTGTTGGTGAAAATGTTAAAGAGGAGAGGACCAAGGATAAAGCCATGACGTACACCAGTGGTAACTGGGAGGTAAGGAGAGAGCATGGAGTGCATTTCACTGACTGATACCTATGACAGGTAACTTTTGAACCACAGAAGGGTGAGCTGAGAGAGACCTAGTGAGGACATTCGAAAAAGTTTGCTGTGACAAACTGTGTTGTGAACCTTTCTCTGATTCACAATATCTCATCACAGCACTATTTAACCAACCCACTTTGGACAATTAGCATTGAGTTGTAAGCCTTTTTCTAACTCCTAGGGAATGTTATCCCCAACAAAACATGGCTTTAGATCATCAATCCATAGAACTGAATCTTCCATATTAGCATTTCTTGACAATTTTAACCAGCTTTCTTAATAATAGACTGATTGACACCTCCTTATTCTTATCTGTATCAAAAGCTTTTGGTATGGTCTCACAAAGTCTCCCCCTAAACTGTATTACAAAACTTCAACTTCAAAGACAGTGCAAAAAAAAAAAAAAGGTTCACACCTACTTAAATAAGACAGTATGTGAAAGGGGAACATATCCTGTCTACCTACTGATAATCGCAGGACTGTCCAAAGTCTCAATATTAGGCCCACTACTATGTAATGTGGTCATTAATGACTCACATCTAGCCACACATCAAGTCACCATAATCCAATATGCAACCGACTCCATGTTATTCTGTACAGAAACAAACTGTTGTCCACTCCACTCTAGAACTTGGGAATCCTTCACATCAATTGAACAGTGGATCAAAACCTTACAGCTACTCCTTACCCCAAACACCAGTAAATTAATGATATTCTGTTCATTTCCTAAACACAATGTGTAAACCTTATCCATTATAACAACCAATGAATGCAGCCAAAATAGATTACTATCCCAAGCAAAGCTGTTAGGATTTACAAAACTGTTATGAGTCAAACTAGGCAATAAAATAAAATGTGGTCATCATATCCAAAATACTATAACAAAAACAAAATGCAAACTCTGTCTTCTCTACAGAGCAAACACATTCCATCCCATCAAGTACAATTTCATGCAACTCATACCTTTCTAATTCCAAGCCCTTTTCCTCTGTGCTTCATCAATCCTAAAACAGCCTGTTGCCAATCTATAACAGTGCTATAATAAAATAATTAAACTTACTTTTTGCCTTCACAAATAGCACATCCACTGCATATCACTGTAATAAATTAAATGGCTTCGGCTCTTAGACAGCCATTGATAGCATCACTTGATGAATGCATACAAAATCCTTTACTTTCTAGAAAATAATATACTTATTTCTAATTTACTATAGTGGTACAAACAGAAACACCAGTTACAATCCACCAACCAAACAATTGTTTTCATAGGAAAATCAAACAACCTTTGTAGAGATTCTTCCCACCCACTTAACTCACCCCAGCATAACTAAATATTGGAATGCTCTACCAGATTTAATATGACAAGGTCCTTTTCTACAATCCCCCACTCAAGTACTATAGAGATCCTCTCCCAATTGGGAATTAACCCTTATGTCACCAGATGGGTAGCCAATTGGCTCACTGATAGGACACATATGGGTGACGTCACCTATAACAAAAGATCAGTCATCAGTTGCATGCCACAGTGTTCTTTGAGGGCCCTTTACTGGTCAGAATCTATTTCTCAGAAGTCCAGGTAAATGTGTACAGCCTGTGGCTGACCAAGTTCACTGATGATTCCAAATTGGAAGCAATCACTGAGTCCCCCAACAATGCTTATATACTGCAGAATGGGTTAACACAGACAAATGTTTAGTGCCAAAGTCACAGATTGAAGCTAAATGCAAAAACATGCATTATTATTTCCTTTGATCAAGCTATCATTCCTGCTAATTACACTATAGCTGCACCCCCCTAAGTGAGGACTCAGTGGAATGTGATCTAGGTACTAAAATTGATAGCAATCTGAACTTCAACCACCATGTATCCACAGTGGTAAGGAAATCTTTCTATGTGGCACATCCGATAAGTAAAGGCATAGCATCTAGATCTAATGGTGTTATAATTTCATTTACTCAGCTCTCATCAGACCAATAATTGAGTAAAATGCTCCCTTTTGCATGTTTCTCACCAAGAAAATACAGTGTACATAAAACAACTCCTATGCAGAAAGATTGAAAGCTCTGTTCTTGTATTCTGTTTCCTACAGCTGCTAAGGGGTGACCTGTGCCTGGCTTACAGAGCAGTCTCTGTACCAGCCCTGATGGAAATGCTGCACATTTGTAAATCAAACTGCAGGAGGCTCACTTGCTCCAGGGATTTCAACTTAGCCTCTGATATGAACAAATCATGCTGGAGAGAAAAATATCTCATATAGACTACCCCTTCTCTGAAACAAGCTTCCATTCATATGAAGCAGTGCCCCTCCCTGACCCTGTTCAAATGCAAACAGATCAATAGACAGGTGACTAAGTTCACTCCTGGACTGACACCCATGTCCATCATGGACAGAGGTAGTCAGTATTAATTACCAAAAACGCATACCTCTGCGAACTTCGCTCACCTATCTACTGACAATTAGGGCAACTTGTGATGAACATGGCAAGGCTTGTAAGGGCTCTTAGGACATTAGCTTAGTAACCTCCTATGAACCTATGAACCTCTAACTATGATGATTCAAATTCAAATTTACCAAACTTATAAATATTTTTGCCTTGTACATATCTATGTCTTCTACCATAACTTTACACGTACTCATCTGATACTGCTCCTCATCACAGAGGTATATGCTACTTCCTCAGCTACTACTAGCTTCACTTATCACTAAATACGAGAGACTTAACTAGTACAAAGCAGATCACATGACCTTAAAATATAATAACTCTGGGTTAAGTAAGTATTCAACCATTTTGTGTACTGTGTTTAAAGCTGTGGTTTTGTAACACAAAGCAGTTTTCGTGAAACCTTATTAAAAGCTTTTGATACAGATAAGGAGATAATAGGGTGATGCTGAGTAGTGTATATTTAGTTGAATGAATCTCAGTCCCCTGCCTTCATCTGTTATAATATTGGCTCATATGCAACCCCTGATATGCCTTTTAAATATATTGGTTCATAGAAGAATAAAGCTCTAACTACGACCCAGGAGGCCTGGGTTTGATTAGCAGCTCAGGTATCTGGGGCACTGGCATAGAGGGATGAGTGTGCCCATCCCAGGAATGAAGGTACATTCATATCAGTGCTACTTGAGAGGGGAGTGTGGTCAATAGTAGAGAGTAGCCTCAGATGGCATTACAAGATGAGCACAGGGGTGGGGTATAGACAAAAAAGTTGGTAAGCCATAAAAAAAGGAAACATTCCTCACTCTCATGGAAGCAGCTGCCAGCAAGACTACTCATAATCCATTTACATTTCATGCTGGCCCCAGAAAGGAACTGAAGTTTGTCTAGAGATGGAGGGAGGAGCTGGTGAATGGGGTCAATATGGTAAGATCTAGAAGGAATAAAGCAATGGCAGGGGCATACAAATGGTTATATTACTCACTGACAAACATTTCCACAAGTGCTTACTACAATTCTGTATAAAACTAAATGTTGCATTTCTTTATCTCAACTGTATGAACCTTCAGCACTGGATTTTTCTTTCTTAATACTACAATTGTCTAAAAGTAGGAGCTGCGCTAATCTACTGCATTGTATTATGGTTTTAATGTTGATTTCTTTATATCTTGCAGCTTCTTCTCCTCAGGCCTCCACTGAAAGCAAGTACTGCTCATTTTGACTGTCAAGCTAATTTATTTTATTTATTTATTTATTTTACATTTATTTTACATTTGTTAACCGGGTTAGTCTGGCTGAGCTTTTGGCTCATTTTCTGCAGAGACCCAGGGAGAAAAGCTCATCTGGACTAGAAAACAATTTATTAAATTTTAGTAACATAGTAGTAACAATCAGCTATAGGATCTTACAAGCAGAGACCTGGAGAGAAAAAAAAAAGCTCCTCAGGCAATTCAATTATACAGAATATTAACAACTGGCAGACAAGTATGTGAGTTGTTACAAGGAAGGTTTTAAACAATTAGCAGAAGAAAATGTGACTAGTTACAATATTATTTTAGCTACTTAGAGCAAAATGAGTTAATAGTTAGGCAGATGCTTATTTAAAGTGGATAGGATCTAGTTGTATAGGAGTTTGGAAACAAGAAAGGAAAGTAGGAATGGCTAGTAGGAGATGTAGGGGAGGTATAGTATAGGAGACAGACTAGACAGGCAGTTTGTTTTGAGACTGTAAGAATTAAGAGTGGTTGGAGATAGAGGAAGAGAAGAGGTAGAAGAGGCAGGGGAATAGTGTTAGAGATACAGTAAGAGTGAGGTGGTGAAATAGGAGAAAGGATGGTGGTTTCAGGGTGGAAACATTTCAAAACTAAATAAGATAAATACAAATATTCCAGCCATACAGGTGCCTGTAAGTACACAGTCAATGTAGAATACAGGATGTGGAGATAATACATATACTAGGTTAAAGGATTGTGGTTACAAGATGGCATGCAGTCAGCTGGAAGGCAGCTGGAGTTTAACACACTAATCTGTGCTGTAGCAACAAAATGTCAGTGCTGTACCACAGAAAACATGGCTGGCCTTTACTATACTTCATGAAGCATGGATGACTAATGCAGAACCCTAACAAACACTTAGTGTCATAACCTGAGAAGGAGGTATGAGTAATTTCATACCTGGAAAAACCTCGATAACTAATGCAACACCCTAGGGACATTGAGTTATTGTCAAGCTAGAAAAGGATGGATGGCCAGTTATACACCTTGAGAAGTATTTATGACCAGTGATAAAGCTTGAGAAGGATGGATGACGAATGATATACCTTGAGAAGGATAGATGGCCAGTGATATACCTTGAGAAGGATGGATGGCCAGTGATATACCTTGAGAAGTATTTATGACCATTGATAAAGCTTGAGAAGGATGGATAACAAATGATATACCTTGAGAAGGATAGATGGCCAGTGATATACCTTGAAAAGTATTTATGACCATTGATAAAGCTTGAGAAGGATGGATGACGAATGATATACCTTGAGAAGGATAGATGGCCAGTGATATACCTTGAGAAGGATGGATGGCCAGTGA